>NW_028270185.1:44464255-44820100 GCF_037043375.1 Chiloscyllium plagiosum
ATTTGTATCACAATTTGATTTTGATATATAACTCTCATCAATGTTTGTTGTTTCAAAGCTCCACCTTACCAGCTTCCGTGGAATCTGAGTGACGTGGGCTCTGGGGAGATTAACGGTAGATTCAGGCGAGATGTTTGACAAGGCATATCTCAACATTGATATCATCTCAACACACCTGACATGTTCTTCTCAAGTGTCATTGTGACATTATCACCAGATCTCCCGTAATGCTTGTGGAGTTAAGAAGGGCAATGATCTTTCAGCAATGCTATGTATTCCCCAGAGAGCTGAGACTGCTCTAAACTGGGTGGGAACCTTACAGTAGGCTGGCAAAGTGCTGCTGCTACTGTATAGGGTCTCAGTGAGATCACATCTGGAGTAATGTGAACAGAGTTAATTTCCTCACTGAGGAAAGGTTATTGGAATTAACTCGAGGATTGTTCCCTCAATCGATTTCTGCAAGAATCTCTACAGTGTGGAAGTAGTCCATTTGACCCATCGACAACACACTGATCCTCCAAAGACCATCCCATCCAAACTCCACCACCCACCCCACCTAATTTTTATAACCTGGCATTTTCCATGATGCACCTAGCCTCACATCCCCGGACATTATGGGTAATTTAGCGTGGCTAATCTACCTTACCTACTTATCTTGGGACTGTGGGAGGAAATGGGAGACAGTATTTGAACATGAATCTCTGGTGCAGTGAGGCAGCAGTGTTAACCACTGGGCTACCCAATGTGAGCAACACAATTGCCTGCATATTTCAGCTCTTGAAAAGTGACAGTTGAGTAGGGAGATTCCATAAGTCCCCAAACCTGTTGTTGAGCGACAGGAGGAGGGCATTGAGATCTTGAACGGCTTGGTCAGGAACAGGAACAGGAACAGGAGTAGAACATACAAACCATCGAGACTATAATATAGGGACAGCAGTAGGACATTAAGCCTACTAAGAGTGTAAAGCAAGAACAAAATGAGTCCAATCAGCCACTCATGCTTTTTACACAGCAATTGGAGCAGATCTTTTACAGTCTTGTGCTTGTCATATGGGAATTGTGAAAGGAAACGTAGAGGTTATGGAAAGCAAAGAACTTAGAATAACCAGCTTCTCTAGGGAATGAAAAGTAATGAAAAAATTATTGGTAATGAAGGCAAATTGTTAGAATCCGTTATGAAGGAATTAATAGCATGATGTTTTCAAAGTCAAGACACAATCCAGCACAGTCAACTTAGCTTTATAAAGGAGAAATCATGTTTGAATGATTTGACTAACTTTCTTAAAAATTGACAAACAAGGTGGATAAAGGGGATCACATAGATGTATTATATTTGGATTTCCAGATAGCAGTGTGTAACGTGCTTCACAAAACATTAATATGCACGAGAAGATCACATGGGGAAAGGAAAGATTTATTTGCTAAGAGAGATGATTGGCTAAACAATAAAAAGGCTATGATATGGAGCCACTGGGACTGGGTCAGACAAGGTCAAAATTCACATGACAGTAGGTTTTAGTGCAACGGGTTTATTTGAAAACACAAGCTACCATAGCGCTGCTCCTTCATTAAGTATTAGAGAGAGAGGACTACCTTAAAAAGAGAAGTTATAAGGATTGTACAACTCATGCGCTTGAAAGGTACGCACCTAGGATGGCTGTTAAATCATTAATCACTTAGAATTGAGGTTCATGTCTTGATTGTTTAAATGCAAATCGCAGAATTTATTTCAGGTCACTGCCTGGAGATACCTTCAGGCATTATTGATGTAAAAGAGGTGACCCCTCCAGCCAGACAATATATTTCTGGCGAGAGGTCTTGTTTGGAGTCTGTGTGTGTCTTCGCCTGGAGGCAGATTGGGCTTGTTCCCAAAGTACGAGCTCATAAAATACAGCATTGACTGACTGCCTCCAAATTGTATGTTTTTGGAACAAAATAAAGTGTATCTGCAAATGCAAACGTGCTCATGCAATTTCACCCCACAAATTTATACGTGTATGCATATATGTGTGAAGGAGGGTGTCTGTGTGAAGGGCAGAGAAACAATGTGTATAATTGAGAGAGACGAAGGAAGTATGTGTATGTGAGTACAGGAGGGAAACAGAGTGAATGTGGTCATGGGTGTGACAGAGCAGAGTGTGCGTGTGCATATGTGAGACAGGAGGATTATGAATGTGCGTGTGTGTGGAGCGGAAAGGGAGAGTGTGCATCAGTGTATGTAAAGGCGAGAGTGAGAATGTATGCTTGCCCAGACTAAGACACAGACAAATTTGACAGATCCATTTCCCCACACACTCACTCCGTGGTTTCAGAGCTTCCCTTCTGCTACATTGTTATTCATGTTGCAGATCCAGATGCTGTAACTACAGTCCTCATGCTCCATCGAGAGTTGGGTCACCAATTCCTCCCTGAATGTCTGAGGTCGCTCACAGCACAATCTCCGCAAACCATCCCCAGCAGGTCCACTAACATTTCAATAACAGGAGACAGTCAGAAGCCCCTGCGCTACAAGTTCGATGCCTGCTCATTTACAATAATATTCGAGGGGCTTCCTCGTGTAACTGACCGCACGATCAGCTGACAGGGACAAACACAGGTGTTCAGTGGACAGGCACAGACCAAGTTTCAAAGGCGTGAGTCAAAGCTACTGGAATTCCATGCCCGACATGGAACATGGGACACAGCGGAAAGTGAACATCAACCCGACGCACAACATTTCAATGTTTTTTGAGCTTCATAATGCCAGCACCCGATACACGAGGTAGCCAAAAACCAAATCCAGGGAAAGATACAAAAAGAAGAAAAAAAACAAATAATTAATAAACTGATAACTTCGAGAAAATATGATTAAGGAGGCATGGGAATGGACGTATGCGGAGAAGGGAGAAAGCGATGGGACAACTCACAAGAATGCAAACATTGAATAAAGACATTGCCAGATCAGCTGGAAGTTCCATTGCCTCAAAGTCTGAATCTACCGCACAGAACCAGCCCTGACACCATAAACTGGGACAAGGTAACAGCCAGGATGGAGAGCTGTGCAGACCGTGCTCAGGGATTACTCTCTAAATTGGACTATCTGCCCAGCATTGCAAACATTTGCTAGTAAATTTCAACCCTCCACCACTACCGTCTGTCTCCTACCTTTGAAAAAAATTTATATCCATATGTATAGTTCTCCATAGAATCATATGAACCAACCGTGTTAACCAGATGCTCATGCACAACATTATTAATCGCCTTAGCAAAGTCTAAATTGACAATGTACACCTTTCGGCCGCAATTAATCCTCTTAGTCGCTTCTTCAAAAAAACTCAGACAAATTAGTGAGACACAATATCGCTTGCACAAAACCATGTTGAAGATCCCGAATCAGTTATTACCTTTCAAAATACGTGCAGATCCAATGCCTCATAATCCCCCCCAACAAATTACCCACTGCTGACATCAGGCTCACTGGCTTTTCCCTATAACCCTTAAATCTTAAATCATTTAAGTAATGGCATCATATTAGGCAACCTCTAGTGTGGGATATAGGTAAAGTAGTGTTACTTCTGCAATTATAATTACTTATGCAAGGTAAATGAACTCACACCAGTGTGTAATTGTTTCAACCAAGAGCTGAGTCAGCAAGAATGGAAACTATGTGAAGGAAATACACAATTGTTTTTTAAGAGCTGAAATGTGCCTGTAAAGAATGATAGATGCTGCAGACAAATAGATAAGATGCTGTGAGGGGAGGGGGTTAAGCCAGATATGCTTGCACAAACAGTAGTTATAACCATCTGTTTCCCACTCGTACAGAAACACAGGAACAAACCCCAATTAAAAGGTCATAAGGATCAGTATGGTTGGGGAAAGCACAGATGGAGGGAGTAGATAATAGTGAAGAAAGGCTATACCTAACATTGGGCCACAGCGGGATGTGGTCAAACGGCCTTTTGAGGCCAGAAATAATCATTTTGGCAGAGACAAGGCCGGATAAGGCAAGAGATAATCAGGTGAAATGGGGGTCGGTCTTAGAGAAGTGGAAGATGTAAACGGGGAGGATCAATGGGTTAAAAAAAGGAACCAAATTACATAAATATCGAGTATTAGTTGAATTCATTAGTGTGATGTAGACAGTGGACATCACACCCTCTTGCAAGAGTAAAACAAATGACACGACTGATGCAGGTTTTGCTTCGGACTGAAATTATTGAAGTGAGTGAGCTGTGTTTCTCACAATTGGGGGCTGTCCGGGATGTTTTTCCATCGCCGGGGGCAGTGGCTGGCCCTGGACAGTGGAAAGAAGCGTCCCGTTCCCAATTAAGGAGTGGTCTCGTGTCCAGGTTTGGTCCGCTCCCTTGGGCGATTGGTATGAATCCCACAAGAGAGACATCTGAATCAGATAGTGAGAGGAGGTCGATAGAAAATACGGTGAAAGGGGCCAGGCAACTCTGTGCACAGACCAAGGTAAGAAACATGGCTTTTAAGTATTGCCTTCGTGGCCGGGAAAAGGGGTATGTAATCGCTGAGTGACAGGCGAGGGCCCGGTAAATGGGGGGTAGGCAGTGTAACTGTCACGGAGGAAAGGAAGAAAAAGTCCCTGGAAACATTCCTCCTGAAAGTCCGTTGGGGAGGATGTTACATGAATGAACAAGCAATAATTGTAGAAGGGCAAAAAATAAAATGAAAATGATTAAATATTTTTGTTTATTATAGACCAAAGAACCAATTCTTTGTCCGGCTGTCTTCTGGCCAAAATATGGTTCCGACGAGGATTGGGTCTGTCAGTATTTAGATTTCTATGTGAATAAAAAATAACCTTTTATTCAAGAGGAGGCGGACTATGCGTTCTGTTGGCAGGGCAGTTTGGGAATGATGGTAGTAAAGATAACAGATTCACCCTCTGCCCCACCCCACCCCGTGGGATCCTATTGGCTGCTTCCCCATCCCCACCTCCCACACACACACTCCATAAAATCAGATTAGGTGAAAACGGGGGAGGAGGAGAGACAGACACACAGGGACAGCGAACGGATGACTTACAAGAGGAGGACGAAGGGGCGGTGGACTGGGATGTTGTTGTTCCCTACCCTCAATCCTCAACAAAAGAAAGGAAAGATAAAGTAGACGTAGAGGAGGCCTCTGGAGTATCTAAACCAAAGCCTAAGGGGGAAAAACAAAAGCAGAAAAAAAGGGGAAAAACGTAACGAATTATCCCCTTCAGGAGATATCAATAGGGGACAAAGAGATTGGGTTTGTAAGTGCCACTCTCACCAGTGGGGAGGTCAGAAAATTCAAAAAGGAGATGAAGGTCCTGGTTGAGGATCCGGTAGGGTTGTCTGAACAAATTGATCAATTTTGGGGGCACAATCTGCATACGTGGGCTGAGTTAATGTCTACTTTGTATATACCATTTACTGGAGAAGAAAGAGGACTTATACGAGGAGCAGCCATTAAAATATGGGACAGGGAACACCCCATTGGAGATGGCGATGCTGGACAGGGAGAGATGAAGTTTCCCCTCAGAGACCCTCAGTGGGAAAATCAAAACCCAGAGCATCGAGAAGAAATGAGGGAATTGAAAGACGTGATTCTAAAAGGAATAAGAGAGGCAGTTCCAAAGTCGCAGAATTTGACTAAAGCCTTTGAAATTAGACAGGAGAAAGATGAGACTCCCTCAGCTTTCTTGCAAAGATTAAGGGACTCAATGCGGAAATACTCGAGAATGAACCCTGATGACCCAGTGGCACAGAGTCTTTAAAAAGTACATTGTGCGACAAAGGCATAGCCAGACATACAGAGAAAGATACAGAAGATATAAGGGTGGAGCGAAAAACCATAAGATGAATTGTTAAGAGTGGCATAGAAAGTGCTTGTAAAGAGAGAGGATGGGGGACAAAAAACAGAAGGTAAAAATGGTGGTAGCGACGGTTGATGAGGTAGTTAAGAAAAGAATGTAACCAATCGTGAGCAACCGGAGCGGTGGGTGGCAGCATGTAGGACAGAGAGGGAGAGGGAGAGGGAGAGGGCAAGGGGGAGCATTTGATAGAGGGTTCGGGCGACAGGGGCAGAGATGGAAGTCTCCACAGGCAGGATGCTGTTATTGCAGAAACTCGGGCATTTTAAGCGGGAGTGTCCTGATCTATACAGGAAAGAAAGAGCAATTCGGCTTATGAATTTTAATGAAGAATAGGGGTGTTAGGGGTTCCTGCCCCCGGGGAGCCACCAGAAACTCTTGATAAACTTGAAGGTGGGACCCTGTAATGAAGAGGTAGTCTTCCTAGTAGACACGGTGGAAGTACGGTCATCGCTGGATTTTAAACCAAAGAAGGTAGAAATGTCGACACAGTCAATTACTGTTTCAGGGGTAAAAGGGGAAGGATTTACTGTTCCAGTATTTGAACCTATGATGACAGAATGTCCTAAGGATAGGGTCACAGGGGAACAGTTGTATATCCCTGATATAGGAAGTAACTTACTAGGGAGAGATTTAATTATCCTCTTCGGACTGGAGATTTGAATTCAGGAAAAAGAATTAGTTGTACAAATGGCAATGTTGACAGAAGATGTGTAGAGAAAGGGAGACCCAATTATATGGGCTAGAGAAGGGATTCGTGGAAAAGTACAAATCCGTCCCCTAGAAATAAGTTCAAAAAGGAAAGTGGTCGTTGTTTATGAGGAACAATATCCCATTTCCATAGAAGGTAAACGAAGACTGCAGCTAGAAATTGAGGTTCTAGAGATGGAGTGTTGGAGCCATGTATGTCTCCTTACAATATCCTAATTCTACCAGTGCGGAGATCTGATGGAAAGTATCGATTGGTGCAGGATTTGAGAACATTGAATCGAATAGAACAGGTCAGGTACCCAGTGGTACCGAACCCCTACGTTATTAAGTAAGATCCCTCATAACCACAAATGGTTTAGTGTGAGAGATTTAAAGGATGCCTTTTGGGCTTGTCCCTTTAGCGGAGGAAAGTAGGAATTTTTTTGCCTTTGAGTGGGAAGATCTCAAGACAGGACGGAAACAGCAATACCGGTGGACTGCGCTCCCCCAGGGCTTTACGCAATCTCTGAATTTATTTGGACAGATGTTAGAACAAATAGTGAAGAAATTTAACAGCCCCAATGGAACTGTTGCAGTATGTAAACGACCTCTTAGTAACAGGAAAGAGAAGAGAAAGAGTAGTAGAAGCCACTAAAAAAAAATTGAATTTCCTGGGTCAGCAGGGACTGCGAGTATAAAAAACAAAATACAATATGTGGAGCGAGAAGTGAAATACTTGGGACATTTAGTGAGGGAAAGCGAAAGATAAGTTTGGAACGGTTAGAGGGATTTCACTGCCCAGGCCTAAATGTGAATTACGTACTTTTTTGGGTTTAATGGGATATTGATTGTGGATTGATTCTTATGCTCAACAGACTAAGAAATTATATCTCAAACTTTTAGAGGAGGAAACAAAGTGTCTGAGTTGTGAAGAAGAGGAAAAATAACTATTTAAGAATTCAAAAGAGATCTGAATCATGCACCATGTTAGCCTTACCTTCTCTAGATAAATCTTTCCAGCTCTTTGCTAACGTAGATAAGGGAGCGGCTATGAGAGTATTAATCCAGAGGTGGGGAGGAATGAAACAGCCAGTAGCATATCTTTCGAATCTATTGGATCCAGTATCCCGGGGGTGGCCTGAGTGTGTGCAGGTGTGGCTGCCACTGCACTGTTGGTGGAGGAAAGCAGGAAACTTACATTTGGGGGAGGCCTAATAGTAAGCACCCCACACCAAGTGAGAACGATCCTAAACCAAAAGGTTAGGCGATGGTTGACAGACTCGCGAGTTCTGAAATATGAGGCAATATTAATAGAAAAGGATTATCTAGTGTTGGTCACAGACACTTGTTTAAATCCAGCTGCTTTTCTTTGGAAAGTGGAAGGAGAATCTCCTCAGAATCAAGGGCACAACTGCCTTGACGATATAGAATACCAAACTAAGGTCTGCATGGACCTGAGAGATGTTCCACTTCATGCAGGGGCCTGACTGAGTATGCAGTTGTAGACGGGACGAAAGGTAGGGTGGTAGAGGCAGGAAGGTTGCCAAATGGGTGGTCAGCTCAGACCTGCGAACTCTTCGCATTGGAAAGAGCCTTTCGGGTGTTTGAAAATAAAGAGGGAGCAGCATACACTGACTCTAAATATACTTTTGTGTTGTGCACACTTTTGGAAAGATATGACAGGAAAGAGGTGTGATAAATAGCCGGGGGAAGGAATTAGCACATGAGGAGCTGATTAAACGGGTCTTGGAGTCCCTATTACTCCAAGCGGTAGTGCATGTAAATTGTCATCAGAAAGGAAATGAACCAGAAGTTAGGGGGAATAGATTAGCCGATAAAGTGGCTAAGGAAGCAGGTCTAGACCCAGAAGGAGTGCTGATTCATTCCCTAATACCTGCTGTCCCTGATCCCCGAAAGCTCCTAAATTTACAGAAAGAGAAGAAAAAGAAATGAAAGATTTAGGGGCTACAAAAAAACAGCAGACGGGCAATGGATGTTATCTGATGGAAGGGAAATGTTAAACAAAATGATGATACGAGAAATTATGGCTGTCCTACACAAAGGCAGCCATTGGGGAGTACAACCATCGTGTGATTTAGTTCTTAGGGAATATTGATGTAAAGGAATACATACAAATGCTAAACAAATATGTGAGGGATGTATAATATGCACAAAGGTAAATAAGGAAGTCTTGAGAAAACAGATCCCGGGAGGAAGAGTCCCGGGATTGAGAACCTTCCAGAGTATACAAGTAGATTATACTGAACTATCCAGAGTAGGAAGACTAAAATATATGCTGGTCATAGTAGATCATCTATCTGGTTCGGTTGAGGCACAACCCCTAGCTACTGCCATTGCGAGTGGGGTGTCTGAAACAATACTAGAGCATTAATTCTCCGATATGGGCTAGTTTACCGTATAGATTCCAACCAAGGAACTCATTTTACCCCAAAATTGTTACAGGAGATAATGAAAGGGTTGGGAATTTCCTGGGAGTTACATGCTCCCTACCACCCACCATCATCAGGAAGGTTTGAGAGAATGAACCAAACACTCAAACGACAGCTCTCTAAATTGATAATAGAAACCAAATGTTTACCTCCAACTCTCTTGTGAGTACGAACAGCCCCAAGGAAAGATTTGGGACTAAACCTATGAAATCATATTTGGATTACCTGATCTGGGAATGAACGGAGAATTGACAATTCCCAAAACTAAAGATTTGTTCTAAAGAAATATATACTGGGCTTGTCTGCCTCTTTGTCTCTCCTCAGGAAACAGAGTTTATTGGCACAAACTCCGCCCCTTGAATTCACCGTTTATCCCATGCGGCCAGGAGAGTGGGTCTTAGCAAAATCATGCACAGAGACTAAATTGTTGCCGGACTGAGATGGGCTGTATCAGGATCCTTTGATTACTGAAACGACAATAAGGACAGCGGAGAAAGGCTGGACTGACTACACTCGGATCAAAGGACCAGTGAAATCTCCAGTTGAGGAAGAAGTCTGGACAGCCGAATCAACGCAAGACCCGCTGAAACTCAGACTGAAGAGACTTAGAGTAACTAATTATACAGTGGCGACGCGAGCGTGGGATTATTTCTGTAGGATTGTGTATTAAGTTTTTTTTGTGCTTCAGCACAATTTTTAGAATGCTGGGGATGCTTAGATTTATGATGCTAGCTCTCTTAATATTGGGATTTTGACAAAAATATATTTTTCATATGTGTTATTAACGGTCCCTAGGTCTGATAATCCGCAAGTAATAGACCTGATGCGTGTAGCTTAGTAAATTGTGGGGATGTAGATAATCAGAGACAGTACCGCTGCTCAGAGATACATCTTAAGTCCTTTGGGGATGGTACTTGGTATAATAGTCTTGTCATAATACACAGGGCCACCTTCTGATCACCTCTTGATCGTCCCGATAAAGAGTGTAACCCAATATACCTAATGATAAAGAAAACCACATGGCACAAAGCAATTCTCGGGGTCAGGGTGGGTCACCTATGAGATACAATTAGATGAAATATTTGGGACAGAAATGTAAGCAAACGGGAATTATTTCTTGGGCTGTTGTTTTCAAATTAGCGTAGGAAAGGGAAAACGACCAGAACTACTGGAAAATAACATACAACCTTTCACCCTTCCCAATGATCCGAAACTAGTAAAAATTATTGAGACAAAGGACTTGAAACAGACTATCGAAATAGAAACTGGGTACGGGGATGCAAACGCCTGGATTGAATGGGTAAAGTATACTGTAAAAAGTCTGAACAAGAACAATTGCTATGCATGTGCCTCCAGTTGGCCAGTGGCCCAGGTGCTTCCCTTTCCACTCGGATGTAAGCGAGACAGGAAGGGCATGAAATGTATAATAGCCCTGTAACAGGATAAGACTGCATGGAATGATAGGAATTGTACCTCCTTATCTCTGATGTTCGCACCCTTGGAGAATAAAGATCGAAAAGCCCCCCCCCCCCCCCCCCCCCCGGACGTTTTCAGCTGCAGTCGGAAATCACACGATGTGTGTGCATAGACGAGGTACAAGTCAGTCTAGATATTTGGGAGAGCTAAAAGTGTGTACAGAGATTAAGAATGTCACCGAAACGGACAAGGGAGGGAACTACTCAGCACCAAAGGCTCCCCGAACGGATCTGTGGTGGTACAGTGGAGGCAAAATATTGAGACCCACTCTACCACCGGATTGGAGAGGAATATGTGCAATTGTACAATTGGTAATTCCTTTTACCCTGGCATTTGAGAAGGAAAAGGTAGTCGGGAAAAAGGGAAAGAGCAAGAGATCACTGTTAGACACTGCACAATAAAAGCAATATCACAGGATTTATCCCGATTGTATAGGAGTCCCTAGGAGGGTCCCTGATGAGTTCAAGGCTGGTCATCAGATTGCATCAGGCTTTGAGTCAGCTCTCCTTTGGTAGGCAACAATTAATAAAAATGTACATCGGATAAATTACATTTTCTATAATCAACAGCGATTTATAAATTATACAAGAGATGTGGTTAAAGGAATACCAGAACAGCTTGATGCGACAAGTAGGATGGCATCGGAAAACAGAATGGCCCTTGATATGATTTTAGCGGAAAAAAATGTGTGTGTGAGTGTGTGTATGAGAGAGATATTCGGAGGAAGCTGTTGCACCTTTATTCCTAATAACACTGCACCTGATGGTTCAATTACTCGGGCTTTAAGGTAATTGACTACCTTAGTAGAGGAACTGGCTGAGAATTCAGGAGAAGACACATCTCTCACGGGATGGCGTGAGTCATGTTTTGGAAAATGGAAGGGGGTGGTGGTTTCTATCCTTACTTCCCTGATAGCAGTAGCCAGGGTGTTGGTAGCAATTGGCTGTTGTATCATGCCCTGTATACGAGGACTCACTCAAAGACTGATTGAGACAACCTTAATAAAACAGATACCCCTAAAATAGAATCAGGCAGAGGAACATTGTCGATTAAATAATGAGGGGATGAGTGAGACCAAGATGGATGAAATCTCCAGAATGATGCTTGCGAATTTTGGGGGCAATGCTTAACAGACAAATGTAGAAGATAACAAATGATAATTAAAGAAAAAAGGGGAAAGTTTGGGATATAGGTAAAGTAGTGTCACTTCTGCAATCATAATTATTTATGTAATGTAAATGCACTCACACCAGTGTGTAATTGTTTCAACCAAGAGCTGAGTCAACAAGAATGAAAACTATGTGAAGGAAATATATAATTGTTTTTGCATTAGCTAACATGTGCATACAAGAATGAAACATGCCGGCAACCAATGGTAGATGTTACAGACAACGAGATAAGGTGCCGTGAGGATGTAGGTTACCCAGATATGCTTGTACAAGCAATAGTTATAAGCATCTATTTCCCACTTTTGCAAAAAAACAAAAACAAACCTCAATTAAAAGGTCATTAGAATCAATATGGTTGGGGAAAGGGAAGAAATGTCACAAGTGGGGGATTTAGATAGCAGTGATGGAGGATATACATAACAATGGACCACAGCAGGATGTGGTGAAATGGACAAGTAAAACTTGTAATTTGTTAAGCACAAGGCCGGATAAGGCAAGCGAGAAACAATAGTAATGGGCTCCGGGTTTGGTGTAATGAGTCCTATATAAGATATGTATTTGCTGAACTCTGTGTGCCTTATTCCAGGAACCACACTTCTAAGCGTCTAATAAACAAACTGATTGCTTCAGATCTTGTCTTGGGCTGAAATTATTGAAGTGAGTGAGCTTTGTTTCTCACAGACTGTCATTCAAATTTACTGTGCTTTCTATTCTCTCAAGTTCTTATATTAATTGTTCCTCGTTTTCTTCTTACCTTTGAGACAAGTCTCAAAATTCCGGGCACAATAAAAGCAATATGAATTATAAATTAGTATCTGGACAAAAGAACCAATGAACAACTACATAGACCTCTTGAACATGGGGAATGGGCATTGAGAACAGAGGATCAAAGGTTAGCACTCGTGTCTAACAGTGTTATGCACTTGTGTTTGATTCCATCCTCGGCCACATGTTTGTGTGGAGTTTGCATGTTCTGGTTTTCTCTCACAATCCAAAGATGTGCAGGTTAGGTAAATTGGCCATGCTAAGATGCACGCTCTGTTCAGGGATGTGTAGGTTATGTGCATTAGTCAGGGGTAAATTTCCAGTAATCTGAGAGCAGATGGTGCTGATTGGATTATTCTTTGGAATGTCAGTGTAGACTTGTTGGGCCAAATGGCCTGTTTCCACACAGTAGGGATTCCACAAACTTAGAATTGTGTTTCGCTAAACAAAACTGACATTTATTTTAAAAATGTTGCATTTAAAACTTATCTTTAACTGTCAATTGTCAATCTTGTAAAATATCTCAATGTTACTGAAATCAATGTTCAAGCAAAACACTGCACATAAAGCCACACAAAGATCTTCATGACCATCTAATTACTATTCAGTGGAATAATCACAGTAAATATCTTATTGTTCCTGAGATCAATCCCCACTATCACAGGAAGGATCTGGTTATCATTCCCTTAAAAAAATGCGATCCTTGTCCCTCTGATATTTCAGTTCAGTCGTTATACACCATATTGGCTGTTCAAAGCATAGTTATTCTTTATTATGAATGGCCAAGAGTTCTAACGGCAAGAGATGTTGTTCGATCTGATTTGTTGCCTGTTCGAAAACAAGTTTTCACTATAAATATTGCAAAAAATGTGTTAATTTGGTCTTGTTCAACTGCTGATGCGAACATTTTCAGTTCGTGTTCATTAAACATATTTGGAGAAAGTGAGGAAAGCTGTAGCATTGGAAAAGGGCAGGCACATCCAAAGAGCAGGAGTAGCAACCTGTCGGGCATTAGGCCATCATCGGAAAAGATTCCTGACGAAGGCCTTATGCCCAAAACGTCGATTCTGCTTCTCTTCGAATGCTGCCTGACCTGCTATGCTTTTCCAGCACCTCGCTCTTTTGACATTAGAAATATTTGACTGAATATCCAGAGACAATACTAAACGTTACCTCTGTCAATTTAGTTTACCGTGCTTTCTATTCACTGAAGTTTTCATGTTAATTGCTCCTCTTTTTCTGCTTATATCTGATACAAATTTCAAAATACAGAACACATTAAAATTCACATGAATTATAAATTTGCATTCTCGACAAGAATACCAATGGAAGGCAATATAGAATTCTTGAACAGCCTACACACTTGAATGAAAAAGCCAATTCCTGTTAAAAAAATGTTTCCACGTCTGTATCTTTTTCTCAATTCAATAATCCTGCATGTAGTTTATAATTGTCAGTTGATCTCTCTGAATGAGTACCTAATCAATGTCAATGTAACAGCTGAAACATTAACAACAGATTGATACCTGTTTGAAGCCAACAAATGTTTGGAATTTACTAGAATTCCAACATAAAACATTCTTGAATCATAATATAAGAAGTGAGATATGTGAGAGATGCGCAAACCTTATTTTTACATGAATAAACTCCAATATTTTCAAAGCATTTCAATCTTACGGCCAAAATGAACAGGTGAATGGAAAAATAAAAACAAGTTTCTGACAATTCATAAACTGAACAACAATCATAAATTCACTTTGATCAAAGGACAGAGTAATATTTAGATGAATCACAACATTTGGTTACAAAGAATGTAATCAGCTGACTGACAAGTAATAGGTGGGAGCATTTGTTAGTTTACTGAAGAAGAAATCAACTTTATTTCAAATATATAGAACGAGAGAATAATATTTAATGAGTTTCAATTTTTAGGACTTGCCCCTTTGCAACAAAAAAAGATCAATCTCATTACTTAGACATCGTAATCTTTAATTCTGCAACATTTTCAAATATTCTCCAGGAACATATAAGCGACAGAATTAGATACAGGTATCCCCACTATCCGAAATTAGAGCGTTATTATGAAACCTTACATAAACTGAAAAAGGCGTAGATCGAAGAAGCATTAATTTATATGGGAACTACCTCCCCTTTTTTCGTAAAAGTAAAAATCCTCTTTAGATTTCTTTCAGTTAGAGAAAACAGGGACAGGTGTAAGTCTTTTGTAAAAGCAAAGTGACTAAAGCGAATTTTCCAACACATATTTCTTGGTAACCTGACACAAATAAGTATCAGATTTTGTGATTATTGATATAATAGATAAAAGCACATCAAATGTTGGATTGGAAAGCAGTTCAGTCTGTGCTTAGGTACTCTGTAATCACCATTCAGATAGCTCTTGATATATTTCAGGTGAAGGTGGGATTCGATTCCTTCTCTCGGGTCTAGTAATAGAGACACTGCCACAGCTCCACGGGCTCCTTTCATAATGTTCCCACTCAGGACGGCCGTACTGCAATATTATGTTAAAAGTGGTTACACAAATGAAAACTAATCAGCTGTTTATTATAGTAATTCGAATGCGAATTAATTAGATAGTTTCTGTGTGTAATGGACTAGAAATTAAGCAATATTTTACAATAACAATAGAATAAATGAATAATAGTCTTAAATAAAGAGGAATCTCATGACAATTCTTTGAAAGACAAATTGGCAAAACTGCATGATCATTGTGCTTTAATTTTAAAAATGCATCCGTCATTCAATGTGAATATTCAGCCGAAGACAAGTTCCCTTCCTTTCAACAATGTACAACTTCCACAATTTCAAAATGAACAGTCATCGATAAAGGCAGGAACAAGCAGATGTTAATTCTATTTTCTTCACATAAACGTGCGATTAATTTAAGTAAGTTTCATATCTGTAAAAAGGAAACTCGTATTGTGGTTCGAAATACAATAAACGTTTGAATGAAGTGAAATATAATCAAATCAATTCAACCGTGTTTTCTCAGTTAAAATACAGTTCAATATTCAAAGTAGTCGAGTAATTGTACACTGCAATATATTTACATTAATTCAGTGCTGAGACATAATTCCACATTTATACCCCTTACAGTGAAGCAAACTTTTGCCAGGAGTCTGAGCGATAGGGGATGTTTTTAATGAGTACTTCGCTTCAGTATTCACGAGTGAGTGGGACCTTGTTCCTTGTGAGGACAACGTGAAAAAGGCTGATATGGTCGAACTGGTCGATGTTAAGATAGAGACTGTGCTGAAAATATTTAAAAATCATGGGGATAGATAAGTCCCCTGGGCCAGAAAGGATATAACTTAGGTTGTTATGAGAAGGGAGGCAAGGGAATACTGTGTTTTGGCAATGATCTTTGCATCCTCACTGTTCACTGAAGTCATACCAGATGATTGGAGGGTGGCAAACGTTATTCCCTTATTCAAGAAAGGCATTTAAGATTATCCTGGGAATCATCGATGAGTCAGTCTTACATCAGTTGTGGGCAAATTATTGGAGAGGATTCTGAGAGACAGGATTTATGATTATTTGGAAAAGCATAGATTGATTTGAGATGGTCAGCATGGCTTTGTGAGCAGCAGGTTATGCCTCACAATCCTCATTGAATTATTTGAAGTTGTGGCAAACACATTGGTGCGGACTGTGTAGTGGATGTGGTGTATAAGGATTGTAGCAAGGTGTTTGATAATGTTCCCCATGGTAGGCTCATTTTGAAAGTAATGAGGCATGGGATATAGGGAAACATGCCTGGTTAGATAATAAATTGGCTGACCCCATAGAAGACAGGGTGTGATTAAATAGATAGTTTTCAGCTTGGAGCTCGGTGACGAATGGTGTTCTGAAGGGATTAGTTCTGGTAGCTCTGCTCTTTGTGATTTTTACACATGACATGGCTGAGGAAGTGGAAGGGTGAGTTAGGAAGTTTGCCAATGACACGAGGGTTGGTGGAGTTGTGGAGAGTGTGGAGGGCTTTTGTAGGTTGCTAGAGGACATTGACATAATGCAGAGCTGGGCTGAGAAGTGGCAGATGGAGTTCAACCTGGGAAAATGTGAAGTTATTCATTTTGGAATTTCAAATTTGAATGCATATTTTCAGATTAAATGCAGGATTCTTGACAATGTGGAGCAACAGAGGGATCGTGGGGTGCACGTCCACACATCCGTCATAGCTGACATCCAAGGTGATATGGTTATTAAGACGGTGCGTAGTGTGTTAGCTTTCATTAGCAGGGACATTGAGTTTAAGAGCCATGAGGTTATGCTGCACCTCTATGGATCCCTGATGAGACTACACTTGGAATATTGTGTTGTGTCCTGTTCACCTCATTAGACATAGGATACAGAAGCTTTAGAGAAGGTGCAGATGAGATTTATCAAGATGATGCCTGGACTGGAAGGCATGTCTTCTGAATAAAGGTTGACGGAGCTGGGGCTTTGGTCATTGCAGTGAAAGAGGATGATAGTTTACTTGATAGTTTTGTGTAAGATGATGAGAGGCATAGATAGAGTGGATAATGAAAGACTTTTCCCCACAAAGTGGCATAATTTTAAGATGCATGTGGGAAGTTTTGGGGAGATGTCAGAGATAGTTTCTTTATAGATAGTGGTGAGTGTGTGGAATGCACTGCCAGTGTGGTAGTAGATTCAGATCCATCAGGGACATCTAAGCATCTCTTGGAGAGGCACATGGATGATAGTAAATGAAGGGCATGTTGGTTAGTTTGATTTTAGAGTACGATAAAAGGTCGGAACAACATCGTGGCCAAAGGGCCTGTACTGTGCTGTACTGTTCTATATTCTATGGATTGAAATGAACAATTATTATATATTAGCAACATATAGATTTTCAAAATTCTATTAGCATACTTACCAATAATGATAAATTTCATCTTGCTATTTGACTGTGCTATCTGCAAAAATGAACAGGAATTGTGGCAGGGAAAATTAATTAGGTTTTTCTAAATTTATAAGGCTGGGATTACACAGATCATTCAAATAAGCAAAAGTCATATTTTTAACAGTGCGCGTTGCATCAGAAATAATGGATTCTTTTGTAGGTGTGTTGATTGCAAATAATATGGATTTTTATATTACTGTATAAGAAGTAGGAAAGATTGGATTAAATTCAGATATAAACTTCACTGTAGTTGTTAGCAAGACTAAACTAAAGCATACTATAATTAGTGTCATGCAAATGCCTTAACAATTACTGTTAGAATCCTGAAAAAAGGATATTATGCCATTTTTCAAACAGTCAATAAATTAAATTGTGAACCTCAGTATACTTGTTACCCAAACCAATTATTATGCTATTATTGTAATGGTAATGACTTGATAACTAATTCTAAAACCTAAACAGATAAATTGGTTCAATACTTTGTCAGCATGTTGCTCTGAAATTGATTGGATATTTATTAAGATCGGTAAACTGAGGAACAAAATATAATAGCTCACTTGATAGAATTGAAGGAAAAAATGAGACAGTGTTTATTGAACAGAATTGTTTTTATTTAAAAATGCAGTTGATGCAAGAATAATATATTTTCCTCCATTGGTTTTCTTGTAGAGACATATTTTTTTTTAATTGTCCTGATTCAAGGTTGAGACAGTTGTGTTAGAGTCTGCAAAGGGATGAGTGAGAGAGAATGAAATTCTAAAAAAAAGCAGAAAGGAAAGGAACTGGCTAACAGAGGAGCTCCAACTGTAGTGTTTCACCCTGCTAGCATCGTATTGCGTGAGCTGGAATGCAGTCTAGTCAATCAACAAGCTGACACAGTCATACACACAGAATCATAGCTTACAATGTCCTAGACACCATCGTCACCATCCTTGTATAATCTGTCCCACAGGCAGGACATGGATGCAACTGAAATGCTGGAACATGCAGGGTAATGGACTAAGATCTGCAGAATGTGATCAATGTGATTTATTTGACATTTCTCCAGAATATTAAACTCCAGTCCAATTTGAAAAGTTAATAGCGTAATCAGACTTGAACTACAAATGGCAGAAAACAAATGATCACAAAGTTACAGCACACTTGGCCAATCCTGGGTATGTGTTGGCTGTAATAGAACTCGAGGTAAAAACAATGACTGCAGATGCTGGAAACCAGATTCTGGATTAGTGGTGCTGGAAGAGTGCGAGCAGCAGCAGAGTTTAAAGGAAACCAAAAGGCTACAGCTAAGGTGAGACGGTTTGTTTTAAAATTACTTACCGGTAGCGGACAGCAGTGGTTTTTTCCTTCTCTTCACAGAAAGAGCGGGTGACGAAGACCAGAGGGGCTGCCGGGACCCGGAAGCAGGTATAACGTAAGCTTACCTGGGTAGGTCTTTCCCCTATAAAAGCGTGCAGGAGAATAAAATTATTTCGTTACGACTTCCCTCTGATATCTTCATGCTGATGATCCTGATCAAATATTGCATCTCTAAATGAAGATCAATTTTCTCCTTCCTATTTTCCCCAGTAGTTATCTTGACACTGATCTGATACTCACTGATCTCCAGTTACCTGGTCTACCTCCACCCCATCCTGTAAAGGCTCCAGTCCTCTAGCACCTCCCATGTGACAGGATCCTACTGACATTTGACTCAGTGCCTTTCCTCCCTTGTCTCCAACAGCAGCCTGTGAAACAACTCGTCCAGACCTGGGGACTTGTCCAATTTTATACCAGCCCAAACCATCAATCCCTGCTCGCATCTTATATCAATCTGTTTAAGAACTTCCCAGTCCATCTTGTTGAACTAAGTATCTGTCTCCTCATTCTCCCAAGTAAAACAGATGGGAAGCTCTCATGTCACAATCTATCAATGTTTTCCAGCTTCGCACACAGATTGCCCTCTTGATTTCTAATGGGCTGTGATTGTTCCCTGGTTATTCTGTTCTGCTTGATGTTCTTGTGGAATATCTTGAAATCCTCGCTAATCATGCTCACACTTTTCAATGTCCCTATGTTCGCCACTCCCCTCTGAGTGATATTTTGAAAGTTTCATTTAGATCACCTCTCATTCTCTGAAACTCTACAGCATACAGGCGGATTTCCCTCATTGCCATCCGAGGGATTAATCTGGAAAATGTCCATTCAGTATATGAGATCAGTATGATTTACTTGGATCAGGAAATCAAAGCTGTACTCAATACTCCAGGTACAGATGAACCAACATTCTGTGTCACTGGTGCAGAACATTTTTACTCCTAGTCGGTGCAAGTTACTTCAGAAGCTGGAATCTGTAGTGAAACCAACACATGCTGGAGATCACAGTGAATCAGATATCATCCATGGAGAGAGAGAGCACAGAGCTTTTTATCGTCTATATTCTGATTCCCTTCAAACAAAGGGAAACTTAACTTTTACCTTCCCCCATTTGCATATGTTCATCTCAATACAATTTTCTTTATTGTTTTAGGGATAACTTACTATTTGAATTCTTTAACAATCCTCCTGATATCCAACTAGACCACATCTACTGGTTGACCATTGTTTATATCGGCAAGAGACATCTTCAAGCAAAAATTTGGTAAATGTTGCCGTCCCTTTCAGAAAACTAGCATAATTCTCTAGACTATGTTATAACTTTCCAAGTGTCCAATATGACATTCTTTATAATAAATTCCGACAGATTCCCCACTGTTAACAATAAGTTAGCTGGTCTGTAGTTCATTCTCCCTCTTCTTCACTTTGTAAATCCTTAGAATGCATTTATAACTTTCCAAATTGAATACGGAAAAATATAATGATTCCCATTGCAATTATTATCTCTATTTCTACTTTCTCTGAAATTCTGGTATGAAGTACATTTGGTCCGTCAGACTTATCAATAGAGTTATGTTTTCAAATGCTACTCGTCACTGATTTTAGTCTTTAGTTACACAAGTCCCATGGTCACTTGGTATTTCTGGGAGATATTCTGGACCCTCCTCCATGAACACAGATATAAAATAACTGTTTAGTTTCCCTATCATTTTTCTGTTCTCGCAATAAATTATTCTGTCCACATATTCACTGTTCCACATTTGACCTTGTTTTTTATTTTCCTTTCAAATATTCATAGAGGTGTTTCGTCAGTCTTTTTGTTTCTGGTTAGTTTGTATTGCTGTTCTCTTTATACTTTACTTATCAGTTTATCAGTCCTCTTTTGTTGTGCCCAAAAGTTCAATGAATGCACAATGTATGACCCTTTTCTAAGGCACTTTCTTCGATCTAATATAATTTTTAACTTCTTTTGTTCACCATCGTTGAGTCACCTTTGACTTTTGCGAATTATGCCTTGGAGGGATATATGTATATTACAGACCTTATAGTGCTTCTGTAAATAACATTTAGTCATTTTAATGTACTTTCCAAATTCACTAAAGCCAACTTTATTCTTGTATCTTAATGGCTTGCACGACTCAGGTATATGCCCGTAATATAAGACATCATGTAAAATTCAATATATTAATGTCACTATTCTCCCAACGATCCTAAGAGCAAAGTATTCGATTTGCTTTTCTGATCACACAATACCAATTCCAAAATTTCCTGATCTACAGCCCAGTACTCAACATACTACTAAAGCAACCCGGCTCATACACACTCAACATTAACATTCACTTGGGTAAACATTGGTAGATGTAACTTGAAGCTGCCCATTATTACCGCAGTACCAACAAATATGTATGTCTAACTTCCTGTTTTATAACATAGCCACCATTTGTATTGCAGCTTTCAATTTGATACGTAACTCTCATGAATGTTTGCTTCTCCTTGCTGTTTCTAAGATCACCTCAACAGATTCTGTGGAATCTGAGTGACGTGGGCTCTGGCGAGGTTAATGGTAGATTCAGGCGAGATGTTCGGCGAGGCATATCTCAACATGGATATTATCTCACCACATCTAACCCGTTCTTCTCAAGCGGCATTGTAAGATTTTCTCCAGATCACCCGTTATAGTGGTGTAGTAGAGAAGGACAATGATCTTTCAGCAATGCTGTGTATTCCCCAGAGACCTGAGACTGCTCTAACCTGGGTGGGAACCTTATAGCAGGCTGGTAAAGTGCTACTGCTGCTGCACAGGATCTTCTTGAGATCACATCTGGAGTCGTGTGTACAGATGTAATCTCCTCACTGAGGAAAGGATATTGTACATAACTCAAAGATTGTTCCCTCAACTGACTTCTGCAACAAAGGTGTTAATCATCGAATCTCTCCAGTGTGGAAGCAGACCATTTGACCCATCGACAACACACTGATACTCCGAAGATCATCCCATGTAATCCTCACCACCCACCCCACCCAATCTTTATAACCTGGCATTTTCCATGACTGATGCGCCTAGCTTCCACATCCTCGGATATTATGGGTAATTTAGCTTGGCTAATCCACCTAACCTGCATATCTTGGGACTGTGGGAGGAAACTGGAGACTGAAATTGAACTAGGATCGCTGGTGCAGTGAGACAGCAGTTCTAACCACTGAGCTACCCAGTGTGGACAACAAAACTTGCCTGCATATTTCAGCCCTTGAAAAGTAGCATTTTTGAGCAGGGAGATTCCATAAGTCCCCAAAACTGTGACTGAACGACAGGAGGAGAACATTGAGATCTTGAACGGCTTGATCAGGAACAGAACCAGGACATGCAAGTCCATTGAGACTATAATGTATGAACACCAGGAGGACATTCCGCCCAGCGAGTGTGTGAAGCAGGAACAGAATGAGTCCAATCAGCCACACATGCCTCTTACACAGCAATTGGAACAGATCTTTTACAGCCTTGTGCCTGTTACACAGGAATTGTGCAACGGAACATAATGGTTATAGAAAGGGAAGAACTTCGAATAACCAGCTTCACTCGGGAATGATAAGTGGTGAGAAACTTATTGGGATTGAAGATTGTTAGGATGCGTTACGACAGAGTTAATAACAGGAGATTTCCAAAGTCAAGCCACAATCCTGCACAGTCAACATATTATGGGTAATTTAGGAAGGATAAATCATGTTTGAATGATTTCACTAACTTTCTTTAAAAAAAACGTAACACGCAAGGTGGATAATGGGGGTTCTACAGATGTATTATATCTGGACTTCCAGACATCAGTGCGTAACGTGTCGCAAAAGATTATTATGCAAGGCAAAAACACTTGGGATTAGGAACAATTTACTTGCTAGGGGAGAGGATTAGCTAACTCGTAAAAGTCATGACATGGAGCCGTTTGATTTGGACTCGGTTGGACAATGTCAATAATGAAATGAATCCCATTAGAGTCCAATGGGCTTATTTGTAAACACAAGGTTTCATTGTGCTGCTCCTTCATCAGGTGTAAGCGACAGGAAAATCTTAAACACAGATGATATAAGGAAAAGATCAAAAGGTTATACAACTCATGCACATGAATTGTTCATACACCTAAGATGGCTCTTAAATACTTAATCAGTTAGAATGGAGGTGCGAGTTTGATTGGTTAATATAAAAATTGCCGAATTTATTTCAAGTCACTGCCTTGAGATACCTTCAGATATTATCAATGTAAATGAAGTAACACGTGCGGTCAGACAATGTATTCTAAGCTTGACGCCTTGTTTGGACTCTGTCTGTGTCTTGACCTGGAGTTAGACTGGTTTTATTTACAAAGTACGATTTGTAAAATAACACATTCACTGAATATCTACAAATTGTATGTTTTGGAATAAAATAAAATGTATCTGCAAATACAAATGGGAAAATGTAAATTCAACCCACAGATTTATATTTGCATTCGTGTGTGTGCGTGTGCATATGTGTGAGAGAGGGGCGTGTCTGTGTGAAGGGAAGAGAGAGACATTATCTGTATGTCAGAGACAATGAGGTGGAGTATGGGTGTGAGTGCGGGAGGGAGAGAGAGTGGTTGTGTGTGCATGTGTGTGTGACAGAATGGAGTACGTGTGTGAAATGTGAGAGAGGGTGAGTGTGAGTGTGTGCGAGGGGCAGAAAGGGAGAATGTGCATCAATGTATGTTATAGGTAGAGTGAGAGGGTGTGCTTGTCCAGGCTAAGACACAAACAGATATGGCTGATCCCTTTCCCCACGCACACTCTCTCCATGGTTTTCAGAGCTTCCCCTCTCTGCAGCCTCTGCTCCATTTGTTGTTCATGTTACAGAGCCAGATGCTGTTACTACAGTCCCATGCTATGTCCCGAGCTGGGACACTAAATCCTCCGGTCTCCTGAAATGTCTGAAGCAGCTTACAGCACAACTTCTAGCAAACAATCCCCAGTACCTCCACTAACAGGAGGAAGTCAGAGTCGCCTCAGCTACAAGTTAGATGCCTTGTCCTTTACAATTATACTCAAGGACCTTCCTTGCGTTACTGACCGTACCATCAACTGAGAGGGACAAACAGAGGCATTCCATGGGAAGGCGCATACCAAGATTCAAACACGTGAATCAAAGCTCCTGGAACACCCTTGTCCATAGGGTATCACATGGGACACATTGAGAAGTGAGGAACAGCCTGACACACACTATTTCAATGTTTCTGAGCTTCACCATGCCGATACACGAGGGAATCAAAAGCCAATGCCAGGGAAAGACGCGGAAAAAAAAACAAATAATTAATTAACAGATAACTTGGTGAAAATATGTTTAAGGAGATGGAGGGATTGTATCAACTGGATAAGTGAGACAACGGTGGGCCCAATCACAAGAATGCAAACATTGAATAAATACATTGCTAGATCAGCTGAATTGGTCTATTGTCTCCAATTCTAAATCTGCTTCACAGAACCAGCCCAGACACCTTAAATTGGGGTAAGGTAACGGCCAAGATGGAGAGCTGTGCAGACCGTGCTAGTGGATTACTCCATAAACCGGACTATCTGCACAGCATGGGGAGCATTGCAAACCTCTGCCAGGATATAGCAACCTCCACCACCACCCTATGTCTGGACATTTGAGTCAATTTTGTATCCAAATGGCTAGTTTTCCATGTATTTCATATGAACCAACCTTGTTAAACAGATGACCATGCACAATGTTGTTCAACACCTTACTGATGTCCATCTCGCCAATGTGCAACTCTCTACCTCAGTTAATCTTTTTAGTCACTTCTTCAAAAAAATTCAGTCAAGTCAGTGAGACACAACATTGCTTGCACATTTCCATGTTGACTACCCCTAATCCGTCGTTACCTTTCAAAGTGCGTGAAAATCCTATGCCTCATTATCCCCTCCAACAACTTACCCACCACTGCCGTTATACTCACTGCTTTTCCTTATTACCTTTCTTAAATTCCTTAAGTTATGGCACCACGTTAGCCAACCTCCAGTCTTCCGGCACTATACCTGTGGCTATGGATGATAGCACGAGGCCCAGCAATCACTTTCCTAGCTTCTCACAGAGATCTAGCGTACATCTAATAAAAGTCAGAACAGTTTCCTTCCTTTGCATGTTTTGAGACCTCCAGCAGCTCCTCTGTGATACAGACACTTTCGAAGATGTCATTACTTATTTCCCAAATTATTTAGCTTCCATATCCTCCTCCACAGTAAATATTGATACAAAATATTCGTTCAGTACCTCCCCCATTTCCTGTGGTTCTGCATATGGGCAGGCTTGCTGATGTTGAAGGATGCCCTATTCTTTCCACAGTTACTGTTTTGTCCTTGACGTATTTGAAGAAGCCAAAGCTATCACATGTCCCCTTTTTTACGCGTGCAATTTCCCTCTTAAGTATACTATTGTTGCCTTCAGACTCTTCTATTGAATCACTTTAAATCAGGAATTAAGAGGCAAATGCTGACCATTCCAGTTTCGAAAAATTCCATCTGGTTCACTGATACCCTTTAAGGAAGCAAACTGCCATGCTTACCTGGTGTGGTTTACATGTGACTCCAAACCCACAGCAATGTGGTTGACTGTTAACTGCTCTCTAGGCAATTAGGGATGTGTAATAGATGTTTGCCTAGCCAGGGACGCCCTTATCCCATGAATGCATTAAGAAAAAAACCCTCAATTCCTGCTGTCTATAACTGACATATTCTTCCTTCTTATCCGTGACCAGAACCTCAATTTCTCCAATTCTCCAGCATTCCTTACACGTACCAGCCTTACCCTTCAACCTAAGCGGGACATACTGTCTCTTTACTCCTGACAACACATTTTTGAAGGCTTCTCACTTCACAACTGACCAATTTCTCTGCGAATATATATCCCAACCGACGTTAACATTTTCATTGAGTAGGACAGAGGGATTGTCTGCATGAGGCTGAGCTAAATGATGCTATCTTATCAAACTCACCTCATTAACTATCCACCCCACCCATGGAGTCCCTCTTATTCAATGCCAGCCCGACTCTACATTCATCATGGCTGGAGGTTCTCACCATCGCCCAGATGCCCCCGATACTCCGCGACTCCTGGCATTGGTGCCATCTTTAAAAGTCCAATGGTAACATGGTTGTGCTTTCTCAAGTTGGAGCTGCCCTCCATAGTTTATCCTGAACATGGCAGATACGTGGAAATTATACCACAGTTTGTCGACTGGGGCCCGCAGATGCTGGTAGATTGGCTAGTACAGAGAGGGAAATTCTCTTTCCAAAAGGCGGGCCACACCACCAGACCCACCAATCATGGTCTGAGCTCAGAGCAGTATCTGCGGTCTGAAGAAATGTCCAGCAATAGAGGACAAGCATCATTTACCTTTCCCACTCTGTCAGGATAAGATCACCGTATTTTCTATACTCCCTCACAGTCACTGTTTATCTGTTATAACACCTACCCCGGAACAAAACCTATGCCCCAACACTCTCACTGCTGCTTGCAGCACCTTCCGTTTCTCTCTTTTACCCCTCTACTATATCTCCTTCATTAATAGCACTGCATGGATACAACACTCTTGAACAACTCCCTTTGGACAAGTCACCATCTCACCCACCAATCCCCCCCCCCCACTTTCACCAGCACTGACAGTAGTATAACCCACTCACACCTTCACTGAATCCTTCCCCGTCTCCTATTCCAGAAGAAACAGCTCGGAATAGAATAGAAAGTGCGAATCTGGGTAGTGGAGTGGTCGATATCCACCTCCCCCCGCCCCCTATATTTGTGTGTCTGCATTTTTCTCTGTGAGTGTCTGCGTGTGGTTGCAGGTCTGGCAGTCTCTGTGGTACTTAAAATGACATAATCTCTCTCTTATCTGGCCACCACACCCTACTTCAGTGATGGTGGCAGAGGGCGATAACCTTCGATGATTCAGTCTGAGTGGGAGATAAGGCAGCAGCTCACAGCACTATTCAAACTGACAGCACCATCAACACACACACCTTCCCACCCGCTACACCCCCGCCCCACACACACACACACACACACACACACACACACACACACACAAAATGCTGGTAGATGGAGAGTTGCAAATATACTTGGGGTCGTCCGAATGGAAATGCTCACCTCGGAGTGAACCATTTTGTCAGGAGATGACATCAATTGATTTCTGTTTCTGTGATTTGCAATGCTTAAAAATTACGTGGAAACGTATTGAAAATTCCCAAAAAAGGCCTGGTAGTGTTGATAATGACGCAGGGACAATATCGCTTAGTATCAGACAAAACTGCTCTGTGTTTCCAAAGATATTATTTGAAAAAAATCAAACGAACGTATAATTTAAGAGATTCACAGCAAAGGATTTGCTATCGACTCAGAACCAAAAACTGTGACACTGATGCAGTGGCGTGGGGAGGCCAGCAGAGGGATGAATCCAATCATAAAACTGAGTGGTTCGCACACCCTCTCTCAGGATTAGAGATGTTGGCCTTACAAACCTTCCGAACATTCCGTGGAAGAATAAAGGGAGTGATAGATAATTTTCGTCTCCATGGAGACGATGTTCATGAACTGGATAGATACAATTTACCTTATTGGAGTTTATATATACAGAAGTCATATTTAAAAAGCAGAGTTCATAGTGTAACTGTAAAATCTTTAGGTCACCCTCAGTGTGAGCATTGTGTGTAATCCTTGCCCTCATTCTCCACCAAAAACATGTAAAGAAGTTAAAAAGGGCACAGACGCTGTTCCCTGGATAGCAAGATATTAGAAAACCAAGTGGCGTTGTTTACTGAGACATAAAAATATCAGATAGGATACAAAAGGTTTAATCGGGATGATAGAAAGAATGAAGGAGTTTATACACGAGATTTGGAAATCCTGGAGCAGAAACACGCAAGTTTATATGTAAACAAATGAGATTTTCACATAACGCGAGGTTTGAATGACTAAATCAGGGAAATTCCCTCTTTCGAGTGTAACAATAACTTTAGTTAGAGCTTCAAAACCATTAGTGAATGATTAAGAAAGGTTTGGATGAGAGTTTCTTCCACTCAATAAAATTATTTTAATCGTGAATGAATTTACAGAAATAAAGCGTAGAAGCTGATTTCACAGTGATTTAAAAGATACACGAGCAAACATACAAGGATGGAATTTACCATTGAGAGAAAGTCAGTGGGGTTGCGTAACAATTTCGAATTTGGTTGACTTCAGACACAAAGACATTTCATGAATACGTACAACTGAATGAGATTGAATATAAAATGTTCATGGGTTGGTAAGGTGTGACGTATTATTCAAGGTGAAACTCTGTAAATGGAGCAGATGTCCTAATATAACTGCAGACAGAGGTTACATCCTAATGAATAGGAACTGAACCGTCACTTGGAGATGCAACACCTACTTTAAAGCTTTGACCACATTCACATGATGTTATGTATATTTCGTACATTCTTAACTCCACCCAAGAAATCCACCATGAAGACTCTGTCCTTTTGTATTGTTAAACCTCTATACTTCTCTGCAGCACGCCATTGAAGATAAAATATGCTCAGACCAAACTTCAATTCAATACAATATTCAAACGGTCATATGTAATTTATTTTTTATTATTGCAATAACCTTTGTGAGTTTGCAACAAACTGCATAACATGAAACCAGATCAACATCTATTTTCCCGGAATTTAACGCAGTGCACATGGGAAACGTTATCCATCTGCTGAAAATTCACCTTCGGCTCTTTCTCCACGCATGTCTCTACACTTTTTAAATACTTACAGTATGTTTGTTGATCAAGGAGTCATTATCCAGAAAAGGTCGTTTCTCAATCCACAAACACGGGTATCTTCCCATAAACTTGGCTTTGCTCAATATCACCTTTTATCCGTACGCCTCAACACAGACGACAAATTGAAGCTGCTCCATGTGATGCTCAAACGTAAAACCTCGGCACAGCACAGCCCACTATACTGGAACAGAGATACCGTGCACTGGTCACCTGCAGCACAGGAGCAACACATTAATGCTTACCTCCACAATCCTGGTTTTACCTTAACGTTTGGGAAACCGAATTTCTCTGATTCCATGGCTAGTAACGGGGATTGTACGATCATCTTCACCAGTAGTTCTGGCCCCGAGTGAGGAAAGTGGTGAGCTACTCATTGCAAAGATGGGTAGATTGTTGAAATATACAATTTCGACATTTGCCTTCACTATGAGCACTTCATTTCGTTTTTCATCTGTAGAAATCTTAAAATCTTCATCTTGAACAGACGCAATGACAGATTTCCATTGGATCTCTGGCATCAAATTCCAAAGTGTAAACTCCCTCTGAATTCTTCCACCGCAGTCCGCTGTGTGGGAAGTGTTCCTGTTGTGGGAAATACACTTCCCCGT
Organism: Chiloscyllium plagiosum; assembly: GCF_037043375.1. NCBI lineage: Eukaryota > Metazoa > Chordata > Chondrichthyes > Orectolobiformes > Hemiscylliidae > Chiloscyllium > Chiloscyllium plagiosum. Next base: position 44,493,360 of record NW_028270185.1, read on the forward strand.
GTGTCAACTGCTGGTCCAAGCATGCGCTCTCGCACTGCACTCATTTTCCATCTGACACTTGCTCACTGTTTTGCTGTGATCATACAGTGACTTGGTGTCGCACGGCCCAGGAACTGATGCAGATCAAGGTTTTTGCATTGTTGAGTTCAATTGTCAGTTTAGCCTTATTTAGGATTTTGAAATTGTCTGTCCTAGACACAAGTGCATGTCAAACATATCTGAGTGGAAGAAAGGTGTTCCGAATAATGACATTGAGCACTATGCACTCTACTCCAGTCTGGCAAACAATTCCTCACAGGCAATTTAATAAACAATAGACAATAGGTGCAGGGACAGGCCATTCTGCCCTTCGAGCCAGCACCACCATTCAATATGATCATGACTGATCATCCTCAATCAGTATCCTGTTCCTGCCTTATCCACATAACCCTTGATTCCACTATCCTTAAGAGCTCTATCCAACTCTTTCTTGAAAGAACACCTCCTACTGTCTCGGGTTCTTCATTCCATTGACTTCAAATCTTCACAGAATTCAACAGACCTTGTTACATAGTCATTTCTTCATTTTTGTTCAGACCACTGTGAGCAGAGTGTCACAGTGCGAATGCGCTTGCCCCACAACCCAGATGACAGACAATAGTCTTGGAACCGTACTGTGCTATTTATGATTTCACCAAAACAAGGGAGAAATGTCTGCTGCTCTGCATAATTTATGCAATTCACTTATTCATAAGAATACAGGCGTATGTGACGAGGTGGCCGAGAGGTTAAGGCGATGGACTGCTAATCCATTGTGTTCTGCACGCGTGGGTTCGAGTCCCACTCTCGTCGGTGCTGTCAGTGATTTTCAATGTTGCTATTTTTGGATGATCACAACTGTCTTACTGAAATTGGAACTGCAATATCAGTTTGTATGCATCGACGCTATTATAAAATCTCAAAGAATAATTTGGTCCTGTTGCCTAAACTGCATTGAAATGTAGATTGCATTGGGATATTGAAAAGGAACGAGACTTTCTTTTACAAGTCAAGCTGCTGTGACCTTTTATCGTACGAAAGAGATCCAGGAAAGCCAAATAACAAGAGATGTGAAGGGCATGTTTATGCAGTGGGATTCTTAATGATTATTTTGTCAAATGAAATCTGGAGCAGGTTGAGTAGAAGTGGTTCATCTTGGTGAGAAGAGCACAAAATAATGGAGATATTTCAAAAGGAGCAGGGCGTGGGTGTAGGGCCATCGAGAACTAGCTGTAAATGTACAGTAGAGAATTGCCGATGTGGGTGCTGTGCATGGGCACGGAAAGACTTACACATTGGTCTCGCCCTCGCCCCTTGCTCTCGCCATTGATGAATGCTGGACATAAGGCCTAAATACAAGATGTGGGAAGCGAGTCCCTCTCGTTCTGCACACACTGGAAGCATCACATTGAACTATGAAAAACTGGAGAAGTCAGCATGTTAACTGTAGGGGCTGAACCTAAACTGTGGATCAATAACCACAGATTCATGCAGCATAAACATGAAAAATGATTTAAAGTGTCTTTATACGCATGTCATTAACAGACGTTTCGCTCTAATACCCTTGTGGTTGAAAGAATAAGGCAACACATTTCAGATGGATGACAACGTAACTAATTTTGTTTTGAAATTGAGATCTATTTGATCTTTTTACACAGTGAACAAGTTTATTTTAAATAATGTAAACCACATTCCCTTACCTGGAATAAAAGTGTGATTTCACTACAAACATTGTCCTTGCTAAGTCGCAATTACTCAACATGAAAAATAGGATATAATTTTTATTGAGAATACATCAATTAGCACCATTATCTAACTTCGGATTGACTGCAATATGCATATGCTAAATAAGGTTTAAGAAAGAATGACTTTTGGAAATAATGATTCGATGGTGCCTAAAATTAATATCAGGTTCTCATGATGTGGATATACCACCAATGGCTCCAGTGGTGGAAATGCTTAGTGGGCAGTATTTCCATGATGGTATAGAGGTGTGTGATCTGCCAGGAATGGGAGCTCCCACTTCATCTGGAGCAGCGTCTGTTGACATGGACCAGGGAGCATTGTGACATCAGACTGGGAGTTCCAACCACACGTGGAGCAACTTTTATTGACATTGCGCAGCAGGGAGTATTGGAACATTAGACTGAGATCCAGCCTCACCTGGAGCAGCCTCTATTGACATGAAGCAGCAGGAAGCATTGAAACATCATACTGCGATTTCTAACCTCATTTGGAGCAGCTTCAGTTGACATGGAGCAGGGAGCTTTGCAAGATCCGTCTGGGAGCTCCACTCTCACCAGGAGCAGCTTTTAATGTCATGTAGCAGCAGGAAGCATTGGGACATCAGAGTGATAGATCCAACCTCAACTGGACCGCTTCTATTGACATGGAGCAGGGAGCATTGGGACATCAAACTGGGATCTCCAACTTCAATTAGAGCAGCTTCTATTGAATGGAGCAGCAAGAAGCATTGAAACGTCAGGTTGGGAGCTCCAACCGCACTTGGAGCAGTTGGTATTTACATGGAAGAGGAGGGAGGATTGGGACATTAGGCTGGGGAAAGGATCTTCAACTATTTTAATCTGAAGTAAAATATGATTCAACGACTCAGATGTTAATTGATTTATGATGAATCTTTCCCGGGGAAATAATTGATTCTTTAGATATTAAAGACAAGTCCTGCAAATATTCAACTCATCAAAACGCATTGGTACAGAGAGAAACGGGAGTGATGTTTCATGTCTTTGTCTTTTCTTTTCTGGCCGACTCTGCACTGGTTTACATCACCGGAAGGACGTTTTCAGTCATTTCATGTTGTTCAGTTTCCTGCAAATACGGACAGGTCATTAACGTAATCTAAAACTGAAAATTAACGGGAATATGCGATGTTATGATTAGGCTGGAGTTTACCTCAAGTTATGATGAAAAAGCAGCAAAGTAAGTTGCAATTTCCTTGATAAGCAGTGGCCTCATTGATTGGTTGATCAGATTGTGAATGGTCATTTTTTGAGGACAATTTGAAGAGAATCAATGATGGTGATTATCTTTGTTCTTTGTTCACCTTGTGACTGTTACTGTTATTGCTCATGTCCTTCTTAACACCACAGCTCTTTAGCGTGTAAAATCTCGGCTGTGCATCTGGCCAGTGGTATAACCATTCGTATAGCTGGCTACGGATCAGGCAGTTGTAAGTTCGACTTTTACTTGGCACAAGCGCATTGTGGAGATTCATCATACATACAAACTATTCATTTTTGTTCCGCTGAGGTGGATAATATTTGAAATTTTCATCTCCACGAACGAAAATTCTTTCACTGTCTTCGATGATTTAAACATTACCAAGAACAATCAGAGTTAAAATCACACAGCACCAGATTGTATCGAACAGACGTATTTGGAAGCATCAGTGTTCCATACACTGCTTCTTCATCAGGTATTTGTCAACTGTTGGAATCTAAAATGGCTTTGTGTGATTTTTAAATTTGGCCGCCCCAGTCCAACACCAACACCTCCAAGTCATGGGTATCATCGACACCACGAACGGTTTGTTAAAGTACAGATGATCTTCCAAAAGATCGCGCATATTGACAAACATGCCAAGTTTCTGCAGAAAAACACCCACCTGGTGAAGGAGCGGCTCTCTGAAAGCTAGTGCTTCCAAATACACCTGGTGGACAATGCCCTGATATTGTGTAATTTTTAACTTTGTCTACTCAACTCAAACACTGGCACTTCCATATCATAGACAACATCAGTCATTGTTGTGGTTCTGTTCTCTGAGCTGGAAGTTTTTGTTGCAAACGTTTAGTCCCCTGGCTAGGCGACATCATCAGTGCTTGGGAGCCTCCTGCGAAGCGTTTCTTTGATGTTTCCTCCGGTGTTTATAGTGGTCTGTCCCTGCCGCTTCCGGTTGTCAGTTTCAGCTGTCCGCTGCAGTGGTTGGTATATTGGGTCTAGGTCGATGTGTTTGTTGATGGAGTTTGTGGATGAATGCCATGCCTCAAGGAATTCCCTGGCTGTTCTCTGTCTGGCTTGCCCCACGATAGTAGTGTTGTCCCAGTCGAATTCATGTTGCTTGTTGTCTGCGTGTGTGGATACTAAGGATAGCTGGTCGTGTCGTTTCGTGGCTAGTTGATGTTCATGAATGAGGATTGCTAGCTGTCTTCCTGTTTGTCCTATATAGTGTTTAGTGCAGTCCTTGCATGGTATTTTGTACACTATATTCGTCTTGCTCATGTTTGGTATCGGGTCCTTCGTTCTGGTGAGTGGTTGTCTGAGCGTGGCTGTTGGTTTGTGTGCCGTTATGAGTCCTAGGGGTCTCAGTAGTCTGGCAGTCAGTTCCGAGATGCTCCTGATGTATGTTAGTGTGGCTAGTCCTTTTGGTTGTGGTATGTATGTCCGCGTTCCGTGGTCTTTCTCTTAGGCATCTGCTGATGAAGTTGCGCGGGTATCCGTTTTTGGTGAATACCTTGTGTAGGTGCTCCTCTTCTTCTTTTTGCAGTTCTGGTGCATTGCAGTGTGTTGTGGCCCTTTTGAATAGTGTCCTGATGCAGCTTCATTTGTGTGTGTTGGGGTGGTTACTTTCGTAGTTTAGGACTTGGTCTGTGTGTGTGGCTTTCCTGTATACTCTTGTAGTGAATTCTCCGTCTGGTGTTCTCTGTACCATCACGTCTAGGAATGGGAGTTGGCTATCCTTTTTTTCTTCTCTCGTGAATCGGATTCCTGTGAGTGTGGCATTAATGTGCCGCTGTGTTTTTTCAGGAACAGGAAGACAAATGGGATGAGGGACGGACGAGAGAGTTAGGGAGAGTGCGAGGGAAAGACATCTTCAAGAACTTTTGGGTTAAAATCCTGATACATGAAACGCAGAAATATCAGAGAACTAAATTCGATAGAAAACAACTCATCACCTTGGAGAATATTATGTGAAAACGATTAATTTCTTACCGTGTTTCACCAAAATGCCTTTGAGAAAACTAACCGCCATGATGTGGATTCAAGCCGAATTCGCTGCAATCACAATGCAGAATACGAACTATTGAACGGTTACAGCATTCCACAGACAACGCTTGAAAACTGCAACCAGTATGGTAGTGGAGTAAATGTCAGGAAGAATTTATAATATCAAGACTTAGCGACAGGCATGTGGGAACACAGAATGTACCGAATCTTTAACCTTAGCGTCCCCAGAGACTGTAGAGATTCCATGAATGAGAGTATTGAAGAATGGGATTAATGAGACTCTCCAAACTCTTGGGACAGTGCAGGATATTGTTGAAATGTATGCTTCAATAGCATTATAGTTTAACATCGGCTACTTCATCACTTTGCCCACACAAGGCAGTACCAACTGCTGCATGCAATCACACATACTCCCAGGTCTGGACCCGGAATCAGAGAAACTGGGTGAAGCATAGACGAAGATCCAATCGGAAATTGGGATGGAATGACGAGAGAGAGGCGCATGTATTTCCGAGGTTGGGACAGCTCCTGGTCAAAAGCGGGGCGGAAGGAAATACTTTCCCCCATTTATAATATTATGACCATGAACAGTACATGTTGCTGAGAATGCCGTTTGGCGCATCTCAAGCGTGTGGAGACTTTACCTTTGGGGTGGCAAGGTTCGAAATTTCATTTTCCTGTTTGGATCAGTGTTTTTGACATTGACAGTAGGATCTGCTTTTGTCGCATCAGCTCAGAATCAGCTTCTTGTTCCCAGTAAATACTACAACCTGGAGAAGGTGGTGCTGTGGTTTTATAATAAACTCGTCATCCGTGGGAACTCACACACGGAACTGGTAATGTTAAAGTTCGACGAATAAAACCTGGAATGAAAGCCTGACCTCAGGAACAGAGAACATGCCTTTAATTTCCTGCAATCCATTCATGCATATCGCTTATGCAGGGGATGCCACCATCTTCACCCAATCCGGCCTACTTGTGACTCCAGGACCTGAACAGCATAGCTGACCCCTAATACGAAAATGACGACCGTGTGGGAAAGCAGGCCATTCGGCCCTTCCCGTCGACACCATCCCTTCGAAGCGCATCTTATCAGACCCACACTCCATACCAATTCCTTTCCCCTTCATTTTCCATGGCTGATCCCAGTAACCTGTACACCTTCAGACTGTGGGAGGAAACTCACACAAGCAAAGAGAGAATGTGAAAAATGCACACAGTCACATGAGATTGGGATCGAATCCATGTCTCTCATGCAGCGAGACAGCAGCGAATCACGAAGAACAACAAATGCTGTCCTGAGCAGCGACATCCACACCCTGTGGGTATATCGGGAAGAATAAAAACACGTTCACAACATGGACAACGGGACTTGTGTCTGCGTGGACATGAGTTAAACCTATCATTCTTCCTGGGTAGATACAAGGACACCGATATCACAGATAAACCAGCGCAATGCGGGATTCAATTATCTGCTGAAGTGGAAACTTATCTACTCAGTCAAACTGGGGACAGACTATTCAACATTCCCGTGTGTGGGAAGGGCTCAATGAGCAGAAGAACCTCCAAAGTAACCAGCAAGATTACATATTCCAGAAGGAGATCAATTAAACTGTCAACGCTGTTGTTAATCCCAACCAGCTGCCAGTTGAATAGTGTCAAAGTCATAGACTCACACAGCATGAAAACAGGCCTTTCACTCCTACCAACTCATACTGCACATAATGCCAAACTAAATGAGTCGCATCTGACGGCTCTTGTAACTGCTGAGGGTTAATAATGCCCTTGTGATATTATTACTGCATTGTTAATATGAATGTCCAGATATAATTCTATGGACACGGGTTCAAACCCTGGCATGGCAGATGCTGGAATTTTATTTAAATAAATACCTAGAGTCTAATGATGATGTTGAATCAGTTGTTATGGATCTGATTCACTAATTCCTGATAGGGAAGGAAACTGCCATACCTATCTGGTCTGGCTGGTATGTGACTCCAGATCCATAATATCGTAGTTTATTCTGAACTTTCCTCTGGGCAATAAATAATGTACTAGTCATGAATGAATAGCTTTTGTTAATCCCACTGAAAGTTTCCAATTCATTTATCGATCCAAATATCCTGTAACTACTGTAAATGTAATTTCATTCATCACTGCCTCAGGAAGTGAATTGCACACATAAATCATCCTCTGTTAAACAAAAAGCCTCTCATGTCTTATTTTAAATCCCTCTTTTCATTTTAAATATTTGCCCTCTCGTCTTGAAGTGCCCCTCCTTGAAGAAATGATAGTTACAGTTAACTCTAGCTGAACTCTCAAAAATTTATAAATGTCTATCAGGTCGCCTTTCAAATTCCAGTGTTTGAGTGAAAATATTCTCAGCCTATCCAGCCTTTCGTTATAACACAAACCTTCCCCACTAGCCATACACTGGTATCCCTGTTCTAAACCTACTCCAGCTGAATATTTTCCTTGCTATTACTGGGCGACAAGAACTGGACACAATATTCCAGAACAGGCATCACCCAATGTCCTATTCAACTTCAACATAACATACCAACTCCTACTCTCAAAGGACTCAGCAACGAAGGCAAGATGACAACTTTTTTAACCGTTCTGTCTATATATGAAGCAAACTAAAAAGAATTATGTACTTGCATTCCTGGCCTTCGTGTCCCACAACACGATTCAATGCCCGATCATTAATTGTATAAGGTAAAAACAGTGACTGCAGATGCTGGAAACCAGATTCTGGATCAATGGTGCTGGAAGAGCACAGCAATTCAGGCAGCATCCGAGGTATAAGCCCTACTCTTATTTGATGTAGCAAAATGCAATACCTTCCATTTATCCAGATTGAACTCTATGTGACATTTTTCTGCCCAAAGACGCATTGGATTAAGAGCCTTCTGGAATCTTAGATCACCTTCTTTACAGTCTCCAATTCGGCTGTCCTCTGCAAGCTTATGAACCATGGCTTCTACGAGTTCTATTGTTTTCTCATATAGGTCAACGATTTTTAATTATTTGTCGTGGCCATCATTTAGCAGTTTGCAAATCATGTAACAATTAGTCATGTAGTTAACCATGAGGAAGAATGCCATAGACTGCAGGGAGATTGGAAACAATTGGCAAGAAAATGTGCTGAAAGGAATTCAATCCAGTTAAGTGGGTGATAATGAATTTGGGGAGGAACAATGATAAAAGTATGACTGTTAACAGTAATAAAAGAGAAATTCGAGTAGGCATTCACGAATGTTTGAAGATGATTGGGCAAGGGATCAAGTCTCACGGAGTAAGAGATACTTGACAGCAGGTGGGAACATAAGAGCAGGGAAATGATGCTGGAACTTTAGCAACTGCCTGTTCAGAGATGAGTCAGGGGACCGGCCAAAAGTCTGGTCATTATGTTAATCTTTTTTTTTCCGGAAGAATGATAAAATAGAAGATGGAGGGCGGAAAGAGACCATTTGGCCCATCAAGTCTGGATCAGCACTAAATCAGATCTTCGCTGACAATGCTTCAAGGCAGGCTGGCACGTTCCTTGGTGGGAAACTTGCAGATTGAGGTCATTCGATGCATACGTCCATAAGACAATAGAGCAGAAATTAAGCCATTCAGCGCAGTGAGTCTGCTCTGCTTTCTGTCCTGCGAGCGCACCTTGCCTCCGACACCATGGGCTCTTATCTTATTCTGTGAAGGCAAATATCAAAGGCCTTCATGAAGTCCAGATACATAACATCCAATGGCTCTCCTTGGTCTACCTTCCTCGTTACTTCCTCAAAGCGGAATTCTTACAGATTTATCAAGCATGGCGTCCCCTTGTTGAAACCATGCTGACTTTGCCTTATTTTTACATACACTTCCAAGTATTCAGAAATTTCTTCCAACGCAATAGATTCCAGGACCTTACCCACAGCCAAGTTTCGGTTGATTGGTCTGTAATTTGCAGCTTTTGTGTTGTTTCTTTTTAAAACGGAGTGTCACGTTTGTGATTTTTCAGCCCTTTAGCAGCCTTTCTGATTCTAGCGATTCCTGAAAGTTCTCCCCTAACGCATGCACGATTTATTCAGTTGTCTACCTGGCGGGTACTCCACCTGATCCAGATGATTTATCCACCTTCAGGCCCTTCAGTGCTTCTTGCACCTTCTCAGTGATGGCACGAGACTCACTTCTGTTCCCCCATTCTCTTGTATGTTTGGGTATAACTCATGTCTTCCACTGCGAAGACAGGCACAAAATATTTTTTTCAGTTCCTCAACCCATTGTCGACTTCTTCCTCTCTTTTGCGTTTATACAAATAAAGAAACAACTGCAGTCTTCCTTTATATTCTTAGTTTTCTTATATTTAATCTTCTCCCACCTCATTTGTTTTGTTGTTGCCCTTTGTAGGTCTTTGTGAGTTTCCAATCCTCTAATTGCTCACTGCCCTTCGCCACATTATATATTTTCTCTTTTGCTTTTATGCTATTGATGACTTCCTAAGTCAGCCATTGTTGCCGCATTCTCCCTGCACCATTCCTCATTTTCCACACGATGTGTCTCTGATGTGTCTGCTGAGTTATGCTCAGACACACCTGCCATTGCATTTCCACTTTCCTGCTTTCTTGCTAGGCTCCTCACCTCACCAATTTCATCCAACTCCTCCCTCATGCCTCTGTAATTGTCTTTATTCAACTTTAAAACCATTAACTCTGATCGTATATTCTCCCTCTCAAATTGCAGGGTAAATGTGATGATGTTATCATCACCGCCTCCTAAGGGTTCTTTATCTTCAGCTTCCTTGTCACGTCTGCCTCGTTGCACAACTCTAAATCCAGTATTGCCTGTTCCCTACTTGGCTCCCCCACATGCTGCTCCAAAAATCCATCTCGACCACATTTCACATTTGAATTGAATTGAATTTATTGTCACGTGTTCTGAGGCACAGTGAAAAGCTTTGTCTTGCGATCAATACAAGAAGATCGCAGTGTTAAGTAGCATAGATGTATAAAGAAAATGTAAACATATAATATGTTGGCCTTTGTGATTGTCCAGGCCGAGTTCACCACTCGCTGTGTCTCCGATATTGAATGGTACAGATGCCATACCTGTTACTGAAACATCCAGACAGAATGCTCTCAATGCCGCACCAATATACGTTGGCAAATGTATTCGTAGTAGTGCTTCAAGTGATCATCAAGTAAAAAAAGAAACATTTCCACCAGCTTTGCGAGATGTCATCATCACACATATATCCCTCTCCCGTCCTTGCCCATCATCTACAGGGACCATTCCCTACAGGAAACCTTGTTGCACTTTGCCTTCACTCCCAACACCTCCCACAACTCGCCCCATGGAGTCTTCCCACTGCATCGCTGCTTTTGTGACACATAAATGCATAGAACCTAAAAACCCGAGCAGGTGTAGGCTGTCCGGCCCTTCAAGCCTGCTCCGCCGTTCAATGACATCATTGCTGATCTTCCTAAAGACTTAAATCCGCTTACTCGCCCTCTCACTCTATCGCTTACTTCATTTATTGTTCAAAAGAAGTATCGCTCTTATCCATAAAAAAAGCTTTGTTGTACCAGCATCAAGTTCTTCGCTGGGCAAGGTTTTCTAAATAGTAATATCCGTCTGAGTGGAGAAGGTCCTTCTGAACTCAGTCCTAAATCTGCTCCCTCTAATCCTGAGACTATGCCCTCCTGTCAGAATTTCACCCGCAATGTGGAAACATCCTTTCCAATGATACCTAATCTATTCCGTTCAAAGTAAGATTCCCCGCTCATTCTTCTAAATTTCAAAGAAAATAATCCTAATCTACGTAGTCTCCCTTTATAGGCCAGCCCCCTCATCTCCTGAGTCAATCTAGTGAACCTCCTCTCCACCGCCATCACGCACCCCATTCCGCCCAGTGCCAGTACATCCGTTCTCAAGTAAGGAGACCAGAAGTGCACGCAATGCACCAAGGATAGCCTCACCAGCACCTTTTACAGCTGCAACATAACATATCTGCTTGAACCTTCATGAACTTACGTTGCATCTGTCGAATTTCTATTGAGATGCCCCGCTACGTCTTCCTTGATAATAGGCTCAAACATCTTCCCAACTGCAGAAATTAAGCTAACTAATCAATAATTCCCAATCTTTTATCCACCTCCCTTTTTAAACAGTGGTGTCACACCAGCTGTATTCCAGTCTGCTGGGACTGCCACGCAGTCTAGTGAATTTGAAAATTGCCACTAGAGCACTTGCTGTTTCTCCTGCCGTCTCCTTTCATACCCTGAAATGCATTCCCTCACGGCAAGGAGACTTGTCCATCCTCAGCTCCATTAGCTTGCCTAACACTACCTCTTCCGTAATAATGTTTGTTTCCAGGTCCTCACCTGCCTTTCTCTCTTTGCCACATACTGGCATGTTATTAGCATCCTCCACTGTGATGACTGACACAAAATACCTGTTCAATGCCTCGGTCATTTCATCACATCGCAAGACTAAATGTCCCTTCTCATCCTCGAAAGGACCGATCTTTACTTTAGTCACTGTTTTTTTCGTTTTATATTTTTATAGAAACTTTTGCGATCTGTCTTTGTATTCTGTACTAGTTTGTTTTTCCCCTCATGTTTATCTTTAAAGTTTTCTCTCTCTTCCAGTTTCATGCTGTTCTTTGCCACTTGGTATACCTTCTCTTTCACTCTGATAGCCTCCCTTATTTCATAAGACACGCATGGCAGATTACTCCTTTTCTTACCGTCTTTTCTTTTCACTTGAATATACTTTTGATGAGCACTTCTACAAAAACATCGTTTTAGGGAGTCCTCCACTGCTCGCTATCTGTACCACCATATAACCTTTGCTTCCAGTCTACTTTAGCCAGGTGCACTCTCGTTCTATTTTTGTGCCCCCTGTACGTGCACAGGACCCTGGTATCGGATCTTCTCATCATACTTCTCATCTGAATTCTAAGTTCTGCCATATTGTGATCACTATGAGATCATTAATTATTCCTGTTCCTTTACACATTGCTTTCTCCCTCGTCGGTTCCACTGCATATTGTTCAAGAAGACTATCACGGGTACTCTCAACGAACTCCACCTCAAAGGTACTGTGACCAAGCTACATGTAGATTAAACTCCCTAATGATAAAAACTGACCCACTTTTACAGGCATTGCTTATTTATTTGATTATTGCATTTATTTGATTATTGATGTTATTATTTGCTGGCCTATAGACTGCACCTGTCAGTGACTTGTTTTTCTTAGAATTTCTACTTTCCACGCAAATTAATTCAAACTCATTCTCCATAGAACATACATTCTCTCTCCACGCAGCCCTGATGTCGGCCTTGAATAACAGAGAGACACCACCTTCTTTACACTGCTGTCTGACCTTCCAAATAGTCTCGTACTCCTGGATATTTAACTCACAGTCGTGGCCTTCCTGTAACCGTGCCTCTCTAATGGCTATTAAATCATTTTCATTTATGTTGATTTGTGCCATTAACTCTTCAACCATGTTATGAATGCGACGAACATTCAGGTGAAGTGCTTTTTTGTTAGGTTTCTTGTCCTCATGATTTATCTAATAATATCACCTTTTGCTTCCTTTCTCTCCTCACCTGTCCATTGACGTCTTCCCTCCTTTGATTCCAATGGCCCAAACAGACCTTCCAGTTGAATCAACATATGAACTGCATTTTACGCAATCCACTCTACTACAATCACTGCTCGCAATGTGGCTTCCACTATCTGTGGGAAACGAAGTTTGGACTGGGTGACCACACTGCAGAACATCCATGTTCTGCCTTCAAGAAGAGTTTCAGCGAATCTCAAGGAAGAACACCACCTCAGTTTCTATTTAGGGAGTCTGCAGACCTCCAGACCACGTATCAATTTCAATTTTTTTAGGGCCTGAACTCTCCCATGTCCTATTCCCCTATCGCACACGCCAGGCCTTGTTGTCACATAATCTTCGCTACTAGCAGTCACATATGGTTCGCTACTAGCAGTCTCCATTAACAACTATTCACCCTGATAGCCAGATCATCATCCGTTCATTTGTCCAACTGTTCTTCTCTCTATTTGAACTCTATCCCTACCTAACATTAACTCCTTACCCTCCGCCAACCACCACTATATCTTCTGCAGATAGACCAACATTTTCCCAGCTATCGTCAGTTCTGCAGAATGGTCACTGGACTCTAAATGTTAACTCTGATTTCTTTTTTCAGATGCTACTAGACCTGCTGAGTTTTTCCAGCACCATCTGGTTTTGTTCTAGTTAGAGTCGGATACTGTGAATGTTCGAGGAAGAATGACTGCACATGGCCTGGTAGAAGCTTGATACTGCGCTTGTGAAATGATCCCTTGCACAGAAGACAGAACTGTGTTCCTGTTGAAAAGTTCTCTTGTGGATAGTTCCCATTACAAGGTGAGCCATCGGCATCAACTACTTTGGTCAATGAAGACAGTAATAATTTCTGCCGCAGTTCTATCCTGGATGTGATGAAAAGCAGAGGGAAAAACATCCTTCATGTCAGATGTGAACGGATTGGAGTCCACGCAGAAGGTATAATCTAGTCTACTCAGATAGAGAACGCTTTCTCACGGTAACAATGTTCCATTGGGTATTAAAGCTACATGGTTTGTTGCCGCAAAGGCTAAACACAGCGTTTTCCAGTTAAAATACGTGGATGTGTTCCCTCCAGTGTGACAATACAGTTGTGTATAGTTGTGAATAGGATAACTGGATGAATCACTTTACACATTCAGCTGGCGAACAGTCCTTTTGTGGGAAGAAATTTGTATAGAATGCAGGAAGATGCACTGAGAGGTTCTTGATCAGTTTCCTATAGGAGCTGAGACAATACTGGAGGTTTTGAGAGTCTTAAACGTGGACAAATCCCCAGCTCAGTGTGCAGTTTTATCTCACGTTGCTCTGTGAGACAAAGGAGCAATTTGAGGAGTTCTGACCAATGTTTCACTTTCCTCTTTGACCACAGGGGAGTTGGTCGAGGTCTGCACGACTACTAATAGGGTTCCACTTTTTAACAAGGCAGATAGAAACAAACTAGGGAAATACAGCCAAGTGAGTCTCACAGGAGTGGTCAGGAAAAGTTTGGGGAAACCTCTGAAGGAGAGATTTAATTGCAACTTGTCTAGGCAAGGTTTGATCAAGTAGTCAGCATGGTTTTGTCAGAGGAGGTAATGCCTAACAGATCTGTGGCCACAGACAAAGTAAGTGTCATTGTATGTTCTTAGGTGGTGGGTTTGGGTTCCTGTCTAAATACTATTGAAAATGGAATTGTAGGCAGACATGTTGTGGCCAAGTAAATGTTCTGAGGAAGTGATCAGAGGGGAGTGAAAGTGATGAAGTGTATGTGGGTTTCACTGAGATCCCACACGGGAGACTGATAACACGGTAAATACATAAGCAATACACGATCACGTGGTGTCAGAGAAATTCAGCTCAATGGATCAGAGACCAGATACGATTAAACAAATTGACATCGCGGAAAAGACATTAACCAGCACGACACAGAACTGATTCTCCGCACAGATGGCCAGAATGTTCTCCCCCAAGCAGAGGGTACAGGCAGGTTTCATAGGGGTACAAAGCAAAGGGGATAATTGTAAAGCAGTAACAGTACGGTGGTGAAAATTGTAAAGCGATTAAAACAAGAATAAACTGAATGGAATTTAGACAAGAGTCTGACAGTAACAATTCAACTGTAATTGACACTGGAGATTCCAGCCATCTCCCTTAATAAGTGAGAATGTCTTCTCGGGGATTCTTAACAGTATTTCCTGTCTGCATGAGTATGCGTATGTGTTCCTTCTCCTGGCATTCAGTTATGTCCATTGTGTTCCTCCTGGGAGCAAAGTCTTCCGTGGTCTCTCAGTCTGCCTCTTTATTTATGCGCCATCGTTTTATATGGGAAATGAACTTGTGCTTAGGGTATTAGGACTGAAGAGATGATCGAGGCTAGGAGCTTACTGTGAAGGCTATTTGAGAAGTGTTTTATTTGGTTTGGGAATAGCTTAGAATATCTGGATTCTCTATTCGCCTCTTTGGCCAAAACTGAGGCATTGTGGGTGTGTTCTCTGTGTGTTCGCAGGCATGATTTCTGTGTTTCCTTGACATGCTTCTGTGTTTTTTATGTGTTTATGCTGTGGGTGGAGAGTGTAGCAGATTTTCTCCCACAGTTCACACTTTTCTTGTTAAGAGCATGTTGAAAAAGTACAATATAGCTCGGACCAGGTAGGCTATCAGATGGTGGGGTTTCAGTGTCAGACAGGTAGTAGTCAGTGTCTGAACCTGACCAAGCGTAGTTTGTGTCAGTGGAGGGGATTTCACTCCACTTGTTCAAGCTGGTTTGTGAGGAGAGCAGGGGTAAAAGTGCTGTACAAAACCGGCAGCAAAACATACGGAGGCCCATGACCAGGATATTGATCCTCACAACCGCAATACGGGATATTAGTTCCTCTAGTAGTTCAGTGCCCCGTGAGCCAAGCCAGGAGGTGGCCCAGGTCCACAGGTCCCAGTGGGACTCCGGTTCATTTTGAACATCAGCAGCCTGTGGCAAGTGGTGTGTCAGGTCTGTTATATTTTCGCTGGGGTCAGGGACGTAGGTACAGCAGTCTGTGCCAATGAAGGTGCAAGTGCCCCAGTTTTGGCCAGCCAGTTTTCCAGGGCCATTCTATTTTGTAGGGCGACAGTGCGAATGGCGACAGCCTCTGCATTCAGCTGGGCAAGTACTTCAGCCGTGGCATGTTATCTCCTCTAGCGTGGTGGCCAGTTGATATGCCTCTATGTCAAGGTGCAGGGTTTCGTAAGTGGACATTAAACGGGGGTGGGGGGTAAACGTGTCTGGCAGTGAGGGCGCGTTTTCTGTGGGGAATAAACTTCTGGAAGGGAGACGACTGGGAGTGGTAAATGAGTGGTACCATATACCATGTGTCAGACCATGACAACGCCAGCCGGGGTATGCCTTGTGGCCGCAGACAAAATAAGTGTTATTGTATATTCTTAGGTGGTGGGTTTTGGTTCCTGTCTAATTATTATTGAAAATGGAATTGTGGGCAGACATGTTGTGGCCAAGTAAATCTATGATGCTGCACTCTGCTACAGACCAGAATGCTGCAGGTTTCAAGAGCAGTGAGTTAGTTCTCCACCTCCACCCAACCACCCATGCAGATGGCTGACTTCTCGTTAGGCAGATGGTCCTCTGCATGACACCCGTGCGGTGGTGTCAGTGATGGTTAAGGTTGGGTTTTCATTTGAGAGGTTGGGTTTTCATTTGAGACTGCGGATTTCCAGCAGTCTGAGCTATTAGCCACATGTATGGCCGGTCAGGTTAGCAGACTGAGCACTGTGTTCCCGAGGACCTGTCCAGATTCAGCCACAACTCCGCCATTCCTGCGGTGTTAAAAGGGACTGCACCGTGGGAAATGCGCCGGTGGGAATGTTCAGGTACATCGGCACAGACACAGCAGCTGGTCTCATTTACCCTCTGGGCATACCTGTGGGTCATGTCAAGGAAAATGTTCACCAACGGCTCAAGGTGGATTAAGTGCCCTGTTCTGTGTGCCCTGTTACTGATCAGTGGAGAAGTGCACGTCAGCCCAAAAGTGATGATCCCGATGGCTGCAGGGAGCAGCTGGATCCCTCTGTGGTGTCTGGAACAGTATCCTGTTCTCCTTGGTTGTCGTTCTGTGGAGGCTGAGCCCTCTTTCACCGGGTTGCATTCTGTTCTCCCTTGGAGCGTGACAGCTGTCGTGCTCGTGAGACAGACCAAGAGTGATCCTTTCCATCTACGGGAGAGAGAATCTTTCGGCAGGGACTGTCATGTTACCTAGTGCCCAGTTAAAATGGGTGAAGTGGTTCCTGCAGTGGTGTGAACACCGCAGCTTTTTATTTGTTTGTTTGTTTTTGTTTTACCCGCACACTATCGCCTAACTACGGTAGTGCTTATTTTTTTTCCCCAGTTGTGTGTGTACCAGTTTGAGACAGAGAAGGACACAAGATACGCAAATCTGTATTCAGTTCCCATCAGCAGGAAGAAAAGAAACACCCAAGTGCCCAGTATACCGCAGCTTTTAACAAATCATGGTTTAAAGTAATCCTTCTCATAAGGGCTTGAACGTAATCCAAGAGCGTTTCCTGTGTTAAGAGCAGCACCGTGTCTTTGGCTAGTTTTGGCGATCCAGAATCTGTGGGAATTGGTCGTTCCGTTCGCACTTCAAAGGGTGTGATTTCCGTTATTCGGTTTCACTGTCCTGTTACTGTATAAAACACCAGTGGCTGGCCATCTGGCCAAACTATTCCTGTGTCCTGAGTGATTTTGGGGAGGGTGGTTTTGAGGGTGCCGTTCATTCTCGCCACCATTCCTGATGACTGGGGGGTGGTACAGAATGTGGTATCTCCAGCGTATCCCGAAGGTGTAACTGTCAGCAGTAATGAAGTTTGTGGTGAAATAGGCCCCACCCCCCATATGTTTCTTAGCGCCCTGGGATATAAAACCTCTTGTAATAACGTCCTGCAGGATACATTTTACCACTGCTCTGGTGGCATTTTTTTTGTTGATGTGTAATGACTCTACCCATTTTGAAAACATATCGACAATAACTAGGACATGTTTGTATTCCTCTCTCTGAGGCATATGGACAAGGTCAGTTAGAATTTGGGTGAATGGACCCTCAGGAATTGGTACGTAATCATGTTTGACCATCAGCTTCCCTGCATTTTACAGTAGACAGATGAGGCACTGTGACAGCAGGGCTTGGGCAGCTGCAGCGATTCCCGCTGCATTCCCAGAATGGCTGACAGCATCTTGTCTGTGTGTCCGATTCCGAGTGCCGCCAAGGCCAGTGACTGCAGGTAGGCTTTCAGGTAGATGATGCAGCCATCGAGGTGGGTAAGAACCTGTAAGGATGGTGAGTGCACGGCATCAATGTGGGCCAATGCGGCCCTCTCTTCTGGTGTGGCGAATTGCTGAACTGCTCGGACTGCATTGAGAGGGTCAGGGGACTCTGGAAGTTTCACCACCCTGGGGGTCTACAGGGTATAACTGACCAGGGGTAGTGCAGATTCCCGGGTGGCTGCATCAGCAGAGGCATTTGCTAATGGGACGGGGTCGGTGGCAGATTTGTTGGCATCATATATTATAATAGCGACAGCGGCGGGTAGCAGGTCTGCTTCTCGGATGTTGGCAATGTGTGCAGCATGTTTGATTCGTCTCCCTGCTGAGCCGATAAACCCCCCTGTTTCCATATTGTGCCAAAGTCCTGAACGACTCCAAAGGCACATCTGGAGTTTGTGTAGATAGTGACTGTGCTACCCTGTGCCAGTTTGCAGGCTCTGGTGAGAGCAAAGACATCTGCCACCTGTGTGGAAACCCCATGTGGTAATGCAGCTGATTCGAGAGTGGTGAAGGGGGTGCAGAGGATATGTCCTGCTAATATGTATTGGTCTGATGGCAGGAAGGAAGAGCCGCTGGTGAAAAGAATCTGATCAGGGTTTTGTCAGACCTTTCAGGCCACCTGCTGAACCACGCGAAAGTGAGGACTGCAGATGCTGGAGATTACAATAAAGGTGAGAATGGTGCTGAAAACCACAGCAGGTAAGACAGCATCCGAGAAGCAGGAAAATCAACGTTTGTGGCAGGAGCCATTTGTCAGGAATGCTGAACCAGGTCCAAGAAGTTGTGGTTGTCTGCAGAATCATGTTAGGTGAGCAGAATTAGGGTGGTGGGTATCAAAGCTAGGGCACGGTGTAGGGAAAGGTTAACCTAGATCACCAAGCGACCTGATGACCAGTTCTCTGAGTTGCAGTAAAATGTTGGATTGCTGCTAAATTCAGCAGCAGGAAGATTGACAGTAGGACAAAACAATACACGGGTGATATAGCACAATGGCGGTGGCCTTATCCACTCTTATTGTGGCTGCTGCCAACGCGCACAAGCATTCCACTCATAACGGTGGTAACTAAACAATAGAAAACGCAACAGGGTGACGGAGATCCCCATGAAGCTGTGTTAAAATGCCAGATGCGAACCCTTCTGGCTTCGTTACATAAAAACAGAAGGGCCGGGATTAATCTGGACTCCCAGAGCAGGAGTGGTAATTATTTAGAACATAGAACATAGAACATAGAAGAATACAGCGCAGTACAGGCCCTTGGGCCCTCGATGTTGCGCCGATCCAAGCCCACCTAAACTACACTAACCCACTATCCTCCATATACCTATCCAATGCCCTCTTAAATGCCCATAAAGAGGGAGAGTCCACCACTGTTACTGGCAGGGCATTCCATGAACTAACGACTCGCTGAGTGAAGAACCTACCCCTAACATCAGTCCTATATCTACCCCCCCCTTAATTTAAAGCTATGCCCCCTTGTAATACCCGACTCAATACGCGGGAAAAGGTTCATACTGTCGACCCTATCTAACCCCCTAATCATCTTGTACACCTCAATCAAGTCACCCCTAAACCTTCTTTTCTCTAGTGAAAACAGCCCCAAGTGCCTCAGTCTTTCCTCATACGATTTTCCT
Source organism: Chiloscyllium plagiosum (assembly GCF_037043375.1). Classification (NCBI taxonomy): domain Eukaryota; kingdom Metazoa; phylum Chordata; class Chondrichthyes; order Orectolobiformes; family Hemiscylliidae; genus Chiloscyllium; species Chiloscyllium plagiosum. The sequence continues at coordinate 44,512,880 of NW_028270185.1, forward strand.
TCCATACCAGGCAACATCCTGGTAAACCTCCTCTGCACCCGTTCCAATGCCTCCACATCCTTCCTATAGTATGGCGACCAAAACTGCACACAATATTCCAGATGCGGCCGTACCAGAGTCTTATACAACTGCATCATGACCTCAGGACTCCGGAACTCAATTCCTCTACCAATAAAAGCCAGTACGCCATATGCCTTCCTCACCGCACTATTTACCTGGGTGGCAACTTTCAGAGATCTGTGTACATGGACACCAAGATCCCTCTGCTCATCCACACTACCAAGTATCCGACCATTAGCCCAGTACCCCATCTTTTTGTTATTCTTCCCAAAGTGAATCACCTCGCACTTAGCTACATTGAATTCCATCTGCCACCTTTCTGCCCAGCTCTGCAGCTTCTCTATATCCTGCTGTAACCTGCCACATGCTTCCTCACTGTCAACAACTCCTCCGACTTTCGTATCATCCGCAAACTTGCTCACCCAACCTTCTAACCCCTCTTCCAGGTCATTTATAAAAATGACAAACAGCAATGGTCCCAAAACAGATCCTTGCGGAACACCGCTAGTGACGGCACTCCATGAAGAAACTTTGCCATCAACTACTACCCTCTGTCTTCTTCCATCCAGCCAATTCCTAATCCAAACCTCCAACTCACCCTCAATGCCATATCTCCGTATTTTCTGCAGTAGCCTACCATGGGGAACCTTATCAAACGCCTTACTAAAATCCATATATACCACATCTACCGCTTTCCCCTCATCAACCTCCTTCGTCACCTTTTCAAAGAATTCAATAAGGTTTGTGAGGCACGACTTGCCCTTCACAAAACCATGCTGACTATCCTTGATCACATTATTCCTATCTAGATGTGCATAAATCCTATCCCTTACAATTCTCTCTAAGACTTTGCCCACAACAGAAGTGAGACTCACCGGCCTATAGTTACTAGGGCTATCCCTACTCCCCTTTTTGAACAAGGGAACCACATTTGCTATCCTCCAGTCTTCTGGGACTACTCCTGTAGACAAAGAGGACATAAAAATCAAGGCCAATGGCTCTGCAATCTCCTCCCTTGCTTCCCAGAGAATCCTAGGATAAATGCCATCAGGCCCAGGGGACTTATCTATTTTCACCTTTTCCAGGATTTCCAACACCTCTTCTCTACATACCTCAAAGCCATCCATTCTACTTATTTGTGCCTCAGTATTCTCATCGACAACAATGCCCTGTTCCTGAGTGAATACTGAAGAAAAGTATTCATTCAGTGTCTCCCCAATCTCTTCCGCCTCCACACGCAACTTCCCCCTACTATCCTTGACTGGACCTATTCCTACCCTAGTCATTCTTTTATTCCTAACATACCTATAGAAAGCCTTAGGGTTTTCCCTAATCCTACCGACTAAGGACCTTTCATGTCCCCTCCTTGCTGCTTTTAGCTCTCTCTTCAGGTCCTTCCTGGCTACCCTATAACTCTCAATCGCCCCAATTGAACCTTCACGTCTCATCTTGAGATAGGCCGCCCTCTTCCATTTAACAAGGGATTCCAATTCCTTATTAAACCACGGCTCCCTCGCACGACCCTTTCCTTCCTGCCTGACAGGTACATAATTATCAAGGACACTCAATAGTTGCCCCTTGAACAAGTTCCACATATCATTTACACTCTTGCCTTGGAGTCTACTTTTCCAAGCCACACATCCTAAGTCATGCCTCACCGCATCATAATTTCCCTTACCCCAACTATAATTCTTGCCCTGTAGTACACACTTATCCCTCTCCATCACGAGTGTAAAAATCACCGAATTATGGTCACTATCCCCAAAGTGCTCACCTACCTCTAATTCTAACACCTGGCCTGGTTCGTTACCCAGAACCAAATCCAGTATGGCCTCACCTCTTGTTGGCCTGTCTACTTATTGTGTCAGGAAACTCTCCTGCACACATTGAACAAACACTGACCCATCTTACGAACTTGAGCTATAGCTTTCCCAATCAATATCAGGAAAGTTAAAGTCCCCCATAACAACCACCCTATTACTGTCACTCATCTCCTGAATCACCTTCCCAATCCTTTCTTCAATGATTCTAGGACTATTAGGAGGCCTGTAAAAGACTCCTAACAGGGTGACCTCACCTTTCCTATTCCTAACCTCAGCCCAAACTACCTCAGATGGCAAGTCCTCATCCATCGTCCTTTCCACCGCTGTAATACTATCTTTGACAAGCAATGCCACACCTCCCCCTCTTTTACCCCCACCTCTGACCCTACTAAAACATTTAAATCCCGGAACCTGCAACAGCCAATCCTGTCCCTGTTCTAGCCATGTCTCCGTAATAGCCATAACATCGAAGTCCCAGGTACCAACCAACGCTGCAAGTTCACCTACCTTATTTCGTATACTTCTTGCATTGAAGTATACACACTTCAAGCCACTTCCCTGTTTACAGGCACCCTCCTTGGAAATTGATGCCATGTTCCTCACCTCCCTACACTCCAGGCCCTGCACCCTGAAGCTACAATCTGGGTTCCCATGCCCCTGCCGAGTTAGTTTAAACCCCCCCCAAGAGCACTAGCAAACCTCCCCCCAAGGATACTGGTTCCCCTCAGGTTCAGGTGTAGACCATCCTGTTTATAGAGGTCCCACCGTCCCCAGAAAGAACCCCAGTTATCCAAAAACTGGAACCCCTCCCTCCTGCACCATCCCTGAAGCCACGCATTTAATTGTTCTCTCTCCCTATTCCTCGAATCTCTATCACGTGGCACGGGTAACAAACCAGAGACAACAACTCTGTTTGTTCTAACTCCAAGCTTCCAACCTAGCTCCCTGAAAGCCTGTCTAACATCCTCAGCGCTCCTCCTACCTATGTCGTTGGTGCCAATGTGGACCACGACTTCGGGTTGCTCCCCCTCCCCCTCCAGGACCCGGAAAACACGATCAGAGACATCACATACCCTTGCACCTGGGAGGCAACATACCAAACGTGAGTCTCTCTCGTTCCCACAAAACCGCCTATCTGTGCCACGAACTATCGAGTCCCCAATTACTACTGCTCTGCTCTTCTTCACCCTTCCCTTCTGAGTAACAGGGACAGGCTCCGTGCCAGAGACCTGAGCCCCGTTACTTACCCCTGGTAAGTCATCCCCCCCACAAGTATCCAAAACGGTATACTTGTTCTTGAGGGGAATGGCCGCAGGAGGTCCCTGCACTGGCTGCTTCCTCCCAGTCCCCCTCACTGTCACCCATCTATCTGCCATCTTTGGAGTTACTACTTCCCTATAACTCTGATCTATGACCCCCTCTGCCTCCCGAATGATCCGAAGTTCATCCAACTCCAGCTCCAGTTCCCTAACACGGTCTTGGAGGAGCTGGAGATGGGTGCACTTCCTGCAAGTGTAATCGGCAGGGACGTCGATGGCATCCCTCACCTCATACATGTTGCAGGAGGAACATTGCACTGCCTTCACTGCCATCCCTCTAAAGCTAACTGTTTAAACAAAAACTGTGTCTAAATAATACAAGCAAAATTCAGCACTTACCTGCTTGCCACAACAGATGTTATTATTAGGTTAGAGGAGGAGGGCGGGTGGGAGGCACTACCCGTGTAGTGCCTCGGGTTCCTCTCCTTCACGCTTTTAAAGGGGGAAAAAACTAACCCAGCTAAGCTTACACTAACTGCTTCCGGGTCTCGGCTGCCCCTCTGCTTGCCGTCACTTCCTCTGCTGCTCCCGCTCTTTCTGTGAAGGAGAGAGAAAACAAAAACACCGATGCCCGCTACAGGTAAGTAATTTTGAAAAAAACTCTTACCTTAGCTGTAGTCTCCCGGGTTCACCTCAACTCGGCCGCTGCTCCCACTCAAATTTGTTGCTTCAGTTCAGTGAATGGCCATTGCATTTTGGATCTTCACTCCGTTCTATTTACGGGAGGCTGCCTCCCATAAAGGTGCATTAATAGCACAATCGGCAGGAGTCCAAGGCCTGCATTTCTTTACCAGCCCCAGAAACACTTGCAGCTGCCTGTTTGTGGCAAGTAGAGGAAGCTGGGTGATGACAGTCAATTTCTCCATGGACAGTGCTCTGAGGCCAAAGGAAAGATATTAGACATTTTGCTGACAGAGCTCCATTTTCTTGATAGGCACCCTATGCCCATCCTGTGCCAGACTACAGAGCAAGGCCACTGTAAACTGCTTTCATTCATTAGTGGAGGTGGAAGCCAATAGCATGCCATTCGCGTACTGGAGGAACGTGCTGTGGCATGGTAGGTGAAGGGTGGACAGGGTGAGGTATACTGCAGCGGCACAAATTTGGGGCTCTCAAATACCCTTAGGGAAATCCGGCCCATGATTGTTGCAGCCACCATATGTAAAAACATAAAGTTTCAGGGAACAACTTAATGCAGAATGATGCTGAGCAAAGGTCGATTACAAGAATATCAGGAGGAGGAGGCGGGTTCTGATCAGGAGGGCATTTGTGTCCGAGTCTACTGGGAAACAGGGGAAAACAATGGCATTGACAGCCCTAAGGTTTTGCACAAAGCGCCATTTTCATAGTCTTCCACGCTTCGGGATAGTTAAGAAGGGAGTGTTGCATGGGCTGGTTGTGGGCCCGAGGATTCCCTGTTGCAGAGGTGATTCAATAACTGGTTTGATTCCCAATACTGTCACGGGTAATACGGGTATTGTTGTACTGATGGCAGGATTCCTCCCTGTCTGAGTGTAACTGTACGTGATAGGGCGGAAAATACCTGGCCTGCAAAGGTCTTTGCTGTGCCCACAGTGATTTTGGGATGTCAGCTAATAAGAGTAGGCTTTCGTTGGAGGAGACGGTGCATGGGCTTTGTTTTGTAAAAGTAGATGTAGTAATGCGGGAACACAGCACACACAAAACTCGCCCTATCCAATCAGTGTCAGCTCTATTAAAGGGTCTGTGTCTTGCCTAAAGGGTGTGAAATGTATTGTTGGTTGTACAATATGCCCTATCATGGTTGTGAGATCTTTGGGGAGCCACGTGTTCTTAATTATAAAGGAATTGTGCGGGACTGCCGTTGGGTCTTTGCAGGCCAGCCTGCTCTGCGCTGAGTTGCACGTCTGCTGCAACACTCTGTGGTCTGGCAAAGTATCTGACAGTGTTGGAAAGTGGGGAGGTGAGCTCGAGATGCGAGTCCATGAGTGGAGGATATGTGGGTAGGATCTGGCGGGCACAACCAGGGGCATGAGCAATATACTCATCTCAAAATTAACAGCAGGGCTATTCCAGACTACTGTTTCAAATATCCTGGAGCCTTAGTGCACGGCCACATTCCAGAAAGTGCTGAAAAGGGAGAAAGAAAGAACACAATAAGAATGGGCAATAAAAAGCGAATTTCAGCAATTAGATTCTCGATTAGATTTCCTTTCCATTCCGCCGTGTCCAGGACAGAAAGGAAGGAAATGGGAGAAATTTCTGTTCAAATAACGGCGGATAGAGTCACGGTAGGACTATTTTTCCGAAAAAGCAATGAAATAACAGTCTCTCCTCGGGTTCAGTGAAAACTCAACTTGCCTGAAAAAAAAAACAGCGGCAGTATAGTTGCTTGTGATTTTAGATGTGGGAGGCAAACACGACCATGACAGCACAGAAACTGACCCCTTTGAGAGAGACTGCACTCTCCCACACCGTCGTTAATTTTCAAACAAGCAAACCTACCAGGTCTTTTTTTTTGCTTTGAACACGGCACTTAAACACGCTGCAGCTTTGCTGTTGACCAACAGAAATGGCAGTGGTGGGATTGGAAGCGACGCCCCCTTCGAGACTGGCCACGGTAACACCCGCGCGTGCGTACGACCTATTGTCATACATTTTCAATTGTGCTCTTGAAAAACAACAGATGAAAAAGCACAGGGAAAACATTTCGCGGTCCTTGTCCTCCTCGTATAACAGTTGGGATATGCCCGACTCTGATATCAATTTCACAGCAAATAATGATAGCCCATCAACCAACACAAAACTCAATCGAAAGCTGAATCTATCTTCTGACACTATTTTCAGCTACAAATCTATATGTGAGTGTGAGAATGCATATTCTTCATGATTTGATAAAATAAACATGAGCTGCATGACATTACTGGAAATTCGATTCTTGCTTTGGTAAATTCTTTCGATCATTGCTCGAAACAGAATGGAACACGAAACATACCGGATGACAGGGAAAATGTACAAAGCTGAGCAGGCCGTGTTCCACATCATACCATGCAGCATAGTTTCAGGTACTGCGACTGTTTTGCAGAATAAGCGTCCCAAAGAATGTTCTCCACCTGAAAAGCTGAGGTATCAGGACAATCCGAGAAGGATAGATCACATTGTGAGGATGCTCAAACCTCGGTGTCAGTACGAGTTGACATTTCTTTGTCTTTCACCTTATCAATGCAACTTGCTGCAGAATGTCCAGACATGAGCAACATGGCTGCCAGCTGAGGTGGAAACCAATGTGGGAATCGATGGGAAGCGACTCAGAAAAGTTACAAAATTCCATGGTGCTTATTAGGGAAGCAGTTCTCATCAATGTAAAAGATAGTTTCTGAACATATTAGCAGAAGTCAAAAAGTGATTGTCCCACCCTCCCACCCCACAAGATGTTAAAGAGTTGCTAACTGTACGTGAGTGTTCTTTGTTCTCGATGTGAAAATCTCTCCCGCCTGAATCACCTTCACGTATCTTGTAGTTGAGTGAATTACAAAGCAGGAATTTCACCAAAATGCAACTGCCTCACTTTGTTATGCCGCTTGCCTCCTCCCCTCCCCCTCCCTGTTTACATTTTCCTGCTTATCTGTGATATTAAGAAAACCAAATGGGAGCGATGTCATTCTGTAGCCTGTCTGTTATTTCCGCAGTCTCAGTTCCAACATGGCTTAAATCTCGGTGCATACCTAAATATTAGTGACCCTATGACAGCACAAATCCAGAGGATCATCTGAGAGTGTAAATTCAGTTATTGCTGTTGCTGATGGAATGAGCTGCTAACGTGCAAAAACATGATTCAGGACTTCTGGTTCTAATTCACGCACGTTGAATAACGGCAGTCAGCTTCCAAATGAGGCCTTTCAGAGACTACTTTGGGATACTTTTGATAGAGAGACTACATTAGGAATCTGTGATGCACGGTGACCCAGCACATCAGCTTTCTTCTTGGTTTTGAACCGGGCCGCCTGTGCGAGGAATGCAAATGCCTTATTGCTTTTCATCGAAGGATCAGAACGCTGTAACTACAGTCTTCAACAGGATGGCGTATGATCAGAAGCCGGTTGGAGAAACACTTAACAACGTTTCGCCCAATACTTAAATGGAATTGCATTACTTTTCACCCTGAGAGCGGATTTGCACGAGCAAACGCCAAGCCAGGTTTGTTGATGGGAAAGCAAGCAGGAAAGATCCATTCTCGTCCATCTAAAAGGCTGCGGTTGGGGACAGGGCTGTTTCTGCCCAGTTTCAAACTGGGGACCTTTCACGTGTGAAGCGATTGTGATAACCACTACACACCAGAGACAAGTCCCGCCAGGGCCTGCGGTTGTTCAGCGGTGCCCAGCACTGTCATTTGCAGCAGTTCTCCGCTTCACCTTTCCATTTCCAATAGCCCATCATTGTCCAGCGGAATTCGCATCATCGAAAAAGTAAAAACATCATGTGAAATTGCTCACAAAATTGCAACAATGTTGTCAATGTTTCGACTGTCGGGTGAGGCTACATAAGCTGGGTCAATTTGCCTTGCAGCTAGCGGCTGGGGCATGATCTTATGGAAAGTTTGCAAACTGAGTATTTAAGTATTTTACCCAAGGTGGGGTGAGTTGAAAACTGGATAGCTTAGGTTTCAGGTGAAAAGGCTAAAAGTTAAACGGGACCTGAGGCACATTTCCTACACAGACAGGTGTGCGTGTATGGAATTGGCTACCAGAGGAAGCGGAGGAGGCTAGTACACTCAGAACGTTTTAAAGGCAACCGGAGGTGTTTCTGGATCGGAAGGGTTCAGAGGGATAGGGGCCAAGTGCTGGGAAGTGGGACTTGTTTGATTTTGGCAATGTGGTCAGCATGGACGAGATCCACAAAGACGCTGTTTCCACGCTGTGAGCCCCAATAACGTTGTGTTACTTACACCGTCTTGAAAGGATTACTTTGAGCGGGGCTTGCCATCGCTCTCTGTGGCTGTTCACCGGAAAGATAGCATTGTGAAACACTGCAGAACCGAAAGACTTTCTTACTTTTGCCCCGACTGACCATACTCCGTGAAATATTCCCGGATCCTCAGTTGAGGATGTTTGCTCCTGGAAGTTACCTTACAAACCGTGTTATCTCGTAATGTATTGAGCGAATGGCAAAACGGTCAGCATTTAACACGGAACAGAAACAAGGATGTCAAAGCAAATGCATTTTTTCAGACACAGCGAAGCATGAACGCTAAATGTGATACAGACCGTGAGCCATATACTAATCTCACAACTAACAGCAGCGCAATTCCAAACTACGCTTTCAAACATACTGGAGCCTTAGTGCACCACCACTTCCCAGAAAGTGCTGAAAAGAGAGGAAGAAACAACACAATAAGAATGGGCCATAAAATGTGAAGTTCACCAATCACAGTCTCGATTAGATTACCTTTCTCTTCTAATGTCTGCAGGACAGAAATGAAGGAAACTTAAGACCATGTAACATCGTAACTCATTGGAAACAATTCCCTTTCGTCAGAACACCAAATAACGACGAGTAGAGTCACCGCAGGACTTTGTTTCACGACAGCGATGAAGTAACAGTCTCTTTTTAGTTCCAGTGAAAGCTCAACTTGAGTGGAACAAGATGACAGCAGTAGAGTGCAATTTACCGTAGGAGAGACGACCACCGCATGGACTGTGACACCTTTGAGAGTGTTTGCACTCACCAACACTGCATTCAGCTCTCCAATACCCCTGCTTTGATCTTGGCTTTGACCAAAGCAGATTAACACGCTGCAGCAGTGGGATTGGAACTTACACCCGCCGGCCGAAAAGGAACCTGAACCCCGCGGCTTAGGCTGCTTGGCCACGGTACAGAGGCCTGCTTTTGCCCTCCTAGGGAAGTGTGCTGTTTCTGATCCGCAGGACACACTGCAGGATTTTCAGACAGCGCCATCCTCCCTGCGACATGTCCGTGCTGGATAATATTCTGTTGTGTAGATGTGCCCCGGCTTTGCCAACATCACCGTGGTCTGATTCCCTACATTCTGTTGGTCGAACTGTGATTCCACTCTGAATCACAAATGTGTCACAAACCACCTAAGGTGTGCTGGCTCTCCACAGAGATAAATGTGTTTCTCTTTTGGTATCATTCTCTTGCTTTCTTCCTGTAACGCTGCACAATTTCACTTTCAGCATAAACATCGAATTAGTTTTTAAATAACTCGCTTGAAACTGCATCTGTGAATTTCAGGCAGTGCTTTGCAGACACTAACCACTCGCTATGTGAAAACGTTTCTCCTCATGTACATTTTTCTTCTTTTACTAATGACTTTAGAACTCTGCTGAATTGTTCTCGATCCTTTCAGGCGTGGGGATCGTTCCCCCTTCCTTGTTTTCTCTGTCTATCCAACTCATGTCTTGGAAAGGTTTAACAAGGTCAGCTGTCGGCCTTCTGCTCTCCAAGAAGAACTGCCCCAACCTTACAAATCACCTTTATTGTTGACATTCCTCATACACCACACCATTGCCATTGACCTGTTCAGCGCTGTTTCCAATCATTTAATGTCCCCACTTCCTCAAGTTTCATACGCAGAACTGTGCGAACAACCAAGATGGTGGATTTATTCAGAACGGGATTGTGAGGACGAGCATCCTGAAACACTTCGTTCGCTTTCACCACATGTGCGACTGTGCCATGTCTACTAAAATGACACTTCTTACTCCAGACTTCAACGTTATTTCAAGGGGGGCAACTTCCTGATTTAAACCTTTTTTTAATCAAACAGCTGATAGGACTACCGGGCAAAAGTGAAATCAAACGACCAAGGCTCGATGGCGACTTCAAGTAAGACATTCTCACACGCCAGTATTAACACAAGCTACTGAGCGAAGATCATGCCCCTAGACAAGTGGCATTCTTACATTTCCAACACCAAACCAGCTGAATGTCGCTCAGATCCAACAACATTATACTTTGATCTCGGGTTTCTAAGCACCAAAGTGTTTCAAGGATATCGCCTTCTCATTCCGTCACCTTGTTCACGGGACATTAATGTTTAACCCTTCCACTTGGACTCCATCGGCAGAGTATTCAGTTATTTCCTCTCCACCTGCAAGCAGTTTGAGGCGAGGCAAGCGCGGAAATGCTCGCATCAAGTGCTGGAAATCAGCAAGTTTTATTGTGAACTTTCTGTAAATATTATTTATCTGAGAGACTAATAAAGATGTTGAACTGTTGGGAAAGACAGAATCTACTCCGGATTCTCTACCCTCAAGTAAATTGATGTGAGGACATTTTTGTGCAGCCTGTTTGCTGTTCAGAATCCATCTTCACAGCAATCCTGCAGAAAGGCTTTTGGAACAGTGACATCGGTTTCTTTGCTGCAATCGGGCAGCAGTTAACCCTGAGCCCCAGCTGTCCTAGATGAAGAGAATGCGAATGAAACCCTCAGTCACTGAGAATCATCCCCACGGTCCTGAGCTGCGGAGCTGCAGACAGTCTAACACGGAAGGGAGGGTTAACAATGAGACATTATTTCACCATCAGCCACTCTGTGCCAGAGACTGGACGAGGGGCAGCATCAACGTGTGGCATCATTCACTCGCTGACAGAAGCTGTTCAGCACATCGTGTCCATGGCAACTCTCTGTCACTTGTATATCTCTGTGGTTATTCATAACTGGCGATCTATGCCCTAATAATGTGGAACTGTGTCAGTGTCATAATGCTGTCTCCAACAAGTTGATCCAATTGTTACTCACGTCTTTTCATTTCACAGGCAGGAAATGGCTGTGTGAAACAGCGTGGGGAATAACTGCGGGGCGTCATGCGTATAGAGCACGAAACAACGACTATATCTCAGCTTCACCAGTTTATTCCCAGCTCTGGCAAATGATTTTGCGAATCAGATCAGAGCAGACCGGCAGAGAACAGCAAAAGAGTTTCCCGAACTTCACGATTGTGTTTCCTCACCGGTGTCAATTTGGCAGGTGTATCAGAATGAAATATTCATTTCATATACATTGAGTGAAAGGAAATGGAAAGTGAAACAACATGCAATACGTAGAATGGAGCTATGTAATAGAGGAACACTGGCGGGGATAGGACACACACTGAAACGTGGCATTGTCAACGAGCAGAGGATGTTTTCAATCCATTAATTTCCGGGTTATGAGCCCAATAGGCTCCAGCTGGGCTGCTCTGTTAGCGCTGACTTTAGCATGAATTACACTGTCTTCAGCATTTCGCCTGGCGTGTGGCATGTACCTCAGAGGATGATGTTGAAAGGTCTTCACTATTATTGTGTGTGGTGCAGGTGTGTCCCGGCTGTGTCAATATAACCTGTGGGTAACTTCCACATTCTGTTGGTTTAACTGTGATTTAATTTCGAATCAGAAAATATGTCACAGTGCAAAGTGAGGCCATGCAGCCCACCTTCGCCGTGCTGGCACTAAACAATAAGGAAATGTCTGTGTGTTTCGATTGATTGACTTTATTTGATTTATTGATTGTCACATGTACCTGAGTACAGTGAAAACATTTGCTTGCGATTGTTAAAGGCAGAGCACACTAATCAAGGACATGCAGATTACCGTGTGAGTAAAGCAACATTTTGGACAGATTAAGGCTTTCACGTTAATTCACATAGGACGTGCGCTCGGCAAGATCCACATTAACAGGATCAGCACAATTTTAAGTTAGAAAATCCATTTCTCAGTCTATTATCGGCCGACAAGAAGTTGCTGGTGTATGTCTTGAAGCTTTGGTATCTTGATCTGACCTTGATCTCATCGAAATCTTGCCTTCTGAGTCAAAAATAGAATTAAATGCAAAACTCCAGGGCTCATGTGTGACTTCTCACACGTACATCACCCTCCCGAGGCGACATCACACCCAAGACCAACAAGCCAGAACCGCAGCTTGTGCGTGATCTATAAATCAGGTGAGCCTCTTTGTTTAAAAATGTTTTTTTTTCTGTTGTTTCGGAGTGAAGGCAGCATTGAGATTTAATAACAGTTCCTTGACATTCAGACTTCCGGTTTCCCGGAAGCTGTGATGGCCACTTTCCCCGCGAGCAGGCTACCACCATTGGCAGCTGGATGAACTCATCTTCCAGACTCGAGAAGAGTGCGCAGTGTTGTTTCCATTGGTCAATATCAGGATAGATAGATTGAATCACCGTCGAATGTTATTGTAGGGAGCCCTGTCGCCGAGACGTACTATTCCTTTTGCACAATGGTACAAAAGCACGGACGTTTGGTGTAGAGGGGACAACTTCAAAATCGTTAATGATGCAAAATGCACAAATGGGCAAAACAACACAGCAACTACAGTAACTGGTGTTACGTGACGGGGTAAACTCCATCTGCTAATGTAAACCAGCAAAACAGAAATGAATAATCCCGTGCTGTGTTCTGTTGAAATTCAACAGTCAAAGAACTATCCCAAAATCACAATTTAAAGCTACCATTAACAATTTTATTGTCATTTTTAACATGTGACAGAGAATAATCAACTTTCTATTTCTTGCAACTCCTTTCTCTAAACCTTCTGCTCTACAATACCTTCCCTCACCCCGACCCCATTAACATTTACAAAAAAAAACAAATTTACAAAACAGCTAGTTGTTGAATCTTCTCTTAGTATCTTCCTCTGTGGATTTTTTTCTCAGGTGGATGTTGATACTTTTTTTCTATGATATCTATTTCTCCAGAGGCACCTCTTGGAGATTTTTCGAACATCCTATATCTGTTGGTCTTTGAGCTGCTCTCTTTGCTGTTCTTTGCCGCTCTGGGTAACCGTTCAAAATGTCCGATATTTGTCTCACAAAACGTCGGATCGTTTCGTTGGTTTTAACATTGTAAAAATACCAAATTCAAACTTGATTGGAGCATAATCTAAACTGATTGGCCGAATTCGCATTTCATTTTTGTATCCATGTAACAAAGCTCTTAGTTGCTTTGACTAAATGTTATGTTGTTACCTTGTTCTGGACTCCTTGTGCTAGCCAGACATTTCAACACTATTAAAAGTACATTACACCCAAAACTTCAAAACACTGGCATTTGCCAAGAAAGTCTATTTCGTTCAACATCGCTCTCTGTCAATCTCATGTGCCTGAGATTTGAGCAATCTCTGGTCGATGTTACTGAAAACTGCCCTATTCTCATAACCTTAGATTTAACACACCCGGTAATGTATGTCTTACAATATTGATTGATTCCTCACGGTGTTACTTAAGCACAGGTTAAGAAGAAATAAAAATGAGAACAACAGTCACCTATGTGACTGCGATTTGACCAATGTTGCTACAGCCAACCGACTCAGCTGTAAATGAAATAGCTCACACCTTTCCTGTACCGGTAAAGAGATTGCATAACATAGTGGTAAGTTTTCATGAGTTGAATTAGATCCAGCATCATTTCTAAGGACGGAATTTACTGGTATATAAAGACATGATGAAATACACGGGGGTTGGGGGGTGGAATATGGTTAGGAAGGATATGGTCAGAGTTCCCTTGATACAAAATCGTTTGAGACGACAGAAATGAGATTTACTTGGAGAAAAGGAAAGAAGGGATGAAAAGAAAAGAAGGGATTTAATGGGATGGTGGAATAGATGAGGAATCATGCGACAAAAATCAGGAATGACTGAGTTGTGTCCTAATGGAGCTTTTCCAGCGGATGTAAAATTGGTTAGGGTAAAAATAATGGAAATTACCTCGTTCAGGTGATCATATAACCAGAGGTTAGAGCTTCAAAACGAGCGAGGAACGACAAAGAAGTTTGCATCAGGTACTTTTTATTCTGAGTTTTTGAAATCGGAAATACTTTTTCAGAAAGCAAAAAACATGGTAGAAGATGATTCCAGCATTTTGACAGGCCACGTGCAGACACAAGGAGTGGATTTAACAGGGACAGGGACTCTGGGCTGCCTGGATGGGGAGGCAAAAGTGACACACTCACGAATTGTTTAGCGTTCATCGGAAAGGAATTGCATAACACCGGCAACTGAACATGTTAAGTGTAAGAAGAGCTGGTGGTGTTGAAATGTGCAGCAGCTGGTTCGACGTGCACTACTACAAACTGTTAATGTACTGAGCAGTTTGTTTTAGCTTTGCATTAAATCGAAGGCGGTAAGCTCAATCCGCTGGCTAACTGGTTTATGGTATAGAGTAAGAATAACAACGTGGGATTTATTGTCGCACTCTCTCAGGTTGACAAAAAGATCATCATCTGCACTGCTCACGGGGTCTGTAATACAATTGTGACTCTAGTGAGCAGGAATGGACCTGTCGATGTCAACCATCATTATCATTGCCATCTGTTGCCTTGAACATTTGGTCACAATGACCAGTAACGGGACTGAGTTCGTTTATTACTCACTGATCTCCTCCCGAAAAATCCACGGACAAGATTCGTCCTTATTCCTGTTTGAACCCTCTGTTCTGCACAGCAGCAAAACTATTTGTCATGATTAACCAGATTCGCTGACAACATTCAGTCTACCCTCAGAGATAAATCTAAATCCTTTCGAGCGGTTTAACGAGCTGTGTGAGTTTGCAGCAAACAGGATGATCTGAAACGAGTTTGACAGCCTTTCCAAGAATGTAATCCAGTGCAGTGTCAGAGATTTGAAAAAGGTCATCAAGCTAAAATATCACCTCTGTTTCTTGATCCACAGATGGATAATCACTTGGGGAATATGTGCAGTTTTGCGGTTAATAATTGATGCCTTTCCCAAAGACAGAACAATCCCACAAATCAGAAATTGGAATTTTAGAATCGATGCTGCTTTATTCGACATTATTCTTCAACTACGCGTCACTCTGATGCTCCAATAATTCCTGATCAACGTCAGTAAAACCAGCTTTAGATAAGCATTAAAATTACAACTGCGGCATTTTAACACACTGTTCAGTGCCATGCGCTGATCAGTTGATCCACTGGAACCCACCGGCAGCAAGCGGAAAAGTGCCCTACTCCTAACTCTGGGACCTTCGACCCGCATATTCTGGTTTTGCTGCAGTTCTGGAATTAATGCTAAGGCAGAGGAGGAGGAACTGATATGGACCTGTGAGTTTTCGGGCATCATGTTCAGGAAGTGGGACACGGAAAAATGTTGCGCTAATTAGACTTGATTGAAAACTGGATCTCCGTGGGTCGCTGCGTTGTTGATAGACAATGTTATCGCTATCACAGTGCTTCTCAGTCGGTCGGCTTCAATTTGGCACAGAAGTCGATTCAACGACACTTCACTAACTTCCTTCTTCAAGTTTCTATAGACGACGTGAAACATACTGCACTCATCATCAATCTTCATCATGGCTACATCCAAGGACATGTTGCACAGTTTTCATGAATACTGAAGATAGAAGAATGTTATGCAACAGTAAATTGAATTTCAGTTTAACTTGTAGAGTGATAACAATCCAGAGAATGATACCGAATGTCCCAAATTCATGTCTATTACCGTGGCCAGAACTCTAGCCAGGCAAAGGGGAAATCTGTCCCTGAATCCCCAATATCCACACGGCCGTTTGCTCCATGTGCCCACTTGGAAACTTGTGTGAAGGAGCATGCAGTCTGATAGTGCGCCTGGGAGAATCCTCCACTGTCTGATCTAAAGCTGCAACGGGAGCTGTGTATTCCAGCTGTAAGAGCAGTGGGTTAAAGGGGAGGACCTTGGTATTCCGTGGTGTAGATTAACAGGGTCCTCATCATGTTATTGTCCTCTGTCAGAAACAGCACAGACAGAGAGGAATAAGAGGGGGCCATTTCGCTCGCCAGCGCTACCCTGCCATTTGATGTCATCATGGTTAACCGAATCGTCAATGTCTTTTCCCAGCTCATCCACATCAACCTGTCGCCCAAAGGGAAAGAGACACTGAATGAACCGAAAAACTCTGCACCTGTGAGAGGGAAATGCGTTTAGAGGCAGTGGGCTTCTGCAGTGGATTTTGTGAATGAGAGGCCGATTCTGGGCTGATCAAGTTTCAAGTGATATGATTCCCTCAAAACTCACCACCCAGAAAGTGAGGAATCTTCTCTGGTCAGTAGCAGTGCGGAGAACTCCAGACGATGGGAACTGATGATGAATCAGCAGAACGATCATTCATTCAGCTGAAATCCAAACTAAACTCCGATTCTGGTGGGACTCACAATGACAAACTTTGAACACTGCAGTAGAAGTCCAACACATCTTTCATTGTGCCGCAGAGCTGTACTAGCCTCCATTTTACTGCACTCAAAGTTACGGTTTTCAACTCTTTCATCAAACGTCTGTTTATCCTCGCCCCTGTTTACAGCACTTGGTCCTCATCCGTGCATGCTCGAGCTCCTCAAGTATTCGGCTAAGTACTCCTGATGCATTTTAATGAATCCTAGCTTCACCACACGTTCAAATAGTGAGTTCCAGACAAACGACACTCTCAGGATATAAACATTCTTCCTAAACCTATTCTGAACATTTTCTCTCTAGCGTTTCATCTATATCCCTTGTTATTAATCGATCCCATAAGAAGTTTATTCCAGTCACACATATCTATCCCCTTTCTGTGCACGTTAATCAATTCCTCTCTCAGCGTTCTCCGCTGTCAGATAAAGAGCCCCAGTCGAGCTCATCTATCTTTGCACTGGCGTGAGAGTAGTGCTTTCAAGGTAGGCAGCATCCGAGCAGCAGGACAATTAATGTGTCGGCCATACGCCCTTCATCAGGAATGAGACTTTTGAGTCGGAGTTGAGGGAGGGGAATGGGAGTGGTGGTCAGGTAGCGGGGAAATTGATAGGTGGATGAAGGTGAGGGAAGTGGTGGTAGTTCAGAGGGGGGTTGTTGGCCGTTTCCAGAGAGCAGTGCCTAATTTGAGGCTTTGCACTGGGATAATGTGGGGGGAGGTGAAATGACGAAGCTATTAAAATACACACTGTGCCCGTGTGGTTGCAGGGTCCCAAGGTGGAATATGGGACGTTTTTCCTCCAGGTCTCGGCTGGTAATAAAATGGGGGTGGCTTGTGCCAGAAGCAGCGATTATTTTCTCCTCAGATGCTGTCTATCGTACTGTGCTTTTCCAGCACTACACTCTCGACTCTGAGCTCCAGCATCTGCAGCCCTCACTTTTGCTTATCTACACAGGGGGAATGTTCGAGCTCAGGAACCATCTTGGTAAATCTCCTCTGACCACGCTTCCGTGCAAACACACGCTTCCTGAAGGCTGCTGATCAGAACAGAATAAAGTTATCTAAAGAAAAGCAGAAATAACGGAACAAAATCAGTAGGTCCAGTGCATCTGGGGAGAGATTTTCGAGCCAAACGATCCGCCTTTGGAACGAATGGTATGTGTAGGTGGGGCAGGAATGTGAAAGAAGATGGACAGGGTCTAAAATGATTGAACTCGATAATGGTTATTGAAGATTGCACGGCGTCTCAGCAGAAAATGACGTTCCGCTCATCCAAATTGCGCTGTGCTGTGCGGGAGCTCTGCAGCAGACGAAACTGAAATGGATGCATGGGAAAACAGTGCGATGTTGCAGTGACAGGTACCTGGAAGATCAGGGTCTTATTTTGCTTGCAGACAGAACGAAGGTGCACACACGTTTGTCACCCACTTTTTTTTTTCTCTCCCCAATCTGGACGAGATCACATTGTGAGCGGGAAATGCAGTTTGCCAAATTGAATGATGGGCAAATAAATCACTGAAACTTACACAATGAGGAGAGACATCATAAACGATCAGCATTGCACCTTCTTGGATTTCGTGGAATGGTGCCATATGGGGAAGTGCTGGAAGTCAAGAAGGATTGGACGATGGAGTACAGAGAGAAAGTTTCTTGCATTGTGCCGGTATTCAGTGGTATGAGCTTGTGGGGAAAGGGCAGAATGTATATCTTCCTGTGCTACATGCTATAAATAAACAGCTCAATCCGGAGCAAAAGTATTTAATGATTTTCATTCAAACACTGACAGTAGGTACAGCTTGCAGAAGTCACGTGTTTGCGCTATCACTGTCACTCTGTCTCCCTGAGAGCATCAGTACTCCCCCACGTTGATTCAGACAGAACAGTTCTTTCTGTGACATGTCCCTTCGAGAATGGAAGGACAGGTGTTAATAACCCGTCCTTGGAATGGAATAGCTGTATTGCTCAGTAACAATCACTGAACTGTCAGAACTCCATTTCAAATAACTTTACCCATAGCCTTATATGTCTTGGCATCACAAATTCACATCCGAGTATTTCGGAAAGTTATGGGGATTTCTGCCTCTTCGATCCTTGCATACACTGTATTCCAGATTTCAAACACCCACTGTTTGAAAACGATTTTCCACGCCTCTGACCTTAAATCGATGGCCAACCGTGGTCGAAGTCTCCATCAAAGTGTAACATGTACTTCAGTCTATTCTATCCATATCCCTCTGTACATCTTACATCTTAATCATGCCCCCCTCAATCTCCTCTGCTCGAAGAAAAACAACTCTAGTTTGTCCAATCGCACTTCTTTAGCCCAGACAATATCTTATCAAATCTCCCCTGCATCGTTTCCCTTCCTACTACATCCCTGCTGCAATATAAATTGCGTAACTTCAGACATTGGTCTCGCTTGAGCCGAATGAACAAGTGAAATAGATAAGGTGAAAATAGATAAGTCTCCTGTGCCTGATGGCATTTATCCTAGGATTCTCCGGGACGAAATTGCAGAGCCATTGGCCTTGATTTTTATGTTCTCGTTGTCTACAGGAGTAGTGCCAGAAGACTGAAGGCTAGCAAATGTGGTTCCCTTGTTCAAGAAGGGGAGTAGGGATAACACTATTAACTATAAGCCGGTGAGTCTGACTTCTGTAGTGGGCAAAGTCTTAGAGAGAATTGGAAGGGATAGGATTTATGAACATCTGGATAGGAATAATGTGATCAAGGATAGTCAGCATGGTTTTGTGAAGGGCAGGTAGTGCCTCACAAACCTTATTGCATTCTTTGAGAAGGTGACTAAGGAGGTGGACGAGGGGAAAGCGGTAGATGTGGTATTTATGGATTTTAGTAAGGCGTTTGATAAGGTTCCCAATGGTAGGGTACTTCAAAAAATACGGAGGTATGGCATTGGGTGTGAGTTGGGGGTTTGGATTAGGAATTGGCTGGCTAGACGAAGACAGAGGGTAGTAGTTGATGGTAAAGGTTCATCTTGGAGTGCCGTTACTAGCGGTGTTCCGCAAGGATCTGTTTTGGGACCATTGCTGTTTGTCATTTTTATAAATGACCTAGAGGAGGGGCTAGAAGGTTGGGTGAGCAAATTTGCGGAGGAGTTGTTGACAGTGAGGAAGGATGTGGCAGGTTGCAGCGGGATATAGATAAGCTGCAGAACTGGGCAGAAAGGTGGCATATGGTGTTCAATGTAGCTAAGTGTGAGGTGATTGACTTTGGTAAGAATAACAAAAAGATTGGGCTAATAGTCGGATACTTGGTAGTGTGGATGAGCAGAGGGATCTTGGTCTCCATGTACACAGATCTTTGAAAGTTGCCACCCAGGTAAATAGTGCAGTGAAGAAGACATATGGCGTACTGGCTTTGATTGGTAGAGGAATTGAGATCCGGAGTCCTGAGATCATGTTGCAGTTGTATAAGACTCTGGTGCAGCCGCACCTGGAGCATTGTGTGCAGTTTTGGTCGCCATACTATAGGAAGGATGTGGAGGCACTGGAACGGGTGCAGAGGAGGTTTACCAGGATGTTGCCTGGTATGGTAAGAAGATCGTATGAGGAAAGGCTGAGGCACTTGAGGTTGTTTTCATTGGAGAAAAGAAGGTTTTTTGGGTGACTTGATAGAGGTGTACAATATGATTAAGGGTTGAGATAGGGTTGACCGTGAGAACCTTTTTCGACGTATGGAGTCAGCTATTACGAGGGGACATAGCTTTAAGTTAAGGGGTGGTAGGTATAGGACAGATGTTAGGTGTAGGTTCATTACTCAGCGTGTCGTGAGTTCATGGAATGCCCTGCCAGTAGCAGTGGTGGACTCTCCATCATTATGGGCATTTAAGCGGGCATTGGATAGGCATATGGAGGATAGTGGGCTAGTGTAGGTTAGGTGGGCTTGGATCGGCGCAACATTGAGGGCCAAAGGGCCTGCACTGCGCTGTATTATTCTATGTTCTATGTTCTATGAAATAAATGATGCGCAATTCGACAAAAAAACTGTTGTTTTTTGATTAAAGTTTCTTTTCCTCAATGCTGCCCTGCGCCCTTTTCCTGAGCCTGATGTTTCAATAATCGCTGATCCATGTCAGTAAAAGCTGCGACATGAGGAGTGATCTCACAACCGCGGTATCCAAATGGAACAACTAGTTTGAAGATCCCGATGGTGAGCCTTGGGCATGGTCACACAGCAACAGTGAGTGGACAGCCGCAACACCAACTGCATGGGATCAATGTGAAAGTAATTGTAAGGGAAATGGGAGGGGGGACTTAAAGGAGTTATGTGATTGCGGAGGGAGGGAAGACTCCGAGGAGGGGTGAGTCTGAATCCTGAAATATGACTCACAGAGATGGGTGCGAGAGAGAGAGGTTTGGTGGCAAAGTAATCATAATCTCTGAGAATGTTTTCATGTAAAATCAACTAATTTATTTCTGTGTGTTCTCTGCATGAGTCACAAGGAATAAAATGCAGTGACTCGGATTCGTACGAGGTTACTGCAGCCACAATGCAGAATATCTTATCATTGAAACCATTACTGAGTCATGCAGAGACACGCGTTTAAAAACAACATTAATTACAGTGACAGAAGATATGTTAGGAAGAGTAGCAGATGTACAACAGGAATATTAGGCGAGGGATAGCAGACATATGGGAATTCAGAATTGGCTGAATTTTAAATTCGATATCCTCAGACGCTGTGGTGGCTCCATCGGACTGCATGTTGAAGACTGAGTTTGATGGATTTCGAGAAACAAAATGTTTCAGGGGATAGTGCGAGATATTATTGCAATATATGTTTCAATAACAATGAGTTTTTAAACTTTTGCTGCACGAACTTACCCACACAAGGAGATACCCATTGCTGCAGTCAGTAACATAACCCCTGTTCCTAGAACCAGAATCAGGCAAACTTTGTGGCTCAGCCGCTAATATCAAATCGGAAGTGGGGGCGGAAATGAGCACGTGAAGCTATTCTGTGGCACCAGTGACATGATTGGTAAAGGTGCAGACATTGAGTCATAGAGTTGTACAGCATGGAAACAGACTCTTTGGTCCAACCCGTCCATGCCGACCAAATATCGCAACCTAATCTAGTCCCACCTGCCAACACGCTGCCGATATCCCTCCAAACCCTTCCTATTCTTATACTCATCCAAATGCCTTTGAAATGTTGCAATTTTACCAGCTTCCACCACTTCCTCTGGCAGCTTATTTCATACACGCACCACCTTCTGTATGAAAAGGTTAACCCTTAGGTCTCTTTTATATCTTCCCCTTCTCAACCTAAATCTATGCCCTCTAGTTCTGGACTGCGCGCCACCAGCGAAAAGACATTTTCTATCTATTCAAGCGAGTGAAATGCTGAGGATGGGAGTGCTTCTGGTCAAAGGCGAGGTGGAAGGTCAACTTCGTCTCAATTTATTATATTATTAAGATTCAGCAGCAGCATTAATCAGCACTGATTGGCTCAGAGCAAGCTTACTGAAGCCTTAAGTGAGAGGCCGATGTATTGAAAGCATTCTAAGAGATTTTCCTTAACGAAACGGTATTTTGTTACTTGACAGTAAGAACTGATTTTGCTCACATCGTCTCCACATCAGTCTCTTGCTCCATTAAACACTCCAAGCCATTGTACATTTCTTCCATTCCAATACAGGAACGCGTAGTATTCGCTCTCCATCTGGGATAATCGAAATTGACAATGTCATTCTTTGAATGGAGAAAGGCAGCAGGGAGTTGTAAGTGCAGCGGCGATCTATTGGGCTTGTAATCTTTGAAGAATGGAACGTGACAGCTGTTGTTATTTGAATTCGATGAACAAAATCTGGAAAATGAACCCAACCTCAGGAACAGAGACAATGACTTTAATGTGCAGAAAACTCATTCATTCATGTCCCTTCGAAAGGGGAATCTGCTGACCATAATGAGTCCTACCAACATGTGTCTCCAGACCCACAACAATGTGGTTCACCCATAAATACCCTCTGACTCAGTTGAAGGTGAAGTACGAATGAAGAACTAATGGTCTTCAGACCAATGATAACAACTTTTCGTGGGAGAATAAGGAAGCATAAACATACATGGACAACGGGGGAAATGGGAATCGTGCCTGTGTGGACTCGAATTCAAATTAAATAGACAAAAGGATACCCGCAACGCCAAGAAATCAGGGCCATGGGGTGACTGCTGGAAGGGATTCAATTACCCACTGAGGTGTAAACTCACTTGCTCAGTTAGAATGCGCACAGATCACTCACCACATCCATATGTGAGAAGTGATCACTCCGGAGAATAACTGACAGAGTGAACAGCAAGTTTCCAAATTACAGTAGGAGTTCGATTCTGCTGTTATCGCATTTGTTCACCCCAACCAAAAATGAAACAGGTTTGTATGCGTGTTTCCAGTGGAGTTCCACTGTTTTTTGATGTAGACCAATGATTTAGACTTAGTTGTAGGAGCCATGATTCAAAGGTTTGCTGATGATTCAACACTTGGTCGTGTAGTTGACTATGACGAAGAATGTCCGAGACGGCAGGGATGTATCAATAAGATGGATAGGAAAAATAGCGAATTGCATTGAATTCAGACCAATGAGTGTTAACGAAATTGGGGAGAAGAAACAATAGCAATGAGTATTCTGTGTGGTGTCGACAGACAACGTGATCTTGGAGTGGACATTCATGATCGCTGAAGATCAATGGACAGGGGAATCAGTTGGCCGGAAATGCGTAAAGTAGATGCTGGAGATCAGAGTCAAGAGTTGAGTGGTGCTGAAGAAGCACAGCAGGTCAGGCAGCATCCGAGTTTCAGACAAGTCTGATCACTGCATTAATCAACATTTATAAAGTTTTTAGATTAAAGATGGAGGGTGGTAGTATGCAACTTTGCCAATCTAGACTGATTCGCCACTCAATGAGTTTATCATTGATTCCTTTCAAACTCAGGCTGCTATTGGCCTTGGAGGGGAACTTGCAAATGGTGATGTTTCGTTCCATGTTCCAACCTTGTCCTATTAGTCAGTACAGCTGTTCAGATTTGAAGGTTCGGTCAAAAATTCTCGGATGAGTTACTCCAGTGCGTTGTGTAGTTGGTGCACTCTGTTGCTATTGTGCCTTAACGGTGAAGGGAATAAATATTCAGGTATTGAATCGGGTACAATCAAGTGACTGCATTGTCGCGGATGGTGTCCAGTTCCTTAAGTGTTGAAGAAGTCACTATTCCCTATTTCACACTGGATCAGGTTGTCCACTTGTCCCTCTTCTCTCCTCCCCAGGTTATTGCTTTCAACCTCAATGTCATTACCCTTATCCTTATCATTGACCTTAACATTACATTTCGAGTAGTGGCAAATGGAGAGAGTTCTGTACCACATCTCATTTGTACCTTGCAAATGATGTAGGATTCACGGAGCAATGAGTTGAGTTTACAATCTACGAACGGACATGTTTTTGTTGCTGGAAATGTTTCTATAGCCGGTCTCAATCCTTTTTTCCCAAATTCTAGCTCCGTGGACGATTACACAGGGGAACTAGGTTACAGTAAAGCCATTGAATGTCAATGGAATATGATTAGGTTTTCATTTGTCAGATTTATAATTACTCTATTTCTTTGTTGTGTGGACCAATCTGATTCCAGTCGCTAGCTGATTTCAAGTTCCAATTCTCGTTTGTGCTTGAAATTTCAACCGTTGCCTCACATAAATTTCTCCAACTGCCTTATTAATATGTAAGGACGGTATGAGGGACAGCAGAGATTTACAAAAAAGGTGCCAACCTTGTATAAAATGGAGCTCTATAATCACATAATAACAATTATAAACGTTCAATATTCGTGGGATCTTGACAGGGTAGATACGGTCAGGTGGTTTGCCCTCTGGTATTAGGAGAGCACCAGAGGACATGAACTCAGACTTAGATATTGCCTATTTAATTCAGAAATGAGGAGGATTTTCTTTGCTCAGGGCCCAGTGATTCTGTGGAACTCTTTCCTCAAACTGATGTTGAGGCTGATTTGTTGTGCATTTTCAAACTGTGCCAAACAGATATTTAACCAGAAATTCGATGAAGCATTATCGAGGTGAGGCAGGAGAATGGAGGTGAAGATTATCAGATCAGCCATGAGTTTGTTGAATGGCGGAGAAGATTCGATGGGCTGAATGGCCGACTCCCAATCCTATATCATTTGATGTAACGCCTTATTTTATGGATAAGTTTAGAATTCTGAGGGAATGGGATGAAGTGATAGACAAGTTTCTCAAACTGATCAGACAGATCAGGAACTAGGCTCATAAACTGATGAACATGAAATGTGCTGTAGCTTGGAGGCATAAATGGCACGGGGCACACCACAGATGGGTATGTGCAGACGCTGTGATTGCTAAAGAAAATTCGTGGATCTTATGTGGTTGCCAACTTGGTGACCACGCTGGATGATTGATCGCGGTATGATTCACACAACAAAAGATTGTGGAAGAATGAATGATTCGTTTCATTGTAAAAGTATTCTGCAGTTACAATTCAATTGACTGGTTAAAATACTGATCAAAACTTTGTGTGGAATGTTACATTAAAATTCACAATCTCACTGGATAAACTATTGCACCCGATCTCTCCTTACTTGTTTCACTTTTATTCGATGTAAATTCATAGAAAGTCAAGACAGAATGAAAGGAAGAAAGAAACGTTACACTCCTTTACATTATCCCAATCTAACTTACAACAGAATCAAATTGCTTTATTTCGACATCGATGTATCACAAATCTCCGGTCCAATGAAGGGCAAGAGCAAGAATCTCCATCCAATGTACATTAAAGATGCGAGGCACAAAGAGAAACCACAGCTGTGTTTGATAGAAGTAACAGCCAGAGTCTGAATCAAATCCATACATGCGCAATGGAAGAGCAACCCATCGCCTTCACCTCTGGGCCACTTCAGCCCATGGCAAAGGCGCTCACATGTGACCACATCAAGATTACGTATGGTGCACCGAGAAGATAAGAAATTCCCTGAGCGCAATCGAATCCATACCATTATGTTTCTGCTTTCAGCGGAATAGTAATACCAGCAAAATCCAAGAAATGGACCTTGTCCTTGGACGGAATACCTTGTCCTTGATTCATTCCGAGTCGGAACTGTCTCAGAATGAACCAGCAAACATGAAATTCCCGTCACATTCACACACACATTTAGTCTTGACGTATAATTTCTTCAGACAGTTTCTCTGAAGAAATATATATGGACAGAGAAGTGAAGGTGATGTTTTAGTTCGATGGGCTTTCTCATATGGTTGAACCTGAAGTGGAAAAAATTCCCAGAAATGAAGTGTTGTTCGTTTCATTTTATTAATTTTGCTGCAACTTCACTTTGTTCATTGCAATGATCAGAAGTGAATTGTATTTATGTGATTGGAACGTTTAATGTTGCATTCAATTTTGGTCCGAGTTTATTTCAGCTTAAAGAAAATACTTATGAGATAAACAGAAGGTTAAACTACAAAACAAGATGCCAGTTTTGAGTCTCAGTTACTTTGGCAGATTTCATTGGGTATCAAATGAACTCAATATCATGGTGATTGTCCTCCCATCTTTAAACCATGGGATTAAAGCAGGAAATCGATCTCTAAGAGACGGGTCACTTCCTGTTCATTATGGAATAGCTTTCCTTGACAATATGCAAAATCTGCTCAGTTCCATTTATAATGCTTCATTTGAAATATGAAGAGAAATCTTTCAAAACTCTGAGGTTTTTTGCTGAATCTTGTTCAGCTGCATACGTTTCCGATATTTCTTTGCATCTGAAGTCATCCAAATTCGACATTGTTTCCTCGCATCTTCTACCCCCGCCCCCCAACCACACACCACTTTTACACTTTTACCTGGCCCCAGGCTGTCTCTCTCCTGGTGAAACACACTGCTTGTGTGACTCTAAATGTGCCTTTCCAAATGTTTTGGAAACGGATTCTCTGAGAGACAGAAATTCTGCTCCCATCATTTCTTTGTCCTACATCGATGGTTTTGAATACCTGACGTTCAGAAATATACGAACTTGAATGAGTGAATTTACCACTTATTTACTCTCTCCAAACCTCGAATACTCCGGAAAACTTCCATTCGGTTTTACTTGGTTCACTTTCAAATTTTCCAACACACAAATAAATAAACTTTCATCCCCACTAAACGCCCTCAGCATCGTCTCTAACGTCTTAGCAGCCCAATAAACGCTGGCAGTGCCTTCGCTGATAGAATCACAGATTCCCAAGAATGCAGAAAGTACAGTTCAGCCAATCGAGTCTGTAGGGACATTCTGAACAGCATCTCAACCGGATCGAGCTCCCTTCTTTATCCCCGTAGGCGTCCGACTAGTGATTTCAAATAAACCTTTTGGAATAAAACCTGGCATCATGTGACTGCTGACCTTATCACTGCATTACCCATGGCTAATTCACTTAAGATACTGAATTCACTCCGTGGACACATCAGCATAATTTAACATGGCCAATCCACCTAATCTACAGACTTAACAGCAGTGCGAACCACTGAGCAAATGTACCATCACATTGAAACCGATCTGTATCATGTGTAATGGCTTTACACACTGGTAACTCCGCTTCGTGAAAGCAAGCTGCGCCCACCAACCTGATTTCAATGCATCCAAACGCGGTTCTACGCTGTACAACCTCATTAGTGCTGCAAGGAATATTTCTGCACTCAGATCTGAATGGGTTTGCTCTGTCTTCTTCCTCAGATTCCTGCTTTAAATAAACATTTTAGTCAGGAACAACTCTATATAATGGTTTTCATTCCAACACAGAAGTGCAGAAGTTTGCAGAAGTTACATGTTTGCACTTTCACTGACATTCTCTCTCCCCAGGAGCTGCAATCCTTCTCCAGCTGATTCAGACAGCACTGTCCTTCCTGTGACATATCCAATCGAGAATGGAAGGCCAAGCATTAATAACCTCAGTGGGGAACAGAGCGACAGGTTTAAAACCTTTACGATTCCCTCAATGGAGAATTGAGCCCTGTGACATGCGGGGACACTAACCACGATACTGTGGAGGATGACAACATCGAAGGAAGCCCTTCATCCTGTTGTGGCCGCACTTGTCCAACGCAACTGCTTAACGACCTGAATCAAGCTTTCCATCGCTTAGCCCATAGTCTTATATGTTTAGGCATCACAAATTAACATCTCAATTTTTTTAATGTTAGAACGATTCCGGCCTCTCTGACCCTTTCCGCATATCTACTCTAACCTTTCTACCTTTTTCCGAAATCTCTGAGCCCAGTGTTCGATCTCTCCATCAATAAGAAACGCTTCTTTCAGCCTATCCTATCCATATCCCTCAGCAGTTTGTACATCTCAGTCATGTCTTCTCCAATCTCCTCTGCTCAGTGACAAACTACCCCAGTCTGCCAAATCTCTCCTCATAACTGAAACTCTTCATCCCAGACAATATCCCAGTGAATCTTTACTGCAACGTTCCCAGTGCGATCACATCCATGCTGTACTGTGAATTGCAGAACTTCACACAGTAATCTGGAAGTTTTTTTTTTCTATTCTGTTACAGTATGAGGGCGTCGCTGGTTCGGCAGTATTTATTGCTATCCCTAATTGCACAGCGGGCAGTTGAGACTAAACCATATTGTAGTGAGCATGAAGTCACATGGAGGCCCGAGCAGGTAAGAATGGCAGTTCCATTCCTTAAAGGACGTCAAATGGTTTTGATTTTTCAACAATTGTACATGGATACATAGGTGTTATTAGATTCGTAATTCCAGATATTTATTGAATCCCAATTCTAGCACCTAGCATGGTCGGAGTCAATCCCGGGACCCTGACATCTGAATTAACAGTTCAGTGGTTAGTGGTAATAGCGCTCGGCCATTGCAGAAAAACAGTGAAACTGATCTTATCCAATTAAGTCGCTTTTCCCCGATACTGTCCTGTGCCATTTTCCTGAGCTTGACCACCCCCCCCCCCCCCCCCCCCCCCCCCAGTCCTCCAATAATCCCTGGTCCATGTCAGTAAAAGGTGCTACATGAGTATTGATCTCACAATAGTGGTAACCAAATGGATCAAATGGTCTGCAGGTCCCGATGGTGGGGCTGGGGCACGTTCACCCAGCAATAATGACCGCAGCCACGCAGACTGATCGGTATCAAGATGAGAGTCTGTATTAGATTCTGCAATGCCTTAGTGAAATAGGAAATGATGAAAGAGCAGCGCTCCGAAACCGAGTGTTTCAATTAAACCAGTAAGACCATAACCTGGTGTTGGGTGATATTTAACTTTGTACTCCATAGTCCAACGCCAGCATCTCTAAATTAATGAAATGGGGTGTGGGACGGAAAGTTCGGTTAGTGGTCGGAGGAGGAAAGAAATCTCTGAGAACGGGTGGATTTGAATTCTGACATATGAAGCACAGAGATGTGACCGAGCAGAGCTTGAAGGAAAAAAAAAACATCACCTTGGAGAAAATCACCATGTTAAAACAACTGATTCCTTTGTGTTTCACAAAAGCCTGGGACACAGAGAGCAATTACTGTCGTGACTCGGATTCAAACCGAGGTTGCTGCGGCCACAACACAGAGTACTAACCACTATATGATCACGGCACCTACCGATGGGCACACTAACCACTAGCAATAAGTAAAGTACCATTAGAAATGCTAGGCAGAGCACCAAATGCAAAATATCAGTGCTTAGCGAACAGTGGCAGATATATGGGAACTCAGAATGGGCTGACCGTTTAACATCGGTGCCCACAGATGCTGTGGTGATACCATCGTTAATGTACTGAAGGCTGAGATAAATAGATTTCTCCAAAGCATTAAAGTCTCCGGGGACATTGCAGCTCTTGTTACCTGCACAACCACCAATATCATTCATGGTATCCGTTGCTCCTGGTGCGGTCTCCTCTACATTGGGGAGACTGGACACCTCCTGGCAGAGCGCTTTAGGGAACATCTCTGGGACACCCGCACCAATCAACCACACCGCCCTGTGGACCAACATTTCAACTCCCCCTCCCACTCTGCCGAGGACATGGAGGTCCTGGGCCTCCTTCACCGCCGCTCCCTCACCACCAGACGCCTGGAGGAAGAACGCCTCATCTTCCGCCTCGGAACACTAAAGCCCCAGAGCATCAACGTGGACTTCATCACTTTCCTCATCTCCCCTTCCCCCACCCCACCCCAGTTCCAAACTTCCAGCTCAGCACTGTCCCCATGACTTGCCCTGACTTGGCCTACCTGCCTATCTTCTTTTCCACCTATCCACTTCAGGCTCTCCCCGACCTACCACCTTCATCACCTCCCCCATTCAACTATTGTACTGTAAGCTACTTTGTTCTCACCCCCACCCTCCTCTCACTTATCTCTCCACCCTTCAGGCTCTCTGCCTTTATTCCTGATGAAGAGCTTTTGCCCGAAACGTAGATTGTACTGCTCCTCGGATGCTGCCTGAACTGCTGTGCTCTTCCAGCACCACTGATCCAGAATCTGGTTTCCAGCATCTGCAGTCATTGTTTTTACCAAGCTTTAGTTGAAATATATGCTTCAATAGCAATGCAGTTTAATATCGTACACTTCACGAGTTTCCCCCACAAGGCAGTAACCACTGCTGCTATGTAGTCCCAGTTCCTAGCCCCAGAATCAGAGGAACTGAGGCGCAGTCGCGAGAATCCAACTTGAAATCGAGATGGGAATGAGGTCGCAGAGATACTCGAGGGCTCAAGTGACACAACCGGAGAATGCATGTTATTTCTATGATGGTTTAGACGCCCAAGCAACTCCGAGGTTGGGAGTGCTACTGGTCAAAAGCGGGGCAGAGAGGAAAATGTGTTCGCGTTTATAATAACAGCAATCTACAGTGCATCTTGCTGAGACAGCTGAGTGCCACAACTGGAGCATGGTCAGCTGGTTTAAAGTTTAATTTTGCCTCACTATCACCCACTTCCCTGGAATGAATTGCTTTCACCATTTTTATTTCCAATTGTTTGATATCTCCCTGCAGTCTGCGGCTTTCTTCCTCATGGTTAATTGCATGACTAACTGTTGTATGATCTCCACACTGCTAAATCACGGCCACTACAAGTAAATATGAATCATTGATCTATATGAGAAAACAGTGGGACTCACTGCAAGCATGCTTCGTAGGCTTGCAGGCGACACCAGAATTGTAGACAGTGAGGAAGTTTATCTAAGTTTCAAAAGGATCTTAATCCAATGAGTCGTTGGACTAAAAAATGTAACATGGAGTTCAATCTGAATAAATGGCAGGTATTGCATTTTGGTACAACAAAAAGAATATGGCTTTGCGTATGTTGGAGAACACGGAAGCTTGCGATGCAGGTACATCATTCCTTGTGATTTGCATTACCTGCAGACAAGATGGTTCAAAGGCATTTAACATGCTTGGAGAACATGGAAGCTCGGTGTGCATTTACATAATTCCTTGTAGTTTGCATTACCTACAGACGAGGTGGTTCAAAGGTATTTGACACACTTCCCTTCATTGCTCAGTCCTTTGTGTATACTAGTTGGGACGTTATGTTGAAATTTTGCAGGACATTGATGAGGCCTCTTCTGGAATACTATGTCCAGTTCCGGTCGCCCAGTTGTAGGAATGATATTATTCAGCTGAAGCAGGTTCAGAAAAGGTATACACGCATGTTGCTGCGTGTTGCAGGTTTGAGTTATAATGAAAGGCTGGATAGGCTGAGACTATTTTCCGATTCGAGATTGGGGTGCTGGAAAACCACAACAGGTAACACAGAATCCGAGGAGCAGGAGAATCATTTTTTTTCGCGCTAGTGTCGTTCATCAGGCTCTTCCCAGAAACGTCGATTCTCCTGCTCCTCAGATACTGCCTGACCTGCTGTGCTTTCCCAGCACAACACTGTCGACTCTGATGTCTCATTTGCAGTTCTCACTTTCTCCGAGTTGAGAGTGTTTTCACTCTAGTTTAGGGGTTTGAGCGGCGACCTGACAGAAGTTTATGAATTATTGAGAGGTAAGTTACAGTTAACGATAGATACCTTTTCCCAGGATGGGGATTTCAAGACGAGAGGGCATATGTTTAAGATGAAAAGAGAGAGGGTTTTTTAAAAAAAAAACATCTAAGGCTCTTTTTAGGGAAGGTGTTTTACGTGTGCAATTAACTTGCTGAGGAAGTGATGGCTGAGGGTACCTTTGCAACATTTAAAGGACAATTGATTCCAAACAGGAATGGGAAAGTGGGATTTTTAAAATAAACTTATTCATGCCTAGTACATTAGTTATTTCCCAGGGGACATTTAAGAGTCAACCACGATATTATGCATCTGGAGTCTACTGTGGGACAGAGCAGATGAATATGAGAGTTTGCTTCCCGAACTGGCATGAGTGAATCAGATGGGATTTTCCACACAACTGATGCAGGTCACCACGAGACTCTTCAATTCCAGGTGCGTATTGAATTCAAACTCCACTATCTGTCATAACAGGACCTGAACCCTTTGTCCCCAAAATATTACCAGGTTTCTTTTGATTAACAACAAAGTAATAAAACTACAACGGCATTATAACCACTCAACGGGTACAGGAGGAGGCAGATAGGACAAGGTTAGTTTGGCAGTATGTTCAGCATGGATTGGTTGGACTGACGGGCCTGTTTCCATGCTGTATAACTCTATGATTGACGCTATGGAACAAATAGCTGGTTGGGATTAACAGCAACACTGACAGCATAATCGAACACCTGATGGGATATATAATCCTGCAGGAGGCTCCGGAGGTTGTTTTGCTTAGAGATGCCTTCCCACACACGGGACTGGTGAACGGTCTCTCCCCAGTGTTATTGATTAAATGCGTTTCCATTTATGTATTTAATTGAATCCCTTTCCAGCAGTTCCCACATTGCTCTGCTTTCTCTGTGGTATCAGCGTCCTTTTTTCTACCCAGTGTGAACGATCCTTTCAAATTGTGTCCAGACAGATACAAATCCTGTTTTTCATGTTGTGAATATGTTTTCATTGTTTCTCATTCACCCACAGGGTGTGAGTATGACTGGTCAGGACAACATTTATTCTTCGCCCCTCGTTCATTGCTATCTGGCTGCACCATAAACCCGGGTGCCATCCCAGCCTCGGGTAACTGTCTGTGGGCACTCTGCACATTCTCTCTGTGTTTGTGTTTTTATTTCTCCCTCGAACCAAAGATGTGCCAGTTACAGGTATCAACAATGGAAAATGCAGGCTTATGGGATAGGGAATAGCGTGGGGTCTGGTGGGATGCGCTTCGGATGGACGTGTGGACAGGACGGGCCGACTAGACTGCTTCCCCACACAGAGGAGATTCTTGGATTAGGGTCAGCTCATGTTTTTTTTTTTTCTGGTCCTGGAGTCTCTCGTAGGCAGGACTGGGTGAAGATGGTAGAATCCCCTGCATAAGAGACATGAATGAATGGGATTGCAGCAAATTAAAGTCAGGATCTCTGCTCCTGAGGTCAGGCTTGCATTTCAGGTTTTATTCGTGGAACTTAAACATCACGCTTTCCGTGTTCCAATCGCCAAGGATGACAAGTTTAAAATATCACACCAACACCACATTCTCCAGGTTGAAATCGTGCCTGTGTGGAAGAAACTGATACTGAGCTGATGAGATCAAATGTAGCTGCCACCGCCAGTGTCAGAAAAACAGATCCAAATAGCAAAATCATCTTTTAAACCCACCACTGCAAAGTTAAGGGCTCAACACGCCCCAGTTGTGCCACTCAGCTGTCTTAGAAAGATGCACCAGAAATCGCTATGATAGTATAAACGGGGACAACCATTACCTTGAGCAGGACCACACTCAATCTCGGAATTCCTTGCGCCGCTATACCATCCTAGAAGGACAGCACGCTCACCTGTTGCATCACTGGAGCCAGAGAGTAACTCTCCGCACTCATTCCCATCCTAATTTCCCTTCGGATCTGGGCGGCTATGCCGATGTTAAGCTAAAATGCTATTGAAGAATACATTTCAGCAATATTCTGTACTGTCGCCGAGACTTTGATGTTTTGTCGAAATCGATCAATCTCAGTTTTCAACATTCTCATTCAAGGGATCTCCACAGCCTCTGAGGACATCGAACTGAAAGATTCAGCTCATTCTCAGTTCCCACATGTCTGTCACTGTTTGCTGATTGCTGATAATGTACACTTGCTGTTCTTCCGAACATTTCCTCTGCTAGTCCACTTATTGCTGCTTGCAAGCATCCTGTTCTGTGGTTACTGTGATCGTGATTGTCGGTATTTTGCATTGTGACAACAGCAACCTCGATTTGAAACCAAATCACGGCACTAAGTGTTCCCTCCGTTGTTCTTTTTGTGACACATGCTAAGAAATTAATTGTTTTACCTTCAACTTCCGCTCTCTTACATCTCTGCGTTTCATATAACAGGATTCAAAAAGACCCGTTGTCGGAGATTCCTCTCCTTCCCACAATCATTAAACCTCCTTTCCATCCCTCCCCCCACCTCCCATTTCTCTGAGGCAATGCACAATCTATCACTCTCTTTCACATTGATGTTGTTTTGTCTGTGCTGCTGCTGCGGTCACTGTTGTTGCGTGAAGGTGCCCCAATCCCACCAGCGGGACGCCCAAACAAGTCGATCCATTTGGATACCGCCGTTGCGAAATCAACCCCCATGTAGCAGCTTATGCTGACATAGGTCAGAGACAACTGGAGGCTCAGGCTCATGAAAAGGACGCAGGGCAGTTTTGGGGAAAAGATATTTTATTAATAAAGATCATCTTTTGTGGTTTCTGCGATGGTCTTGTGTCAATTTCATCGTACTGATAATCCAGAGACCGAGAAAATAGTCTGGGTACTCGGGCTTGAATCCCATCATGCTAAGATTTTCAAATTTGATTCATCAAACATCTTCAATGAAGAGTCTATTGACTTCAATAGATCCATTGACAATTGTTGAAAAAAAATCTGTTTCAAAGATGGCATTTTGCGGTGGAATCGGCTATCCTTTCTTGATCTGGCCTGCATGTGATTTCAGACTCATAGCAGTATGGTTGAGTCTCAACTGCCCTCTGGGCAATTCGGAATGGGTAATAAATTCTGCCTAGCCATAATCGCCCTC
Source organism: Chiloscyllium plagiosum (assembly GCF_037043375.1). Lineage (NCBI taxonomy): Eukaryota > Metazoa > Chordata > Chondrichthyes > Orectolobiformes > Hemiscylliidae > Chiloscyllium > Chiloscyllium plagiosum. The sequence continues at coordinate 44,547,365 of NW_028270185.1, forward strand.
ATACTAATACAGAAATTTTAAAACAAATGCTCATTAGGTTCAAGCAAATGTTTTGTGCGCAGTTTTGCCAGTCACATTATCGCAGGCATGTGATCACACTGAGAAAATTGCAGGAGATATTTACCGGGATACTGTTTGGGCTGAAGAGTTTCAGTTGTGAAGAAAGACAGGACAGAGTGGACTGTTTGTCGCAGTGCAAAGGAGATGGAGAGAAGACATGATTGAGTTAGTGTATGGACAGGGATGACTGAACGAGTTTCCCACTGATGGAGAGATCGATCAGCACGGGCCACAGATTTAAGGAGAAAGGCAGAACGGTTTGAGAAGATGTGCGGAAAAGCTTTATCAGCCAGCTGGGGGATTGGAATTTGGAATAAACTGTCTGCATTGTTCAGAGCGGCAGAAACCTTTACGACCTGAATAAAAATTCAGATGTGAACTTATGATGCCAAGATATATTAGGCTGTGGGATAAACATTGGGAAATGGGATTCAGTTCATTAAGCAGTCGTTTTTGACAAGTGCGGCCACAATTGGCTGAAGGACCTCCTTTGACACACTTGTCTTCGGTAGTGTCCCCGCCTGTCACAAGGCTCAATTCTACGCTGGGGACAGTGTAAATATTTTAAAACTGTCGCCCCATTCCCAAGTGCGAGTATTGATACTTGTCCTTCCATTCTCGATGGGGCATGTCACAGAAAGGACAGTGCTGCCTGTACCAAGGTGAGGAAGGGTTGCAGCTCTCAGGGAGGCAGAGTTTCAGTGAAAGTGCAAATATGTGATTTCTGAAAACTGCATCTTGTGTTGGAATGAAAACCATTTGACAGAGTTTTTTTTCCGGATTGAAATGTCTACTGGAAGCAGGAAGCTGACGAAGAAACAGGGTAAAAGTATCCAAATATGATTGCAGAAACATTTCCCGCAGCACGAACTGCTGTTCGGTCTGAGGCTTGGTTGATTGGCCAAGTTAAATTGCCCTCTAGTGTCCAGGGAGAGAATTAAGTACGTTAAGTGAATTAGCCATGGGTAACTCGGGGACCAGGTCAGAATTCAGAGGCCTCCAGTTTATCGTCCAACAGGTTTATTTGACATCATATAGGGGAGGGATGCCCCTTCTTCAGGTGAAATATAAGGGAATAGGGCGGGGACATAGGTCTGGGTGAGATGCTGTTCAGAAAGTGGAAACTGGATCGATTGACTGAAATGCTATTTCTGCACTGTAAGATTCTATGATTCTATCGGAGAGGATAATGACGGTATTTACTGGGATGTAAAGCCATGACAGACGATGCTGGCGCAGTGTACTGAGGATGAGATTTTATTCACTTGCTTTCTTGGAAAATTTAGAACAATTATCCCTGAACCAAGGAAGACTTATTGGGGTTTTTTCACGTTATGAAATGTTTGGACAGAGTAAATAGGTGGAAAATTTCCTCTTTCAAGTAAGTATAAATCTTAACATCAGGCATTCAAAACCTTTGATAAAACTTTGAAGGACGAAGAAATGATGAGAGCAGAATCGCTGTCACTCCCAGAATCTGTTTTTCAAAGCATTTGGAAGGGTACACTTGGTGACACACAAGGAATAAATTTCACAAGGAGAGACAGTGTGTAGCTAGGTAAAGGAGTATGGATGGGGTTTAGTTGGTTGGAAGCCGCGGGGAAATAATGTCCAAGCTGATTGACTTTAAATGTAAAGGCATTTCGTGAACATGTGCACCTGAATTCGATTCGGTTCCAAAAGTCTGGATTTTAAAAGATTTGTCACAATATTCCACCAAAAGCATTATAAATGGCCCAGTGGCTCAGTGGTTAGCCCTGTTGCCTCACGACATCACCGTCCCAGGTTCGAGTTGAGCCTCAGGTGGGGTTTGCACATTCCTCCTGTAGGTTTGCTCCAGTTTCCTCCCACCGTCTAAGATGTGACTCCGCCCCAACATTCAACGAACATTTGGTTGATCTGATCGTTTTAAACTCCTTTCTGCTCACCTACCTCGATAAACTTTCATCATCTTTCTGATTAACTATCTGACACAGTCTGAAAGTATCCAACACCTCAAACTCAACAGTGTTTGTTGTAAAAATGGCACAGACTCTCTGGCCCCTGAGCAAAGAAATTAGTCCTCATTTCTGAATTAAATGGGCAATATCTAATTCTGAGATTATGTCATCTGTGCTCTCCTCACAGTATAGGCAAACTACCTGCCTGTATCTCCTCTGTCAAGACCCATGAATATTGAAAGTTTATAATTGTTATTGTGACACCTCCCCTGTCTGAAGCAGAATAATCCCAGTCTAACCAATCGTGCAACGGAAGCTCCATTTTATACAGAATTAGCAACACATTTGTAAATCTCCGCTGTCCTTCACAGCGTCCTTACATATTTTGAAGACAGGTGGAGAAATGTTGGCGAGGAAACGGGTTGAAAGTTCAGGCGCAGACGGGAATTGGAACTTAAAATCTGAAAGCGATTGGAATTAGATTGATCCACAGAAGGACCAAATGCAGAAATGATAAATCTGACAAATGAGAGTCTAATCATATCGATTGACATTCAATGGCTTCATTGTAACTGAATTCCTCTGTGTAATCGTCCTGGGAGCTAGTATTTAGGAGAACTGCAACCTCACCGCCCGTACAAAGAAGTTGACGACAAAAGCATGTCCGTCGGTCGACTTTGTTTGATTATTAACTCAACTCTTGTCTCAGTGAAGCCTTCATCTTCCACAAGGCACAGACTCGATGTTTAACAGAACTCTCCATTTGCCTAGGTGGGTGCAGCTTCGATACCACTGAAGGAACTGGGCACCCTCCACGACAATGCAGTCACATAACGTACATTGTTCAGCACTGGAATATTAAATCCCCTTAGCTGCTAAGGCAGAATTGCAGCAGAGTGCACCACCTAGAAGATTCACTGGAGTAAGTCATCCAGGCTTTGTTGACAGAACATTCAAAGCTCAAAATCTGTACTGACAATAAGGACAAGGGTGAAGATGCCTGAAACTCCACCATTTACAAATTACCCTCCAAGACACATACCAGCATGACTTGTAGAGGAATCAGTGGGAAATTCATTGAGTGGTGAAGTGGTCTTGATGGGCAAAGAGCTGTACTTCAGCCTTCCATCTTTTATCGTACAATTTTTAAAAATGTTGATTATTGCATTTACCAGACTTCTTATCATTTCTTTAGTTGCTTCCTAAACTGGCGGTTGCTAAAGATTGAATATCATCCTCAGCCTGTGGTCAACAATGGAAAATATCCAAAAACCCTCTCCAACAACTGATCTCCCTGTCCAACAATCTTCAGAGATCTCTGAATGTCCACTCCAAGATCTCTTTGTTCCTGTACACCACTCAGAATCCTCACTGTTATTGTTTCAACTCCCCAAATGCATTACCACTTATTGGTCTGAATTCAATTCCATTCGCCGTTTTTCCCTTCCACCTCATCCCTGCGATCCCTGATATTATTCATCACAGTCAACTACATGAACAATTGTTGCATCATCTGTAAACTTCTACGACAACTAAGATTGAATTATTGATCTACATCAGGAAACAGTGGTACTCCATTGGAAAAAGGCATCCAAACATGGTTCATTGCTGGATGAGATTAAAACCTGTAATAACAACAGAATCGGACCCTTGCTATCATTTGTAAACATAATGGCAACTCTGTAGGTTGGTCTCCTGACTGATTCCTTCTCAAATATGGGAGTGGTGAATGACCTATCCACATTGTGACTGAGCAAGTGAGTTTACATTTCAGCGGTAATGTAATCCCTTCCTACAGACCCCGCCCCCATAGACCTTACTTCATGGCAGCGAGGGTATCCTTTTGTCTATTTAGTTTGGATAATCGGTTGAATTTGAGTCCACGCTGAGACGACTCCGATTTTTTCCCTGTCATCCATGTATCTTTTTTACCCTTCCTTATTCTCCCAAGCAGTGTGGCTATCATAGTCTGAACAGCATTTGTTGTTCATCCTTAACTCTCCTTGAACTGAGTCAGAGGGAATTTATGGGTGAACCGTACTATTGTGGGTCTGGAGTTATATGTTGGCAGGTCTCGTTAATGACGGCAGATTTCCCTTTTGAAGGGACATAAATGAATGGGTTTCCAGCAAATTAGAACGTTTAGTCACTCTTCCTCTGAGCGGGTTTATATTCCAGATTTTATTCATCAAATCTAATTACCAGCAGCTGCCACGCTCCAGTCTCCAAGGGTTGCTGGCCCAAATATCGTCTTTGCATTTGCAGATGACACGAAGATTGTTGGAGTTGCAGACAGCATAGCGGACCGTCAAAGGATGAAGGAGAATGTAGGTAGACAGGAGAGTTGAGTGGAGAAGTGGCAGGTGGAATTGGGTCCAGGTGAATGTGCAGTGATTCATTTTGGGAAGTCTAATTCTCGAGTCAAGTAAACGGAAGATCTTTGGGTAAAGTTGATTAGCAGAGAGATCTGGGAATTCAGGTCCTTCAGATTAGATTAGATTACTTACAGTGTGGAAACAGGCCTTTCGGCCCAACAAGTCGACACCGCCCCGCCGAAGCGCAACCCATCCATACCCCTACATGTACCCCTTACCTAACACGAGGGGAAATTTAGCATAGCCAATTCACCTGACCTGCACATCTTTGGACTGTGGGAGGAAATCGGAGCATCCGGAGCAAACCCATGCAGACACGGGGAGAACGTGCAAACTCAACACAGTCAGTCGACTGAGGCGGGAATTGAACCCGGTTCTCTGGCGCTGTGAGGCAGCAGTGCAAACCACTGTGCCACGGTGCCCCCCACGGTGGCATGATAGCTCCCCCCACACCCCCTCAGGAGGTGCAATCCGGACCCCATCACCCTCTATCTTAAATGTATCTTAGCTCTATCTTGTCTATTATGTGCCGTTCTGCAATTTGCATGATAGCACGGATATGATAGCACTGGAAATGATGTAGGAGAGATTTACCAGGGTATTCTCTTGGTAGAAGAGTTTCAGTTATGAAGAGAAATTGGATAAACTGAAGGCGTTTTTCTTCAAACAGAAGAAATTGGTAGCAAAAATGATTGAGACGTACAAAATAATAAGGAATATGGATGGCGTAGACTGAAATAAACGTTTCTCTTTGATGGTGAGATCGATCACGGGGGGAGGGGTAGGGTGGCATCCATTTAAGAATATAAGAGGAAAGATTTCAGTGAATGTGCCTACAAATGTTTTGAAACAGCGGTTGTTTTAAATTTGGAATCAATGGATGCAAATCTTGGAGAGGCAGAAATCCTCATAACTTCTAGAAGCATTCAGATGTGAATTTGTGATGCCAAGACATACAGGGCTATAGGCCAAGAAATTTAAAAAAAAGAGCTTGGATAGTTAAACGAATGTTAATTTCCAGTATTAACATAGGCGCCTTTTTGCATACAATTCCTGAAAATTACCACTGCCCGTCATTGCGTGAGACCGGGTTCAATTCTCTTCCAGGATGGGCGCTTGCATATTTTGAGGGCTCAGTGGGTAGAACTGCGCCTCTCAGCGCCAGAAACCCGCCTTCGATTCCAGACTTGTGTGACTCACTGTGTGGAATTTGCACACTCCTTTTCTCTCTCTCCCGTGTGAGTTTCCTCTGGCTGCTCCGATTCCTTCCCAAAGTGCAAAGGTGTGCAATTCAGGTAAATGGCAAACAAAGTCTGAATGGACTGTAAGTGTTGTAAATCAGAGTCAAAAGTCAGAATTGCAGCTGGAGGAAAACAGAATGACCATTTCGGGTCAACAGACTCTTCCTCGGAACTGTTTTTAATTCGCAATGCTAACTCTGATTTCTCTCCACCTGAAGCTGCCTGACTCGCTGAGCTTTTGGAGGAATTTCCATTTTTTTGTAAGTAGATCATAAATGCGGGTTTAGAAAGATAGAGAGGGGGAGTGTGAATCTCTTGCACGGCACAGTGCAGACTCAACTGACCAAATGGTTTCTGTATGCACTGTGTCTAATTCTATTAACTCTGAATCTATACGTTTTTGTCCTTTTTTAAGTCTTTGGTTTTCACATCTCTCCTGTCATGTGAATTGCAGAGCAGGACAATCGACGTTTCGGGCATAAGCCACCACCAAACCGTTACCACCTGAGCCTGGAAGATGAACGCCTCATATTCTGCCTTGGAACCCTGAAACCACACGGGATAAATGTGGATTTCAACGGCTTACTCATTTCCCCTCCTCCCACATTATCACAGTCTGAAACATCCAACTCAGCACCACCCTCCGGACCCATTCATCTCTCTCCCTCTGACTTATCACATTTTTTTACATTACATTACATTACATACATTACATTACAGTGTGGAAACAGGCCCTTCGGGCCAACAAGTCCACACCGACCCGCCGAAGCGAAACCCACCCATACCCCTACATTTACCCCTTACCTAACACTACGGGCAATTTAGCATGGCCAATTCACCTGACCCTGCATATCTTTGTGACTGTGGGAGGAAACCGGAGCACCCGGAGGAAACCCACGCAGACACGGGGAGAACGTGCAAACTCCACATAGTCAGTCGCCTGAGGCGGGAATTGAACCCGGGTCTCAGGCGCTGTGAGGCAGCAGTGCTAACCACTGTGCCACCGTGCCGCCCACATTCTCCTCGCCTCCATCCACCATTCGCTTTCTCAGCTACCTTGCAGCCAACTCCAACCCCCTCCCATTTATCTCTCAGTCCCCACTCACAAAACTCATTCCTGATGAAAGACTTATGCCAGAAACGTCGATTCTCCTGCTCCTCGGATGCTGCCTGATCTGCTGTACTTTTCCAGCATGACACTATCGCCATGGCGAAGATAGATGAGCTCAGCTCAGGCTCGTAATCTGAGAGCGGAGAAGGCTGAGTGAGGAAGGGATTAAGGTGCACATTAAGGGGATCAGTATGTGTGATATGAATAAACTTCTTATGGGAAGAGTTAACAACCATGTATCTCCATTAAACGCAAGCGAGAGGATGTTCAGACGAGATATAGGAAGAACGTTTTCACTCTGAGAGTATTGTTTGTTTGGAATTCACTGTTTGAACGTGTAGTAAAACTATGAGTCATCAAAATATTTCAGGAGTATCTAGACGAATACTTGGGAGAAAGACCAGGTACTGGAAAGGGGAGTGAAGATAAGCAGATGTCTGATTAAAAATTCGAACACTGTACAGAAAATGCAGAGAATGAAAGCATGGGAAGAGTAAAGGCATGGAAACTACTGGCGATCTGTTACAAAGGTCCGCGAATGCTACACTCGTCAAAAGTTTACTGGGGAGGATGGGGCCATTGTGGCAGGATGGGATAAGAATAGTGGAATGCTCCTACACCAAATAGAAAAGTCAGACTGGACTGAAAGTTTACTATGGCAGACTGAGATAATAACAATTAGTAAAGTCAGACTCGCCTACTAACTACCATCATGGCAGGTTGGGACAAGTCGTGACAAGAAATACTTAGGACCTGACTTTAAATAATAAATTCATAGTAAAGTCAGCCTGCTTCACACATTTGTAGCAGGATATGACATTAAATATCTAATCAGTAGTTAGTAGAGTCAGCTTGGGAATGGAAAACATTGTGATATATGGGGTAGCTAAATATCGAATCATGACAGATTAGTCTGAGATGGAAGATCATTGTAGCACAGGTGGCAGTATAATACCTAATAGTGACAGTTGAATAATATTAAGGAGAATTAGGAAAAAACAGTGGCAGAAGTAGAAGACAATGGGAACTAACACTATTGGTTTATTGTATAGCTGGAGTGAGGTAATTCTGATTAACACAATTGGGCATTCTGACATGCTAACAAAACATGATTAAAGAAAAGGTATGAAGTGATGGAGTTTAATTCAGATACATGCGAGCTGCTGCATTTTGAGAAAGCAAACCTTAGAAGGACTTATACACTTAATGGTAAGGTCCTAGCGTGTGTTGCTGAACAAAGAGACCTTAGATTGCAGGTTCATAGCTCCTTGAAAGTGGAGTCGCAGGTAGATAGGAGAGTGAAGAAGGTGTTTGGTATGCTTTCCTTTATTGGTCAGAGTATTGAGTACAGGGGTTGGGAGATGATGTTGAGGCTGTACAGGGCATTGGTTAAGCCAATGTTGGAATGTGACTTTTTGTGCATTCTTCCTACTTTCCAATTTCAACTGTAATTGAATTTATTCTTGCATACCATTCTTATATTTTCAATATTCATGGAAACTGTGCAACGTGTTCTTGGATGCAGGAATGGTGAAGCTTATTGATTAATGGAAAATGTTTCATGTTACCTATATTAACTTTCAGAAGAAAGTTGTTGAAGTTTAATTGATTCGAATTCTGTGCCGATTGAAGCTAATCGAAGGAAAAACCCTGCGACAGCGAGGTAACACTGTCTGTAAACAATGCAGAAACCAATGGAAACACATTTTTCAATGTAGTCTATTTTTAACATTTTTGTATCACTTTTGTATCCTTTTCGTGAACTTGATGCTTCAATCATCACACGTTCATGTCAGTTTCACCGTGTGTGCATTAGCTGTAATTTCAGAACCAGACGGTTCAGGGAAATGAAGCAGGGTAAGTGACTGAGGTACCAGTGAGGCAGCACATCACCACCAAAGATCCCACAGTGTTGTGGTTCAGTGGTTCATTCATCATGTCTTTATATCCCAGTAAATTTCAACCTGAGAAAGGATGCTGAGTACAATTCAATGCAAGAAAGACTCACTTCTAAGATATGCAATCTTATTACGGACACAGGAAAGGTGGAAGCAATTTCAATTACAGCTGAAAGGATTGGTTGCAACAGAATCGGGTCAAATCCCAGTCACATACTTGACTGTTGTTCTTATAGTTATTTGTTCTCTACGTGTGCTGGAGTTACACAGTGAGGGAGGAATTACTATTGCCAGACATACATAAGGGGGCATATGAAATGCTGAAGTTGTGAGATCAGAGCAGTTTTTATTGACATAGGTCATCCATTATTCGAATATCAGTCTTAGGAATTAGACAGAGAGCGATTTTGAACGAAATGTGAGCAGGGAAGTTTACCGCATGATGTAACACCAAATTGTGTGGTTACTTTGGTTTTACCTCATTTGTGTGTTTTGCCTCTTTGGGGATTTTGAAGTTATCCCCTCTATACAAAAGTTCCGTGCTTTTGCACCATTATACAAAAGATGCAGTACAATAACACCCAACGCTGTTTCAGTCTACTTGTACAGATATTGACTCCTGGAAACAGCACTGTGCACTCTCCTCGAGTCTGGAAAATAATTTGGTGCATTCCCACTCTTATTGCTCTTATCATTACATCGGCTTCTGTTCTTCACGGAATCCGATTCAGCAGATCTTGTCATTGAATCATTTCTTTGTATGTGTTCAGATCATGTGAGCAGAATATCACAGTCCATAACCCAGAAGTCAGACCATACTCAGAGAACCAAACTCTGCTCTTGATCTTTTCATGAACACCAGTAAGAAATATCTATGTTCTTCAAACATTACTGACCTGTTTTTCAGAAGCAAGATAAACAGTCCCAGGTTTCTGCTTCTGTTGTCACACGGACCAAGATTGTAAATGTTGGAACCAGTTGAGACTGTCTGCTCTCCCACATCCATTTTCTCCCCAGGAAGTGTTATCTTGATGGTTTGAATTGGATTCTTCTAAAAAGAAGAATATTTTTATCCATTGATTTCTGGTTTATGGGCCACTAGGCTCCCGCTGGGCCTCTGTGTATCGCACTGACGACAGCAGTTTCCAGCCGTCTTTTGCTTTTTTGTAGCAAGTACCTTCGAGGATGACATCAAAAGATGTTCGCTGTGACTGTGGTACTCTACCAATGGAGACAGCTCTATCAATGGAGGCAGCTCAGTGCGCTGGGCTGGGATAATTTCTGCAGTGTCCTGCGGACCAGATACAGTGCACTTTATCATTCAGATCATACCACAGTGAGAGCGCTCCAAAAGGCCAATTGGTCACTCGTACCTGCGTCAGCTCGGGAGTTACAAAATATGGGTTAAAGCAGAAACTCGAGATTTGATCAGGTTTCAAGTGTTTACGTGAGGCAGGAAGCAGAAAAAGATAGACTGTGAAGCGATTGGGATCTGACTACAGGTGCAGCACAGAGGAGAGCTTTGAAGTATTGAATTCTGATTGATGGGGCGATCATGCTTTCACTTGGCCATGCTGCAGTAGAAGATAATATGTCAATGTCACTTGGAATTGTGATGTCGCAGGCAAATATCACCGTTACACTGCTGTAAGTTCCTTTTTCCAATGTGACGACAGTCTGTATGTAAAATAGCTTAAATATTTAATCCGTTCTCATAAACAAGTCCATTCCATCTCATTGTATTGTATTGTCTTCTTTCCACTTTACCTGTTATTGTGCCTGCACTGAAGTTGATTTGCTCCTTCTGCATGTCTTTTCCAGTTTGGTTGATATGATGCAGTTGTACTGATCCACCGTCTGACAGAATTTTCCACTTCACTTCAGCCCGCCCTAACTTCGCTATCGGATACCATTCCCGTTGTTTAGGTGTTAAGCGCTCGTCTCAGATCCAGCCTGCCCTCACCCAAAATAAATGCAAATCTCAGTCCCACTGTGATCACTGCAATCCGGGAAATCTTCACTCCGAGTTCATTGATTATTCCTAGGAGAAAGTTGGGACTGCAGATGCTGGAGATCAGAGTCGGGAGTGTGGTGCTGGAAAAGCACAGCAGGTCAGTCAGCATCCGAGAAACAGGAGAATCCACGTTTCAGTCATAAACCCTTCAACAGGAATAATGCTTGTGAGTCGGGAATGAGAGATAAATGGTGGAGGTGTTGGGTTGGGGGGAGGTAGCTGGGAAAGCAATAGTTGGATGAAGATGAGGGAGAAGATGATAGTTCAGAAGGAGCAGAGATGGAATGGGTCCAGAGGGCGGTTCCAAGTTTGAGTCTTGGAACTTGGGGAAAGGGAAATGAGGAAACTGTTCAAATTGATACTTATCCTGTGCGGTGACAGAGTCCCAAGGCGGAATATTTGGCGTTCCTCCACCAAGCATTGGGTGGTTGTGGTTTGGTGGTGAACGCGGCCCAGGACCTTTACGTCGTAGACGCAATGGGGTGAGGAGTTGAAGTGTTCAATCACGGGATGGTGAAATTGGTGGCTGCGAGTGTCCCAGAGATGTTCTCTGAAATGATCTGCAAGGTATCCTGTCTCCCTGATGCAGAGGAGAGGACACTGGGTGCAACGGATGCAGTAGATGACATTGCAAGCGGTATAGGTGAATGTCTAACGGATGTGGAAGGATCCCTTGGGGCCTTGGACGGAGATGAGTGAAGTGGTGTGGGCGCTGGTGTTACCCTTCCTGTGGTGGTAGGAAAAGATTCCAGCAGTGGGGTGTGGGCTTATTCTGGGTTGTAGACCTGACGAGGGTTTCGTGGAGGGAATGGCCTTTTCAGAATGCTGATAGCGGTGAGGAGGGAAGTATATATATGATGGTTGGGTGTGTTTAGAGATGGCAGAAGTGGTGGAGTCTGATGTGTTTTATGCGGGGGTTGGTGGGGTGAAAGTTGAGGACCAAGGGTTTCTGTTCTTGTTGCAGGAGGGGTGGGGTTGAAGGGTGGTGGTGAGTGATGTGGATGAGATGCACTGTAGGGCATCGTCAACCACGTGGGAAGGGAATTTGCGATTATGGATGAAGGAGAACAACTGGGACTTTCTGAGGTGGAATTGGTCATCCTGGGAAAAGATGTGGTGGAGGCAGAGGAATTGGGAATAAGGGATTGCATTTTTACACGAGGTGCGGTGGGAGGAGGTGTAGTATTGATAGCTGTGGGAGTTAGTGGGGTTGTAGTATATGTCTGTCATTAGTGATTCGCTGGAGAAGGTGATGGACAAGTCCATGAAGGGGAGGGAAGTTGCTAAGATGATCCAGGTAAAGTTGAGATCGAGGTGAAACATACTGGTAACTTTGTTGAACTGTTCAACCTCCTCGTGGGAGCACGAAGTGGCGCCAATGCATTTATCAATGTAGTGGAGGCACAAGTGGAGAGCGGTGCCAGTGTAACTGCGAAAGATGGACAATTCCCGATATCTGACAAGCAGGCAGGCATAGCTACGTCACATGCGGGTGCCCATGGTTATCCCTTTGGTTTGGAGGACATGAGAGGATTGGACGGAAAAGTTGTTGAGGGTGAGGACCAGTTCAGCCAGGTGGATGAGGGTGTCGATGGAAGGGTACTAGTTGGGATGGGGTGAGATGAAGAAACAGAGGGATTGGAGACTTTCATCATGGCAAATGGATGAGTACAGGGACTGGATGTCTAAGGTGAAGATGACGCGTCGGGGGCCGGAGAAAAATAAAACCCTTGGAGGAGATGAAGTGCACAGCTGGTATCACAAACGTAGGTGTGAATTTCCTGGACTGGGGAGACATGAAGGTTTTGAGGTAGGAGGAGATTAATCATGTCGGACAGGCGCAGGCTGAGACAACAGGTCTTAGGAAGGAGGTAGAATCGGGCAGTGGGGGGTTCATGGACAATGAGGTTGGAGGCAGTGAATGGGAGATTCCCCAGAGGTGATAAGATTGTGATTGTCTGGGAGATGATGGGAGGTTTGGCTGTGATCGGGCGCAGTAGGACGAGGTGTCAGTGAGGTGGCGCCTGGCTTCAGCAGTGTACCTCAGGAAGTCGCACATGCCTTATTCCTGATGAAGGGCTTATGCCCGAAATGTCGATTCTCCTGCTCCTCGGATGCTGCCTGACCTGCTGTGCTTCTCCAGCATCACACTGCCGACTCATTCATTATTCCACTTTTATTTCACACTGCCAGGTGCTTGCTGCCTGTTTGCCTCTAGAACGCATTGTTCTCATAACGTTGCACAACATCTGCCAATCTCAAACAAAAAGAGAAATTGCTGTAAAACCTCAGCAGGTCTGGCAGCATCTGGCGATTGGAAGAGTTATCCTCGAGATGGTATTTGGCTTCAGCGGTGTAGAGGTCAGTGCGCCAGACTACCACTGCACCCCCTATATCTGCTAGCTTGATGGTGAGATTGGGATTGGAGCAGGGGGTTTGGAGGGTTGCGCATTGTGAGGGTGACAGGTTGGAGTGGGGGAGGGGGTAGACAGGTTGAGGCGGTGAATGTCCCAGTGGCAGTTGGAAATGAAGAGTTCGAGGGCAGGTAATGGGCCAGCGCGGGGTGTCCAGGTGGATGCAGTGTGTTGGAGGTGGGCGAAGGAGTCCTCAGAAGATGGGCGGGAGTCCTGATTGTGAAAGTAAGCTCGGAGGTGGAGGCAGCAGAAGAAAGGGTCGACGTCACAGCGTGTATTAAATTCTTTGGTGCATGGACGGAGGGGGATGAAGGTGATAGCTATGCTGAGGACAGATCGTTCGTCCTCAGTGAGGGGAAGGTCTGGATGGATGGATCACAGTTAAAGTTTCAGATCAATGCGCCGTCACCAAACCTCTCTACAGTCAGCCCTGCCTCAGCTGAGGACCACACTCTCTCAGAATTGCAAAGGACCCACTCTGTACTACATCGTCAGGAGAATTCATACTCTCAACAAACAGTATTTCAACCTCATCTCCAATATCAAAAACTGTAAGTACGACAAACCTTTATCAGCCCACGTCCATAACAAGCACTCCTCAAACATTTAGGAAGAATCCCCGGCCTCTGAAACTGCTCAGACGCCATTAGCAATGTGGCTGGTGCAGCAGCAACCCCCCACGCTGATTGATGATGTCACTTCCGCCCCCCATCATGGCCATTCCCAAAACCACTTCCGCCCCTCACAATTCCTCATGCATCACACGTGACATCCTTCCGCCCCTGACATCATCGCTCTTTGACTTCCGGCACCCCAATTCTGAGAGAGTGTGGTCCTCAGGTGAGGCAGGGCTGACTGCAGAGAGGTTCGGTGACGGCGCATTGATCTGAAATGTTAACTGTGATCCATCCATCCAGACCTTCCCCTCACTGAGGACGAACGATCAGTCCTCAGAAAAGGAATCACCTTCATCCCCCTCCGTCCATGCATCAATGAATTTAATACACGCTGTGACTTCGAACCTTTCTTCTGCTGCCTCCACCTCCGAGCTTACTTTCACGACCAGGACGCCCGCCCACCTTCCGAGGACTCCCTCGCCCACCTCCAGCACACTGCATCCACCTGGACACCCCGCGCTGGCCTATTACCTGCCCTCGAACTCTTCATTTCCAACTGCCACTGGGACATTCACCGCCTCAACCTGTCTACCCTCTCCCCCACTCCAACCTGTAACCCTCACAACGCGCAGCCCTCCAATCCCCCTGCTCCAATCCCAATCTCACCATCAAGCTAGCAGATATAGGGGGTGCAGTGGTAGTCTGGCGCACTGACCTCTACACCGCTGAAGCCAAACACCAACTCGAGGACACCTTTTCCCAAGCCCCCTCGACCATGAACCCACCTCCATCACCAAACCATCATCTCCCAGACCATACAGAACCTCATAACATCAGGAGATCTCCGAAACACAGCTTTCATCCTCATTATCCGGGAACACCTCACTGCCCGTTTCTACCTCCTTCCCAAGATCCACATACCTGACCACCCTGGCCGACCCATTGTCTCAGCATGCCCCTGCCTCACTGAACTCACCTCTACCTGCCTTGTAACCGTCCTATCCTCCCAGTTCAAGAACTCCCCAATTACGTTCGAGATACCAACCAACGCTCTCCACTTTCTCCAAGACTTCCGTTTCCCCGGCCACCATCGCCTCATCTTCACCATGGATATCCAATTCCTCTACACCTCCTTCCACCATGACCAGGGCCTCCAAGCCCTCCGTTTCTTCCTCTCCTAACGTCCCCAACAGTATCCTTCCACCGACACTCTCATTCGTTTGGCCGAACTGGTCCTCACCCTTAACAATTTCTCCTTCGAATCCTCCCACTTCCTCCAGATCAAAGGGGTAGCCATGGGCACACGTATGGGCTCCAGCCATGCTTGTCTCTTTGTTGGCTACGGAGAACAGTCGATCTTCCGTCATTACACCAGCACCACTTCTTGTGCTACATCGATGACTGCTTTGGCGCCACCTCGTGCTCCCGCGAGGAGGTTGAGCAATTCGTCAACTTCACCAACACATTCCACCCTGCCCTTAAATTTACCTGGACCATCTCTGACCTCTCCATCTCCATTAATGACGACCGACTTGACACTGATATATTTTACAAACCCACCGACACCCACAGCTCTCTGGATTACAACTCTTCCCACCCTACCTCTTGCAAAAATGCCATCCCGCATTCCCAATTCCTCCACCTCAGCTGTATCTGCTCCCAGGAGGACCAGTTCCACCACAGAACACATCAGATTACCTCCTTCTTTTGAAACTGCAATTTCCCTTCAGACATGGTTAAAGATGCCCTCCAACGCATCTCGTCGACATCTCGCACCTCCGCACTCAGACCCCACCCCTCCAACCGTAACAAGGACAGAACGCCCCTGGTGCTCACCTTCCACCGCACCAACCGTCGCATAAACCAAATGATCCGCCGACATTTCTGCCACCTCCAAACAGACATCACTACCAGGGATATATTTCCCTCACCACCCCTTTCCCCCTTCCGCAAAGACCGTTCACTCCGAGACTAACTGGTCAGGTCCACGCCCCTACAACCCACCCTCCCATCCTGGCACCTTGCCCTGCCACCGCAGGAACTGCAAAACCTGCGCCCACACATACTCCCTCACCTCTATCCAAGACCCAAAAGGAGCCTTGCACATCCATCAAAGTTTTACCTGCACATCCACTAATATCATTTATTTTATCCGTTGGTCCCGATGCAGTCTCCCCCTGATTGGGGAGACTGGACGCCTCAGAGCAGAGCGCTTTAGGGAACATCTCCGGGACACCAGCACCAATCAACCCGACTACCCTGTGGCCCAACATTTCAACTCTCCCTCCCACTCTGCCGAGGATATGGAGGTCCTGGGCCACCTTCACTGTCGCTCCGTCACCACCAGACGCCTGAAGGAAGAACGCCACATCTTCTGCCTCGGAACACTTCAGCCCCAGAGCATCAATGTGTATTTCAACAATTTCCTAATTTCCCCTTCCCCCACCTCACCCCAGTCCCAAACTTCCAGCTCAGCACTGTCCCCGTGACTTGTCCTGTCTTGTCCTACCTGCCTATCTTATTTTCCACCTATCCACTCCACCCTCCCCGTTCCCCCGACCTATCACCTTCATCTCCTCCCCCCTCCCAATTGTACTCTATACTACTTTCTCCCAATCCCCACCCTCCTCTAGCTTATCTCTCCACTCTTCAGGCTCTCTGCCTTTATTCCTGATGAAGAGCTTTTGTCCGAAACGTCGATTTAACTGCTCCTTGGATGCTGCTTGAACTGCTGTGCTCTTCCATCACGAATCCACTTTCAGATCCATTGGTCTGTCCCTCCACAGATCTGTCCGAAATACTGAACTTTTCCAGCAACTTCTGTATTTGTTTGATTTTCAACATCGGCGATTCTTTCGTTTTTTTTCTTATTTTCTACCAATATGATTTGGCTAAAGATAATGTTGAATATTTTGAATTTGACTGCGATAGAATAGCCAGATTTCAAAAGCCCGCTACTGCTACTTGGTTCACGTGACCAATGCCTTTCCACTAGATCACTGCGCCCTACAGCTGCACTGCAGATAAATTTAAAAAATTATGATATTCTCTCGGTTTGGTAATCAGGAGCGAGATTGTTTGAATTGTTGAAAAGGTAAGATATGCTGATAAATACAGTATATTAAGTGGGGAACCATAAGGGAAAGAGAGAACAGTAAAAGATAGTGTTCTGGCAAAATTTAAATTGTCATTGCACACGATTCAGAAAATGCTGGAATTCACAAACATACCATAATGTGGAATGTACGTTTCAGGACAAGCAAAGCAAGCAGATTGCAAAATCTTAGTCTGAAAGTTTTGCAACGTCAGTTTTAGTTTAGATGAATGCACGCATGGGTTTCAGTGCTGTAATGATCTCATAATCTGTAGAAGGAAATCCTTGCCTTCGAGGATACGTGTGGAATGTTCACTGATTCATCCCAGTAATGGCAGGACTGTCCTCTGGAAGCATATGAGTACAATTATTCAATGCTCCATGGAGTTTCGAATAAGAGGTGAAGGGCATGTCTACATTCACAAATTAATCATTCAGTGGAACTCAATACAAGGACACATGAAGTGATAAACAAAGTGGGCAAGAACACGGAAATATGATACACAATAGCTACGACAATTTCTATGTGCAAATTGTTGATTTCAGACCCACGGTGGCTTTTGGTAATGATATTTACTGTCCAGAACCAGTCTGCACTGGAATGACTCGAGCCCTACTGTGATGTATTTGAACTTCAGTTACCTTTAGAAATAGCTGGCACTCACTCAGATCATGGAGATTTAGAGAAATCAAATTTAAAGCAAATAGTTCATCTTGAAACTGTGAAATCTTTAGGTCACCGTCAGTGGGAGCCTTGTGTGTAATCCTTGTCCTTATTCTCCAACAAAGACATGTGAAGAGGTTAGGAAGGGCACAGACACTGCTTACCGAATAGCCAGATATTAGGAAGCCCAGGGATGGGGTTTACTGAGACATAAAAACATCAGAAAGGATATAAATGATTTCATTCGCATTATGGACAGAATGAAGGAGTTTATTCACGACATGTGGAAATGCTGGACCAGAAACACTCAAGTTTAAAAGTAAACAAAAGAGATTTTCTCATAACGTGTGGTTTGAAGTGACTAAATTCGGGACATTCCGTCTTTCAAGTGAATCAACGACTTTAGTTGGAGCTTCAAAACCATTAGTGAATGATTGAGAAAAGATTGGATGAGAGTTTCTTCCACTCAATAAAGTCGCTGAATTCCTGAATGACTTTCTGGAAATAAAACGTAGATTTATGATTTCATCGTGTTTTAAAAATACACGAACAAACATACAAGGAGGAATTTACCATTGAAAGAAAGGAAAAGTGTGGGTGTGGATTAATTTCGATTTGATTGTTTTCAGACACAAAGACATTTCATGAACACGTTCAGCTGAAGAAAATTGAGTATAAAAAGTTTCTGGATTTGAAAGATATAGCGTATTATTCAAGGTGAAGCATTGTAAATGGGGCTGATGTCTTAAAATAACTGCAGACAGAAGTTACATCCTAATGAGTGGCAATTGAATCGTCACTTGGAGACGCAACACCTACTTTAAAGATTTGACCACATTCAAATGAAGTTAGGTGTATTTCACGCTTTCTTATATCCACCACCAAGTCTACTCTGTCTTTTTTGTATTTTTAACCCTCTGTACTGCTCTGCAGCACACCATTCCAGCTGAAAGATGCTCAGACTAAAAGTGAGTACAATATTCCGACGGCCCCATGCGATCAGTATTTTTTTTATTATTACATTGCGGGTTTGCAACAAACTACATAACATGAAAACAGATCAACATCTACTTTCCCAGAATTTACCGCAGTGCAAATGGGAAACTTTATCCGTCTGCCGAAAAATCACCTTCGGCTCTCCCTCCACACATGATTCTTCACGTTTTAAGTATTCGCAGTATGTTTGTTGATCAAGGTGTCATTATCCTGAAAAGGTCGTTTCTGAATCCACAAAAACTGGTACTTTCCCATTAACGTGACATTGCTCAATATCACCTTCTACCCGTACCCCTCAACACGTCAAATTGAAGCTGCTCCATGTGAGGCTCAAACCTAAAACTTCGGCAGAGCACAGCCCACTATACTGGCACAGAGATACCGTACACTGGTCACCTGCAGCACTGGAGCAACATATTATTGCTTACCTCCACATTCCTGGTTGTACATTAACGGTTGGGAAACCGAGTTTCTCTGATTCCGTGTTTGGTCACTGCGATTATACGATCATCCTCACCAGTGGTTCTGACCCCGTGTGAGGCAAGTGGTGAGCTACTCATTGCAAAGATGTAAAAATGTGCAACTGCAACTTTTGCCTTCACTAATCCATGAGCCTTTTATTTTGTTTTTCATCTGTAGAAATTTTAAAACCTTCATCTTGAACAGACTCAATAACAGATCTCCATTGTGTCTCTGGCATCAAATTCCAAAATGTAAACCCCTTCTGAATTCTTCCACCGCAGTCCACTGTTTGGGAAGTTTTCCTGTTCAGGGGAATGCACTTGCCAGTGTGTCAAATGCTGCTCCCAGCATTCGCTCTGGCACTGCACTCAATTTCCTTCTGACACTTGCTCACTGCGTTGCTGTGATCATACAGTGACTTGGTGTCACACAGCCAGGGAAATGATACAGATCAAGGTTTTTGCATTGTTGAATTCAATTGTCAGTTTAGCCTTATTTAAGATTTCAAATTTGCCTGTCCTGTACACAAGTGCGTGTCAAAAATATCTGAGTGGAAGAAAGGTGTTCTGAATAATGACATTGAGCACTATGCACTCTCCTCCAGTCTGGAAAACAATTCCTCACAGACAACTTTACACCTCCTGCTGTCACGGGCACTTCAGTCCGTTGGCTTCAAATCTTCACAGATTTCAACAGACATTGTTACATCGTCATTTCTTCATTTTTGTTCAGATCACTGTGAGCAGAGTGTCACAGTGGGAGTCTGTTTGCCCCACAACTCAGAGGTAAGACGATACTATTGGAACCGTCCTGTACTATTTATCATTTCACCAAAACCATGTAGAAATATCTGCTGCTCAGCATAATTTACGCAATTCATTTATTCATAAGGTCAAATGTGCTCGCGATTTATGTGACGAGGTGGCCGAGAGGTTAAGGTGATGGACTGCTAATCCATTGTGTTCTGCACGCGTGGGTTCGAATCCCACTCTCGTCGTTGTTGTCAGCGATTTTCAATTGTGCTATCTTTGGATGATCACAGCTGTCCAATGGTCTGTTTATATGCATCGACGCTATAATAAAATCTCAAAGAATAATTTGAGTCTGTTGCCTAAACTGCATTGAAATGTAGATTGAATTGGGACAATGAACAGGAACGCGATTGTCTTTTACAAGTCAAGTTGCTGTGAACTTTTATCGTATGAAAGAGATCCATGAGAACCAAATAACGAGAGATGCGAAGTGCATGTTGATGCATACGATTCTTAATGAGTGTTTTGTCAGATGAAATTTGTAGCAGTTGGGGAGAAGTGATTCGTCTTGGTGAAAAGAGCACAGAGAGATAGTACGAAACAATGGAGGTATTTCAAAAGTGGCAGGGGCTGGGTGTAGGGGCACCCGAGAACTGGCTGTAAATGCACAGTAGAGAATTACCGATGTGGGTGCCGTGCATGGGCACAGACAGACTTACACATTGGTCTTATCCTTTCCCCCTTGCTCTCGCCATTGATGAATGCTGGACATAAGACACATATAAACACAAGATGTGGGAAGTAAACTCCTTCTCGTTATGCACACACTTGATGCTTCATATTTAACTGTGAACAACTGGAGAAGTCAGCAAGTTAACTGCAGGGACTGAATCTAAACTGTGTATCAATAACCGCAGATTTATGCAGCATAAACATGAAAACTGATTTGAAATGTCTTTATACGCATGTCATTAACAGACGGTTCGTTCTAATACCTTGAGCTGCTTTTAATGACATGACGCAGCAGGGAACATTGGAACATCAGACTGGTACAGCCAACAGCAACTGGACGTTTTCTATTGACATGGAGCAGGGAGCATTGGGATATCAGACTGGGAGCTGCAACTTCAACTAGAGTAGCTTGCATTGACATGGAGCATCAAGGAACACTGGAACGTCAGGTTGGGAGCTCCAACCTCTCTTGGAGCAGCTTGTATTTGCATGGAAGAGGAGAGAGTATTGGGACATTAGGCTGGAGGAAAGGGTATTCAACTATTTTAATTTGAAGTAAAATAGGATTCAACACCTCAGGTGTTAACTGATTTATGAAGATTCTGTCATGGGAAAATAATTAATTCATTAGATATTAAAGACAATTCCTGCAAATATTCAACTCAGGAAAACGCATTGGTACAGAGAGAAATGGGAGTGATGTTTCAAGTCTTTGACTTTTCTTTTCTGGCCGACTCTGCACTAGATTACATCACCAGAAGGACGTTTTCACGCATTTCATGTCATTCAGTTTCCTGCAAATACGGACAGATCATTAACATAATCTAAATCTGAAAATTAATGGGAATATGCGATGTAATGATTAGGCTGGAGTTTACCTCTAATTATGGTGAAAACGTAGCAAAGTAAGTTGCAATTTCTTTGATCAGCAGTGACCTCATTGATTGGCTGATCAATGTTTAAGGACAATGTGAAGTGAATCATTGATGGTGACTCACCTTTGTTCACCTTGTGAGTGTTATTTTTATTGCTCCTGTCAAAATTCGCATCACAGCTCTGCAGCGTGTAAAATCTCAGCTGCGCATCTGGCCAGTGGTACAGCCATTCGTATAGCTGGCTATGGATCAGGCGGGTGCAGGTTCGACTTTTGCTTTGCGCAAGCGCATTGTGGAGATGCAGCACACATCCAAAGTAATCTTTTTTGTTCCACTGAGGTGGATAATGTTTGAAATTTTCATCTCCAGGAACGAAAATTCTTTTACTGTCTACGATCAGTTAAACATTACCAAGGGTCATCAAAGTTAAAAATCACATGGCATCAGATTGTATCGAACTAGCATATTTGGAAGCAGCAGTGTTCCATGCACTGTTTCTTCATCAGGTGGTTGTGAACTGTTGGGCTCTAATATGGCTTTGTGAAATTTTTAAATTTGTCCATCCCAGTCCAATACCAACACATCCAAGTCATGGGTACCATCGACACCACGAACGGTCGGTTAAAGTCCAGATGATCTTCCACAACATCGCGCATATTGACACACGCATCAAGTTTCTGCAGAAAGACACCTACCTGATAAAAGAGCGGCTCTCTGAAAGCTGGTGTTTCTAAATAAACTTGCTGGACTATGTCCTGATATTGTGTAATTTTTAACTTTGTCTACCCAACTCAAACACTGGCACTTCCATATCATAGAGAACATCAGTCATGTCGCAGCGCTGTCAGAGAAGACAACCCTGGAATAGCCTCACACATTGCACATAAGATACGTTTCATTTTCAGAAACCAACCCACTCAATCGCTGCAGCTCCTGTGTATGAAAAGCACAGAAATGAAATAGCTGAGATTCAGTTTTGACAGTTCTTTGAAACTCTTTGGGAAGTGGAATCAGAGGAGAATGAAGGATTAACTGTCCGACTGTGTAGAGACAGGGAAGGCACTTTTACCTTCATTCAAGGGCTGGGGTATTGACTGATTCAAGGCATTAAACAGATTCCTGGTAGAGCTGCGCTCTCTGCATCAGGAACAAGAAGTCCTTATTTCCTGAACGGTAATGAAATCCAGCCCACTCAGTCAAAGCGCTGAATACTAACTACTAGACCACCAGGGATGAGGGCAGAAGCAGTTGTACAGCTTCTTCATAACGCTGTTTTTGGAATTATGTCACTGCAGATATATTTGCCCTCAAAAATGATTGAATTATCGAATGTTTACAACACAGAAATGGGTCCATCATCTCACTTCCCAGCACTTGGTCTGCAACCTTGTACACTCTGACGTTTCACGTGTTCATTTCAATGCTAATTTCTTTGAAACGTTTTAATCTCGTAAGACACAATAAATTGAATTGAAGTTTGAGATGGGAAAAATGTGTTCACACCCGGTCGGGGAACTGAATCCCATTTTTACCCACAGGCTGAAGCACGCAGACACATTTCCCCAAGAGTGATACAGGCCTCGGGAGAAAACAAGCAGAAATTAACATTTCACCCACTTGGCTGATGTTGTCCCATTTCAGACTTCAACACCAGCAAAGAAAGGAAGCATTCAGCCCCTCCCGTCCCAGTGTTCCTTGCCCATTCTTTCCACATCTCTCTCTAGTATATACTGTCTCACCTTGTTGTTGCTGGCAAACTGGATCACTGCTCACGCGCGTTTTTTCCTGTCCTGGCGAACCGTTTTTCTCAAGTTATTGGAATTAAAAACAGGAATGGGCTATTTCAAGCACTTTTCTAGTTTATAAGACCAGCGTTATCACCACTGAGCCAGCACATTGCCAGCTCATTAGATAAGGCCTCGTACATCAGAAACTGAAATTCAACAGATGATTAGATAGCCTCAGTATTGTAAACCAACCAACAAGACCGGAATAGAGCCGAAGGGATCATGCACAGAAGGATGGCAGAATAGAATGACGAATCTCATGGTGTCCAGGGTGGTATTAACAGAAATCGTCCCTGGTAGTATCATGATGAGGATTCAATAATTTCACTGTCTTGGCTTGTTAAAGGTTAACGTTTACAGTAATCAATATGAAATACTGCCTGATCTTTCCAAGCAGAATGATGTTGTGCAGCATTCCGAATCGCTTCCCTGCATGTTATAGGTCCAAATCAGCAATGTCAACTGCAATTGCCTGACGTTCAATCAGTTTAAATCAAGAACGGAGAGGGCGTCACTAAAATGGAAGGGGAAAAGTGGTTTGTGAGAGTTAACTGTATGCCTAGTGGAGTCAGGTTTAAAGTAGATAATGAATATTGGTTTTCCTGTTTACCTTGATATACTGATCACTCCGGATCAATTACCCACATTGTCTGCCCTTTGTGTGATGTTCTTTGTACATTTCACATCGGTTCAGTTTTCCGGGGTCCACGCATTTTTAATTTGGCACATTTTACTCAGGTCGGTTTTGCAGCATCATATTTAAGCCAACATTTTTAGGAACAGAAAGACACCATTCAGACCATTAAGTCTGTTCCTATATTGAATGGTTTCATGTCAGATCTGATAACATTGAACTGCACTTTCTTGCCTTACTCCATAACGCTTGATGTCTTTACTGTTTGAAGATCTGCCGATCTCAGCCTCATTCCTCAACAGCCTTCTTGTACAAGAAAGTCCTCGGATCCAGAACTGTCTGAGAGAATAAATGCTTTCTCATCTCTGTTTTAATTGTGAGATCCGCATTATAATACGAAGTTAAATATCACACAACACCAGGTCATAGTCCAACAGGTTTAATTGGAAGCATTAGCTTTCGGAGAGCTGCACCTTCATCAGGTGGTTGTGGAGTTCACAGTTGTAAGAAACAGAATTTATAACAAAAGCTTACAGTGCGATGTAACTGAAATTATATATTGGAAAATACCTTGATTATTTGTTAAGTCTGCCATCTGTTAAGATGACTATGTTAGGTTCGCTTCTTTGTTATGTGATTCACAAAACTTTCTTTTAATATTTACATTCTTAGGTAAACTTTAACAATTAGTGTCAGTCCAGATAATATATTGACGTTGTCAGTTCCTGTGTGCTGTGTCCGTGCCATAATGTTTAGACTGACGCTAATCTAAAAAAATGGTGCAGGCAAGGATGCTTTGAGGCATGGTACATTGGTGAAACCGAGCAGAGGCTACAGCAACGGATAAATGGGCACTACACATCTATCGACAGACAGGTGTGCGCCTTCCCGGTTGGAGAGCACATCAGTAGTCCAGGACATTTCACCTCGGCCTTTGCGGTGACAATCCACCAAGGCGGAATTCGGAGCAGGCAGCATCTAAAAGTGCCCGAGCAGAAGCTGATAGCTACGTTCCCATGAGGATGACCTCAACCGGGACCTTGGATTCATGTCACAGTACAGGTGATTCCATTGCACTATCTACACACAGAGACCCTCCTACACACACACACACACACACACACACACACACACACACATACACACACACACGCATACATACGTTTGTGGGGTGAATTTGTACTTGCACAGTTACATTGTACTTTGCTCAAAAACTACATGAATCCATGTCAGCCTCTGTTAACTCATTTATTAAAATTGGAATCAGTCTAAACATTATGGAAAAGACAGCAGCGTACGGGGGGCTGACACCAATTGTTCAAGTTAACCTGAGAATGTAACTTTAAAATAGAAAGCTTTGCGCTTTACAAATGTAAGAAGTGAAGTGAAGCTAACATGGATATTCTAACAGATGGGAGACTTAGCAAACTATCATGGTAATTCTCAATGTATAATTTAAGTTACATCACACTGCAAATTTGTGCTATAAATTCTGTGCTTTATAACAGTGTACTCCACAACCACCAGACGAATGAGCACCAGTCGGAAAGCTCGTACATCCAATTAAACCTGTTGGACTGTAACCTGGTGTTATGTGATTTACAAATTTGCTCACCCCAGTCCAAAACCGGTCTCTCCAAGTCATTCGATACGAGGCGCTCTGGTTACAGAGATGGAAATGTGTTGCTGGAGAAGCGCAGCAGGTCAGGCAGCATCTAGGGAACAGGAGAATCGACGTTTCGGGCATTAGCCCTTCTAACAAAACTTTCTGCATCCAACTTCTTAAATCCTTGAAAAAAACTGTATGATTCAATAAGGATCATTTTTTGTAGTACTGAGTCTGAGCAGGCAAAAGCACCTGATTTCAGCATTTCTTCCCATTTGATTTCATCTCCGATATGAAATTCTCAATGACTCTGGCAGAACTACTACCTTTGCTGTTTTGTAATGTCAGGAATTCATGTTCATTTTAAGATTTTCATAAGGAGCAACAAATCTTTTTTTTTCCCTGACTGGAAATCAACATTGGGAAATAGCATTGAGACAGCTGAATTTCAGCACTTATGCATCAAGGAAAAAATATGCAATGCTTACAACTTTTCTTGGTGACTTTGTTTTTGCCTTTTTGGTTCAGTTGAAAAATGACAGTCATTAAGTTTTTAAAATCGTGGTGAGAGGCCCTTCAGCCTATTGCATCAGTATCAGTCATCAAACATCTAGTTTATAAACACAGTTTCCAGCACGTGACTCATCGCCTGGTGTGTTCTAACGTTCCAAGTCTTCAGTTAAATTGTTATTCAATTTCTTAAGTGCTAAATTGGGACAAAACATCTTTAAACTAACAGTTCTGAAAGACAAACTCTTTCTCAGAGCCGTTTGTCAGTTTTCCTCAAAATGCTGCGGAAAATGTTTCTGTACTCACATCGGAATTAGTTTACCCTGTTTCTTCTTCAGATTCCTTCTTCTTTCTATTAAATGGTTTAGATTTCAGTACAGACACAAGGTGCATGTTGCAGAAGTCATGTGTTTGTACTTTCACTGTCTCAGCGGGAGCTGCAGTCCTTCCCCACGCTGATTCAGACAGCACTGTCCTTCCTGTGACATGTCCCATGGAGAACGGAAGGACCGGCATTAATATGCTTCACTTGGGAACGGAGCGACAGTTTTAAAACATTTACACTGCCCCAGCGAGGAATTGAGCTTCTATCTCCCGCATAACATGTTTCGACACTAACCACTAAACTACCAAGGACAACAGTTGCAAAGGAGACCCCAGAGCCCGTTGAGGCTCCATTTGTCAAAAACATCTGCTTTACGACCCGAATCGTTTAACCCACAGACTTCTAAGTATTGACAGAACATAATCACATCTGAATATTTCTGCCACTCTGACCCTAACAGACCGTGTGTTACAAATTCCAACACCCGGCAGCCTATACTGCTTTTCCACGCATCTACTTAAATCTTTCTGTCTTTCTCATTAAATTTCTGGCCACCTGTGATCGATCTCTCCGTGGATGGGAAACGCTTCTTTCAGTCTACCTTAACCATACCCTCATTATTTTGTACATCTGTACAATGCCTTCTCACAAACTCCCCTGCACGATGACAAAAAATCCCAGCCTGTCCAGTCTCTCTTTATGACTGAAACTCTTCAGCCCAGACGCTATCCGAGTGAATGTCTCCTCCAACTTTCCCACTGCGATAACATTCCTGGACTCACGTGAATTGCAGACAATATTCTAGGTGGAGCCGAATGAACTTTTTTTTTCATTCTGTAACAGCATACGGGGTGGCTCTGCAGCATTTATTGCATTGCGGTCTGGAATCAGACCAGTTAAGGACGTAGTGAAACAGATCGGTTTTTCAGACAATGCATTTAGCATATTCTTAATTGTCGCAACCAGTAACAGTGAGGGCAACGGCACAGACTTGACGTTATCAATGTGAAAGTATATGTTAGATTGTGCAATACCTCAGCAAAATGGGATGTGGGACAGAAAAGAGAGTTCGGGAGAGTGGGAGGGGGAGACATCTTCCAGAACTTTTGGGTTTAAATCCTGATACATGAAACGCAGAAACATCAGAGAAGGTGATTCGATGAAAAACACCTCGGAGGATATTATCATGTAAAAATGATTAATTTCTGACCGTGTTTCACCAAAAGTAAAACTTTGAGAGAACTAAGAGCCATGTCGTGGATTAGAGACGTGGACGCTGCAATCACAACGCAGAATACGAACCACTAAAAAGTTACAGCACTCCAACAGAGCACTTTTGCAAACTGCCACCAGTATTGTAGCAGTGGAAATGTCAGGGAGAACGTACAATATCAGGCATTATCGACAGGCGTGTGGGAACTCAGAATGGGCTGAATCTTTAACTTTAACGTCCTCAGAGACTATGAAGATTCCATAAATGAGAGTATTGGAGAATGGGATTAATGAAATTTTCCAAACTCCTGGGACAGCGCAGGATATTATTGAAACGTATGTTTCAATAGCATTATATTTTACATTAGCTACTTCATCACTTTGCCCACACAAGGTAGTACCAACTGCTGCAGGCAATCACGCATAATCGGAGTTCCAGACCCGGAATCGTAGAAATGGTGTGAAGCAGACACGAAGATCCAATGGGAAATTGGGATGGAATGACAGGAGAAAGGCGCGTGTATTTCCGAGGGTGGGATTTCTCCTGGTCAAAAGCGGGACGGAACGGAATACTTGCCAACATTTATAATATTATAGCGATAAGTAGTACATGTTGCTGAGACAGCCGACTGGCGCATCTAAAGCGTGTTGAGACTTTAACTTTGAGGTGTCAAGGTTCGAAAATTCATTTTCCTGTTTGGATCAATGTTTTTGACATTGGCAGTAGCAGCTGCTTTTGCGCGCATCAGCTCAGAATCAGCTTCTTGTTCCCAGTAAATACTGCACCTGGAGAAGGTGATGTTGTGGTTATATAAAAAATTAGTCATCCTTGGGGTCTCAGATTCGGAACTGGTAATGCTAAAGTTCGACGAATAAAACCTGGAATTAAAGCCTGAACTCAGGAACAGAGAACATGTCTTTAATTTCCTGCAATCCCATTCATGCATGTCCCTTATTCAGGGGATGCTACTGTCTTTCGCCAATCCTGCCTACTTGTGACTCCAGGTCCAGAACAACATAGCTGACCCTTAATCCGAGAATGCTGATCGTGTGGCGAAGCAGGCCATTTGGCCCTTCCAGTTGACACCATCCCTCCGAAGCACATTCTATCAGACCCATGCTCCATACCTATTCCTTTTCCCTTCATTTCTAATGGCTGATCCCAGTAACATGCACACCTTCAGACTGTGGGAGGAAACTCACACAAGTAAAGAGAGAATTTGCAAACTGCACACAGTCATACGAGACTGGGATAAAATCCATGTCTCTCACACAACAAGACAGCAACGAATCAGGAGGAACAACAAATGCTGTCCTGACCGGCGACATCCATACCCTGTGGGTATATCAGGAAGAATAAAAACACATTCACAACATGGACAACGGGACTTGCGTCTGCGTGGACATGAGTTGAACTAATCGTTCCCCTTTGGTTAGATACAAGGATACCAATATCACAGAGAAACCAGGGAAATGCGAGATTCAATTGACTGCTGAAGTGGAAACTCATTTATTCAGTCAAACTGGGGACAGACTGAACAGTCCAGTGTATGGAAAGGGCTCAGTGAGCAAATGAACCTCCTGAGTAACCAGCAAGATTATATATCCGAGAAGGAGATCAATTAAACTGTCAATGCTGCTGTTTATCACAACCAGCCGCCATTTCTATAGACTTATAGACATAGACTCACGCAGCATGGAAACAGGCCTTTCACTCCTAACAGTTCATGCTGAACATCATGCCAAACTAAAAGAGTCGCATCTGATGGCTCCTGTAACTGCTGAGGGTTAATTATGCACTCATGATATTATTACTGCATTGTTAATACGAATGTCCAGATATAATTCTGTGGACACGGGTTCAAATCCTGGCATGGCAGATGCTGGAATTTTATTTCAATAAATAGCTAGAGCTGAAGAGTATAATGATGATGTTGAATCAGCTGTTGTAGGTCTGATTCACTAATGCTTGTCAGCGAAGAAACCTGCCACACTTATCTGGTCTGGCTGGGATGCGATTCCAGATCCAAAAAATCGTGCTTGATTCTGAACTGCTCTATGGGCAATAAATAATGGACTGGGCATGAATGAGTAGCTTTTTTAATCCCACTGAAACTTTCCAATTCATTTATCGATCTAAATATTCTGTAAATGTTGTACATTTCCTTTCATTCATTACTGACTCAGGAAGTGAATTGCACACATGAACCATCCTCTGTTAAAAAAGCCTCTCAAGCCTTATTTTAAATCTCTCTCTTTTCACCTAAAACATTTGCCCTCTCGTCTAAAATTCCACATCCTTGGAGAAAAGACAGTTACAGTTAACTCTATCCGAACTCTTAATAGTCTATAACTTTCTATCAGGTCACCTTTCAAGCTCCCGTGTTCGAGAGAAAATATTCTCAGCCGATCTAATCTTTCATTATAACTCAAACCTTCCGCACTAGCAATATGCTGGTATACCTCTTCTAAACCTACTCCAGCTGAAAAATTTCCTGTGATTACTGGGCGACAAGAATTGGACGCAGTATTCCAGAAGACGCATCACCCAATGTCCGATTCAACTTCAACATAATCTACCAACTCCTACGCTCAAAGGACTGAGCAACGAAGGCAAGGTGACATTTTTAACCATTCTGTCTACATGTGAAACAAACGAAAAAGAATTATGTACCTGCATCCCCGGCCACCGTGTTCCACAACACTATGCAACGCCCTAATACAAAAAGTGAAATTGGAGTAGGCTTTCACGAATGTTTGAAGGAGATTGCACAAGGAATTAAGTAGTCTCGAGGGGTTAGATATACATTCTGTTCTTGACCGTAGGTGGGAATATAAGAACACGGATGTGAGGCTAGAACTTTAGCATCTGCCTTTTCAGAAAAGAGTCAGAAGACCGGGCACACGTCTGGTCATTGCATTAATCTTTTTTTTCGGTCGAATGATAAGATAAAGGATGGATGGCTGAAATAGACCATGTGGCCGATCAAGTCTGGGTCAGAACTCAGTCAGATCTTCGCTGACAATGCCCGAAGTCAGGCTGGCACGTTCATTGGAGGGGAACCTGCAGATGGAGTCATTCGATGGATAAGTCCATAAGACAATGGGAGCAGGAATTAAACCATTCAGCGCAGCGAGTCTGCTCTGCCATTAAATCATGGCAGATATCTTTCTAAACCCAATTCTCCTGCTTTCGCCCCATAAACCTTGATCTCCTTGACAACTACGCTGCTACATACCTCAGGCTTACATATAATCGAAGACCTGGCTTCCACAGCCTTATCTGACAATGAATTCCATTCATTCACCACTTCCTGCCTGAATAAGTGTCTCTTATTACTTTTCTTAAATGTCTTCCCTTTTCTCCAAGGCCTTGCCTTTCGGTTCTAGTCTCTACTAAAAATGGAAACACCTTCCCAGCATCCACTCTGTCCAGGCCATTTACGATTCTGTAAGTAACAATTAGACTTCCTGTTATCCTTCTAAACTTCGTGGGTATAGACCCAGAGTCCTCAAACGTTCCTCATGTGTCAGGCTTTTCATTCCTGGGACCATAATCGTGAATCACCTCTGAACACACCCCAGGACCAGTGCATCCTTCCTGACATTTGAAGACCAAACGTGCGCACAGTAATCCAGATGTGGTCTGACTAGACCCTTATAGAGCCACGGAAGTGCATCCCTGCTTTTATATTCAAGTATTCCAAAAATAAATGTCATCATTGCAATTATCTTCCTAACCAGAGATTTAACCTGCCCTACATGTCCATATCCTTCTGCAGCATCCCCGCCTTCTCGTGCTACCTGTTCTTCTGTCTTTCATTGTCTGCAAATTGACACACATCGCACTCAGGAATTTTATCTAGATCGCTAATGAAGAAAATGAAAAGTTGTGGTCCCAACACAGTCTTGAGGAACGCCACTTGTCACCAGCTGCCATCTTGAGAAGGATTATTTTGTTCCTAATCACTGCATTTTGTCCTGTGAGAGCACATTGCCACTGACATCATGGGCCCTTATCTTATTCAGTAGCCTCCTGTGCAGCAAATATCAAAGGCCTTCATAAAGTCCAGACACATAACATCTATTGGCTCTCCTTGGTCTACCTTCCTTGTTACGTCTTCAAAGAGGAAATCTTCCAGATTTGTCAAGCATGTCTTCCCCTTGATGAAAAAATGCTAATTTTGCGTTATTTTGACAGACACTTACAAGAATTCAGAATTTTTTTCAGCGCAATGGATTCGAGGACCTTTTCCACAACCAAGATTCGGCTGAGTGGTGTATAATTTTCCAGCTTTTGTGTGGTTTCCTTTTAAAATGGGGTGTCATGTTTGTTATTTTTTGGTCCTGTAGCATCCTTCCTGATTCTACCAATTCCTGAAAGTTCTCGACTAACGTATCCTCTATTTCTTCAGTTGTCAACCTTATAATTCTGGAGGGTACTCCATCTGATCCAGATGATATATCCACCTTCAGGCCATTCAGTATTTCTTGCACTTTCTCAATGATGGCCACTAGACTCACATCTGTTCCCCCATTCTCTTGTATGTTTGGGTATAACTCATGTCTTCCACTGTGAAGACTGGCACTGTAATTATTCAGTTCCTCATATATTTCCTTGTTACCCACTACTATCTGTCAAGTGTCATTTTCCAGTGGCCTATTGTCCACTTCTATCTCTCTTTTGCGTTTATTTGAATAAAGAAACACTGCAGTCTTCCTTTATATTAGTAGTTAGCTTACATTTAATCTTCTCCCTACTCATTTGTTTTGTTATTGCCCTTTGTGGGTCTTTGTGAACTTCCCAATGCTTCGATTACCCACTGCCCTTCGCCACATTATATATTTTCTCTTTTGCTTTTATGCTATCGATGACTTCCTGAGTCAGTCATGGTTGCCTCAACCACCCTGCACCATACCTCAATTTCCACAGGATGTGTCTCGGATGTGTCTGCTAAATTACGCTCAGCCAGTCCTGCCATTGCACATCTACTTACCTGCTTTCTTGCTGGGGTCCTTTCTCACCAATTTCAGCCAGCTTCTACCTCATGCCTCTGCAATTGCCGTTATTCAACTTTAGCACCGTTAATGGGCGGCACGGTGGCACAGCAGTTAGCACTGTTTCCTCACAGCGCCAGAAAGACGGGTTCAATTCCCGCCTCAGGCGACTGACTGTGCTGGAAAAGCACAGCAGTTCAGGCAACATCAAAGGAGCGGGAAAATCAACATTTTATGCAAAAGCCCTTCATAATGGGCGGCATGGTTGCACAGTGGTTAACACTGCTACCTCACAGCGCCAGAGACCCGGGTACAATTCCCCCCTCAGGCGACTGTCTGTGTGGAGTTTGCATGTTCTCCCTGTGTCTGCGTGGGTTTCGTCCGGGTGCTCCGGTTTCTTCCCACAATCCAAAAAATATTCAGGTTAGGCGAATTGGCCATGCTAAGTTGCCCGTAGTGTCAGGTGAAGGGATAAATGTAGGGGAATGGGTCTGGGTGGGTTATGCTTCGACGGGTCGGTGTGGACTTGTTGGACTAAAGGGCCTGTTTCCACACTGTAAGTAATCTTATCTAATTTTATCTACTTCTGCTTGTATATTCTCTCTCTCAAATTACTTAGTAAATTCAATCATGTTATCATCACCGCTTCCTAAGGGTTCCTTCATCTTCATCTCCCTTGTCACGTCTGCCTCATTGCACAATTCTAAATCCAGTATTGCCTGTTCCCTACTTGGCTCCACCACAAGCTGCTCCAAAAATCCATCGCGTCGACATTCCACAATTGAATTGAATTGAATTTATTGTCACGTGTATTGAGGCACAGTGAAAAGCTTTATCTTGCGATCAATACATACAGATCTCAGTGTTAATTAGCATAGATGTATAAATAATATGTCAACATCTACTAGGTTGGCTTTTGTGATTGTCCGGGTCGAGTTCACCACTCGCTGTAGACATCTCCGAGCTTGAATGGTACAGGTGCCATACCAGGTACTGATACATCCAGACATAATAATCTCAATTAAGCACCTATAAAAATTGGCTAATGTATTCGCACTGGTGATTCAAGTGATCATCGATTTTTTAAAAATTTCGACCACCTCACGAGAGATACCATCATCAGACATATATCCCTCTTCAGTCCATGTCCACCATCCACAGGGACCATTCCCTGCAGGAAACTCTGTTGCACTCTGCCTTCACTCCCAACACCTGAACCAACTGGCCCCATGGAGTCTTCCCTCTGCATCGCTAATTTTGTGACACATAAATGCATAGAGCCTAAAAGTCCGAGCGAGATTAGGCTGTCCGGCCCTTCAAGCCTACTTCGCCATTCAATGACATCATTGCTGATCTTTCTAAAGACTCAAATACGGTTATGCGCCCTCTCACTGTATCCCTTATTTCATTTATTGTTCAAAAGAAGTATTGCTCTTAAAACAAATTGTTGCACTAGCGTCAACTTCTTCGCTGGGCAAGGTATTCCATATATGAACATCTGTCTGTGTGAAGAAGGTCCTTCTGAACTCAGTCCTAAATCTTCTCCCTCTAATCCTGTGGCTATGCCTTCCTGTCCGAATTTCACCCACAAGTGGAAGCATACTTTATAATTCTCTCTAATTTATTCTGTTCAATGTTGTATGTTTTAGTAAGATTGCCCCTCATTTTTCTAAATTCCAAAGAAAGTAATCCTAATGCTGTCACTCTTTATAGGCGAACCCCCTCAACTCCGGAATCAACCCAGTGAACCTCCTGTGAATCCCTTCCACCACCAGTGCCAGTACGTTTGTTCTCAAGTGAGGGGACCAAAAGTGCACACAGTACACCAAGGATAACCTCACCAGCACCTTTTACAGCTACAACATAATATCTCTGTTTGAACCTTCAGGCGCCTAAATTACATCTGTCCAATTTCTAGCGCGATGCCCTGCTGTTTCTTTCTTGATAATACACTCAAGCATCATCCCCACTGCAGAACTTCAGCTAACTGATCAATAATTCCCAATGTTTTATTCATCTCCATTTTTAAACAGTGGTGTCACACAGGTTTTGGTCTGGTTAGAGTCGGATACTGTGAATGTTGGAGGAAGAATGACTGTGCATGGCCTGGCAGAAGATTGATCCTGTGCTTGTGCAATGATCCCCTGCACAGAATATAGAACTCTGTTCCTGTTGAAAAGTTCTCTTGTGGGTTGTTCTGAATACAAGGTGAGCAATCGGCATGAACTTCTTCGGTCGATGAAGACAGCAATAATTTCTGCCGCAGTTCAATCCTGGATGTGATGAACAGCAGAGAGAAAAGCAACCCTCGTGTCAGATGTGAACGGATTGGAGTCCACGCAGGAGGTGTCATCAATTGACATTTTTTTTACAGATAGAGAACGCTTTCTCACTGTAACAATGTGCCATTGTATATCAAAGATAAACAGTTTATAAGCGCAAAGGCTGAAAACAGCTTTTTCCAGTTAAAATGCGTGAATGTGTTTCATCCAGTGTGACAGTACAGTTGTGTATAGTTGTAAATAGGATAATTGGATGAATCACTTTACGCATTCAGCTGGCGAACAGTCCTCTTGTGGGAAGACATCTGTATAGAATGCAGGAAGAAGCACTCAGAGGTTCTTGATCAGTTTCATCTAGGGACTGAGACAATACTGGAGGTTTTGAGATGCTTAAACGTGGACAAATCCCCAGCTCACAGTGCAGTTATATCTCACGTTGCTCTGTGAGACAAAGGAGCAATTTCAGGGTTTCGGACCAATGTTTCACATTCCTCTTAAAATGGACTGCGCCCTGGGGACTGCCGCTGTGGGAATGTTCAGGGATACGGGTACAGACCCAGAAGCTGGTCTGGTTTACCTTTGGACACAAATGTGGGTCATGTCAAGGAAAATGCTCGCCCACGGCTCACGGTGGATTAAGTGCTCTGTTCTGTGTGCCCTGTCACCGATCAGTGGTGATGTGCAGGTCAGACCAAGAGTGATGATCCCGATGGTTGCAGCGAGCAGCTGGATCCCTCTGTGGTGTCGGGAGCTGTATCCTGTTCTGCTTGGTTATCCTACTGTGGAGGCGGAGCCCTTTTTCACCGGGTCGCAGTCTAGTCTCCCTTGGAGCGTGACAGATGGCACCGTCGTGAGACAGACCAAGAGTGGTCCTTTCCATCTCGGGGAGAGAGAATCTTTCAGCAGGGACTGTCTCCTTACATAGTGCCCAGTTTAAACGGGTGAAGTAGTTCTAGCCGTGGGTTGGACATGGCAGCGTTTTTTTGTTTGCTTTTCTTTTGTTGTACCCCTCACACTATCGTCTAACTGCAGTAATGCTTATTTTTTCCCCAGCACCCATGTTGTGTGTGTGCAGGTTTGATACACTGAAAGATTGAAGGTGCACGAATCTTTATTCCGTTTCCACCAGCAGGAAGATAAGAAGCAGCCAAGTACATCGCAGGTTTTAGCAAATCTTGGTTTAAAGTGATCCTTCTACTAATGGCTTGAACGTAATCAAAGAGAATTTCCTGTGTTAAGAGCAGCGCTATGTCATTGCTTAGTTTTGGGGGTCCGGAGGCTGTGGACATGGTTCGTTCCATTAGCACTTCAAATAGTGTAATTTCCGTCGCGCGGTTTCCCTGTCCACTTACTATGTGAAGCACCAGTGGCCGGCCGTCTGGCCAAGCCAGTCCTGTGTCCCGAGTGATTTGGGGGAAGGTGGTTTTGAGGGTGCTGTTCATTGTCTCCAATATTCCTGATGACGGGGGATGGTACAGAATGTGGTATCTCCTGGGTATTCCGAGGGTGTCACAGTCAGCAGTAATGAGCTTCGCGGAGAAATTGGCACCATACCCCGTATGTTTGTATGCGCCTGGGGATAGAAAACTCTGGTAATAACGTCCTGCAGGATACACTTTACCACTGCTCTGGCGTCATTTTTTTTTGATGGGTAATGAGTCTACCCATTTTGAAAACGTGTCGACAATAACTATTCCTCCTTCTGAGGCGTGAGGGCAAGGTCAATTAGACGATGGGTGAATAGACCATCAGGAACTGGAATGTAGTCACGTTTGGCCATCGACTTCCCTGCATTTTTCGGTAGACAGATGAGGCACTGTGACAGCAGAGCTAAGGCAGCTTCAGCGACTCCCGCTGCATACCCAGGAATGGCTGACAGCATCTTGCCTGTGTGTTCGATTCCGTGTACCACCAGGGCCAATAAGTGCAGGTAGGCTTTCAGTTAAATGATGCAGCGGTCGGTAAGAACCTGTAAGAACGGTCATTGTACGGCACCAGTGCGGGCTCTTGCAGCCCTCTCTTCTGGCGTGGCGGTTTGCTGTGCTGTTGGGTCTGCATCGAGAGAGTCGGGGGACTCTGGAGTTTCACCACCGTGGGGGTTTGCAGGACATAAGTGGCAATGAGTAGTGCAGATTCCCGGGTGGCTGCATCAGCTGAGGCATTTGCTTGGTTGACGGGATCGGTGGCAGAGTTATTGGTATCACATTTTATAATTGCGACAGCGACAGGTAGCAGGACTGCTTGTTGGATGTTGGCAACGAGTGCAGCATGTTGGAGTGGTCTCCCTGCAAAGCTAATAAACATCCTTTGTTTCCACATTGTGCCAAAGTCCTGAACGACTCCAAAGGCACATCTGGAGTCTGTGTACATATTGGCTGTGCTACCCTGTGCCGGGAGGCAGGCTCTGGTGAGAGCAAAGAACTCTGCCGCCTGTGTGGACACCCCATATGGTAATGCAGCTGATTCGAGAGTGGTGATTGGGGTGCAAATGGCTTGGCCTGCTATTGTGTACTTGTCTGATGGCCGGAAGGAAGAGCCGCTGGTGAAAAGAATCTGGTCCGGGTTTTCTCAGACTGGTCAGGACACCTGCTGAACCAGGCGAAAGTGAGGACTGCAGATGCTGAAGATTAGAGTCAAGATGGGAAAGGTGCTGAAAAACACAGCAGTTAAGACAGCTTCCGAGAAGCAGGAATATGAAAGTTTCTGGCAGGATCCCTTTGTCAGGAATGCTGAACCAGGTCCAAGAAGTTGTGGTTGTCTGCAGAATCATGTTAGGTGAGTGGAATTAGAGTGGCGGGGTTCAAACTTAGGGCACGGTGAAGGGAAAGGTATGCCGAGATTACAATTCAACTTCATGACCAGTTCTCCGAGTTGTAGTAAAATGTTGAATTGCTGCTGAATTAAGCAGCAGGGAGAGACACAGTGGGACCAAAACGGTACACGGGTGATCTAGCAGAATGGAGGTGGCCTTATCCGCTGTTATTGTGGCTGCTTCCACCGTGCACAAACATGCCGGCATTCTGCTCATAACAGATGGTAACTAAGCATTATAAAACGCAACTGGACGACGGAGATCCCCATGAAGCTGTGTTAAAATGCCAGGTGCGAACCCTTCTTACTTGGTTACATAAAGATAGAAGGGCTGTGAGTAATCTGGAACTCCCAGAGCAGGAGTGAAGATTAGTTGTTGTTTCAGTTCAGTGAATACCCGTTGCATTTCGGTTGTCCACTTCACTCTGGCTGGCTGTTTAGGGGAAGCTGCCTCCCACAGTGGTGCATCAATAGCACAATGGGCAGGAATCCAGGGCCTGCAGTAGTTTACCAGCCCCAGAAACACTTGCAGCTGTCTGTTTGTGACAGGTAGGCGAATCTGGGCGATGACAGCCAATTGCTCCGTGGACAGTGCTCTGAGGCCATAAGAAAGATCGCACTCCAGATATTAGACACTGATCCCTTTGAGAGAGTCTGCACTCGCCCGCACCGCAGTTAAGTCTCCAAGTAGCAAACCCAGCAGTTCTTGTTTTTTTTTTGTTTGCTTTGAACACGGCACTTAAACACGTTGCGGCTTTGTTGTTGGCCCACAGAAATGGCAGTGGTGGGATGGGAAGCGATGCCCCCTTCGAGACTGGAACCTGGTTCCAGCGCCTTAGACCGCTCGGCCACGGTAACACCCGAAAGCGTGTTGTCTATTTTCATACATTTTAATTGTGCTCCGTGATCCCTATCCTGCCTGCATCGCAGCTGGGATTTGCCCGACTACAAGATCAATTTCGCAACAGATAAAGGTAGCCCATCAATCCACACAAAAATCAATGGAAAGCTGAATCTATCTTCTGAGACTCTTTTCAGCTACAAATGCATATGCGAGTGTGAGAATGTATGTTCCGTCATGATTTGATAAAATAACCAAGACATTACTGGAATGTCGATTCTTGCTTTAGTAAATGATTTCGCCCATTGTTCGAAACAGATCAACTTTCACGTTTGCACAGAACATGAAACACACCGCACTACAGCGAAAATGCAAAAAGATGAGCAGGCCGTGTTCCACATCATACCGTGCAGGATAGTTTCAGTCATTGTGTCTGTTTTGCAGAATTAGCGTCACAAAGAATGTTCTCTGAAAAGCCGTGGTAGCAGTACAATCCGAGAAGACAGATCACAATATCAGCATGCTCATACCTCGGTGCCAGTACGAGTTGGCACTTTTCTTGTCTGTTACATTAACCATGCAACTTGCTGCAGAGATGTCTCCACCTGGACATGAGCGACATGGCTGCCAACTGAGTTGGAAACCTGTGTGGGAATCGATGGGAAGCGACTCAGTAAATTTCACAAAATTTATGCTTATTAGAGATGCAGTTTCTGTTCACGTCAATGCAAAAGGCAGTTTCTGTACATATTTACAGAAGTCAAAAAGAGATTATCCCACCCACTCCCACTCCACAAGATGTCAAAGAGGTGCTAACTGCACTTGAATGTTTTTTGTTCTCGATTTGAAGAGCTCTCACGCCTGAGTCACCTTCACGTCTCTGGTTGCTGAGTGAATCACAAAGAAAGAGTTTCACCAGAGCTGCAACTGCCTCACTTTGTTATCCCGCTTCCCTCCTCCCCTCCCCTCCCCGTTTGCATTTTCCTGCTCATCTATGACTTAAAGAGAACCAAATGTATGCAATGGCATTCGGTAACCTGGCTGTTATTTCCGAATTCCCACTTCCAACATGGCTTAGATCTCGGGGCACACCTTAATATTAGTGACGCTATGACAGCACAAGTCCAGACGTTCCTCTGAAAGTGTAAATTCATTAATTGCTGTTGCTGACGGAATGAGAAGCGAACGTGCAAAAACATGATTCAGGACTTCTGGTGCGAATTCTCGCACGTCGAATAACGGCAGAAAGCTTCCAAATGAGGCCTGTCAGAGAGTACTTGGGGGTACATTTGACAGAAGGGCTACATTAGGAATCCATGGATCACCGTGACACCAGCACATCAGCTTTCTCCTTGGCTTTGAAATGGGTCATCTGCGCAAGGAATGCAAATGTCTTACTGTTTTTTGTGGAAGGATTAGAACGCAGGAACTACACTCTTAAACAGAATGGCGTATGTTCAGAAGCAGGTTGGAGAAACTCAACAACGTTTCACCAGGGCTGTTTCTGCCCAGTTTCGAACTGGGGACCTTTCATGGGCGAGGCGCATGTGACAACCACTACGCTATAGAAACAATCTGCATCTGAAGCAAAATGCTGGGAAATGGCACTTGTTTAATTTTGGCGATGTGTTCAGCATGGACGAGATACACCGAAGAATCTGTTCCCATGCTGTGTACTTCAATAACGTTGTGTTGCTTCCACCGCCCTTAAAGGATTACTATTAGCGGGGCTTGCCATCGCTCGCTGTGGCGCAATAGTTTAGTCTATTCAACTGTTCAACGGAAAGGTACCATTGTTAAAAACTGCAGAACTGAAAGACTTCCTTATTGTGTCCCGACTGACCATACTTTGTGAAATATTCCCGGATCCACAGTTGAGGGTTTTTGCTGCTGGAAATTATCTCACAAACTGTGTTATCTCGAATGACAAAACAGTCACGATTTAACACGGAACACAAACAAAAATGACAAACCAAATGCATTTTCAGACACAGCGAAGCATGAATGCCAAATGTGAGACAGTCCGAGTGCATGAGCCATACACTAATCTCACAACTAACGGCAGGGCAATTCCAAATTATTCTTTCAAGCATACTGGAGCCTTAGTGCACCACCACTTCCCAGAAAGTGCTGAAAAGAGAGAAAGAAAGAACACAATAAGGGCCATGGAAAGTCAATTTCATCTATCACATTCTCGATTAGATTAGCTTTCCCTTCCGCCGTCTCCAGGACAGAAAAGAAGGAAATAGAAGAAATTTAAGAACATATGACATCGCAATTCATTGGAATAATTTTCCCTTGCGCCAGAAAACCAAATAACAACGAGTAGAGTCACCGCAGAACTTTGTTTCACAACAGCAATGAAACAACAGTCTGTCTTCGGTTCCAGTGAAAACTCAACTTGCCTGGAATGAAACAGCAGCAGGAGAGCTGCTTGAGCCCGCGATTTACCTTGTGGCTTGACAGCACGGGCACTGACCCCTTGGAGAAAATCTGTTCTCTCCCACACTGCAGTTTACTCTTCAAGAGACAGACCCGCAGTTGTCCTTCGA
This sequence comes from Chiloscyllium plagiosum, assembly GCF_037043375.1. NCBI lineage: Eukaryota > Metazoa > Chordata > Chondrichthyes > Orectolobiformes > Hemiscylliidae > Chiloscyllium > Chiloscyllium plagiosum. The sequence continues at coordinate 44,588,168 of NW_028270185.1, forward strand.
CCACGGCACTTTAACACGCTGCAGCTGATGCGACGGAAATTGCAGCAGTGGGATTCAAACCTCCACCACCTGCCAAAGTGGAACCTGAATCCTGCGGCTGAGGCTGCTTGGCCACGCTACAGAGCCCTGACCTTCTCTGAGGAATGAAGGGGGCTGTGTCTGATCCGCAGGACACCCTGCAGGATTATCAGGCAGCGCCATCCTCCCTGTGACATGTAGGTGCTGGCTAAGATTCTGTTGTAAAGATATGTCCCAGCTTTGCCAATATCACCGTTGTTTAACTCCCTACATTCTGTTGGTCTAACTATGATTCCACTCAGAATCACAAATGTGTCACAAAACACCTTAGCTGTGCTGGTTCTCCACAGAAATAAATGTGTTTCTCTTTTGGTATTATTCTCCTGCCTTCTCCCTGTAATTCTCCACACTTTTACTTTCAACATAAACATCGAATTAATTTTTAAATAACTCGATTGAAACTGCGTCTTTGTCAATGTCAGGCAATAGTTTACAGACCCAACCCTTCGAACAGTACCTTCATCCAGACCACTGCTTATGTGAAAACGCTTCTCCTCATGTACATTTTTCTTCTTTTATTAATGACTAAATATCTGCTGAATCGTTCTCGATCCTTTCAGGCGTAGGGAACATTCTCCCTTCCTTATTTCCTCTGTCTATCCCACTCATGTCTTGGAAAGGTTTAACAAGGCCAGCTTTCAGACTTCTGCTTTCCAAGGAAATCTGTCCCAACTTTCCAAATGATCTTTATTGTTGACATTCCTTATATACCAGACCATTCCCATCAACCTGTTCAGCGCTGTTTCCAATCCTTTCCCGTCCCCACTTCCTAAAGGTTCAAACCCAGAACTGTGCAAACATCCAGATGGTGGAATTATTCAGAGTGGGATTGTGTGGGTGAACATCCTGAAACACTTGTTTCACTTTCAACACATGTGGTACTGTGCCATCCTCACGACTATGACATTTATTACCCCTGAACTCAACGTTATGTCAACGGTTGCAACTTCATGATTTACACTTTGTTTTTATCAAACAGTTGATAGGGCGGCCAAGCAAAGTGAAATCAAATAACCAGGGCTCGGTGCCGACCTGAAGTAAGATATTCTCACATTCCAGTATTAACTCAAGCTACTAAGCGACGAACATGCCCCTAGACAAGTGACATTCTTCCGTTTCCAACACGAAACCAGCTCAAAGTCGCTCGAATCTAACTACATTACGCTTTGCTCTCGGATTTCTAAGGTTCAAAGAGTTTCAAGAATATCACCTTCTTATTCCGTCTCCTTGTTGACGGGACAGTGCTGTTTATCCCTTCCACTTGGACTCCATCGGCAGAGTATTCAGCTATTTCCCTCCAATGGCAGGCAGTGTGAGGGGAGGCAAGCGCGTGGATGAACTCTCAAGCTCTCTCTGATCGGCACAGCCAGTTCCATCAAGTGCTGGAAATCAGCAAGTTTGTTCGGGAACTTCCTGAAAATATCATTTATCTGAGAGTTGTCTGTTGGGAAAGACAGCATGTACTCCGGATTATCGACCCTAGGTAAATTTATGTGAGGGCATTTTTGTGCAGTCTGTTTGCAGTTCAGAATCCATTTTCACAGCAATCCTGCAGAAAGACTTTCGTAACAGTGACATCGGTTTCTATTTTTTCTTTTCTTTTTTAAATTTTCTTTTTGTGAACACTCATGTTTATTTTTCTTATTTAACCCCAACACTACCACCTAAGTGCGGTAGTGCTTTGTTTTCCCCCAGCACCCATGGTGTGTGTGTGCAGGTGTGAGACACAGTAAAAGACACAAAGTGCACGAATCTTTATTCAAATTCCACCACCAGGAAGATAGGAAAACACCCCGGTGGCCAGTGACAAACACTGCCCTTCACATGAAAGGGCAGTGCTGTGTGACATCGGTTTCTATGCTGCCATCGGGCAGCAGTTAACACGTGTCCCGGATGTAGAGAATGCGAATGAAACCCTCAGTCACTGAGACTCATTCCCACGGCCCTGAGCTTCGGGGCTGCAGACAGTCTAACGCGGAAGGGAGGGTTAAAATGAAACATTGTTTCACCATCTGCCACTCTCTCCCAGAGACAGGAGGAGGGACAGCATCAACGTGTGGCGTCACTCACGCGCCAACAGAAGCTGCTCAGCCCATCGAGTCCATGGCGACTCTCTGTAGTTTGTATATTTTGTGGTTATTCATAATTGGCCATCTATGTTATAATAATGCGGAACTGTGTCAGTGTCATAATGCTGTCTCCAACACGTTGATCCAATTGTCACTCACGGCTTTTCATTTCACGGGGAGGACACTGCTGTTCGAACCAGCATAGGGAATAACTGCAGGGCTTCATGCACATAGAGCTCTCTACAACTGATGTACCTCACCTTCACCAGTTTATTCCCAGCTCTGGCAAATGAATTTGCGAATCAGTTCAGAGCTGACCGACAGAGAACAGGAAAAGAGCTTCCAGACCTTCACAAGTGTGTTTCTTCACCTGTGTAAATTTGGCGGGTGTATCAGTGTGAAATATTCATTTCAGATACATTGAGTGAAAGGAAGCAGAAAATTAAACAACATGCAATACGTAGAATGGAGCTATGTTATTTCCGAACACTAGCGGGGACAGTATACACACTGAAATCTGGAATTGTCAACGAGCAGAGGATGTTTTCAATCCATTAATTTCGGGGTTATGAGCCCAATACGCTCCCGCTGGGCCACTCTGTTAGTGCTGACCACAGCAGTTTCCCACAGTCTTCAGCTTTTCGTCTGGCGTGTAGCATGGCAATCAGTGCCGTGGGAGAGAAACGTGAATGCGCTCTTCAGCTCCATATCAAACACGGGTTTGGGGATTGGGGAGGCGGCTGGAGGGAGTGGGAGTTATGCAAATTCTGGAACGCTGTCCAAAAGGGAGATTGCACATGCACAGGAACCCATCTTCTTTTGGGAAACTTGTGGAAATAACTCCATCTGAAACAGATGAAACACTGTGAAGCAGAACTGCAGGGAAAGAGAGACTCTCTCCCAGACATCGGGATATGTGTTTGTGTGCTCCTCGAAGTTACAGCGAGGGCTCTGCTGTCTGAATCAGCATGGGATGTTACTGCAGCATATCCTGTCGCTCAGGCACACTGCACCTGATATGTATAAGCTTTATCACGTTACCCCAAGCTCAGAGAATAAATTTCACAGCTCACATCATCCCAGAGTGACAGGTAACATAAGAAATCGTTTCAGACCATCATCTTTACACCCTGGGAAGAAAACGGATGTCGGAGTGCAGACAATCTCGACTCGTGCTGTTGTTGTTGTCTGTGTGAGAAGAGGAAGAAGTTTCCTGGGAGACTTGTGCAAATAACGCCATTGAAACAGATGAAACATTCTGAAGCAGAACTACCAGCAAATGTTTATCTTGCTTCTTAAAACAGGCGTGAACATTTGCAGAGCATAGACACATCTACCTGCTGTTAGTGAAATGATGAACAGCAGAGTACAGTTCACAGAGTATGTTCAGCCCTCTGGGTTATGGGCTCAGCACTCTCCAACTGTGACTCTCTGCTCACAGGATTTGAACACAAACAAATGACTCAGTGTCAAATTCTTTTGAAACGGATTCTGTGAGGAATTGAAAGCGATGGAATGAAAAGCCACTTGAGATCGGGATGTAACATTATCTGTGAAGGGATTGTTTTCCAAACTCGAGTAAACTGCGCAGTGCTGTTTCCATGGGTCAATATCAGGATAGCTAGATTGAAACAGCGTCGGATATCATTGTAGGGAGCCCTGTCTCTTTGACACACTGCACCTTTTGTACAATGTGCGAGAGCACGGACCTTTTGTGTAGCGTGGACAACTTCAAAATTGTTAATGCGGCATAATTCACAAATGTGTGAAACAACAAAGCAACCACAGAAATTGGTGTTACGTGACGGGGTGAACCTCTTTGCAAATGTAAACCGACAAAACAGAAAAGATTAACCCTGTACTGTATTCTGTTAAAATTCAAGAGGTAAAGAACTATTCCAAAAATCACTATTTAAAGTTAAAAATAACAACTTTATTGTTTTTTTTTTAACATTTGACAGACAATAATCAACTTATAACTACTTACAACTCATTTCGCTAAAGCATGTGCTCTCCAATATCTTCCCCAACCCCGACCCCATTAACATTTTTAAAAAATCAATTTACAAACCAGCTTGTTGTCGAATCTTCTCTTCGTATCTTTCTCTGTAGATTTTTTCTCCAGGTCGGAGTTGATGCTTCTTTTGTGTGGAATCTATTTCTCCAGATAAGCACCTCTTGGAGATTTTACGAACATCCTACATTAGTTGATCTTTTAGCTGCTCTCTTTGCTGTTCTTTCCCGCTCTGGGTAACTGTTCAAAATGTCTGTTATTTGTCTCACAAAACGTCGGATCGTTTCATTGGTTTTAACATTGTAAAAATATCAAATTCAAACTTGATTGGGACATAATTTAAACTGATTGGCCGAATTCGCATTTGTTTTTGTAACCATGTAACACAGCTCTTAGTTGTTTCGACCAGATTTTACGTCGTTACACTGTTCTGGAGTCCTTGTGCTAGCCAGACAATTTAACACCATTAAAAGTACATTACACCCACAACTTCATAACAATGGCATTTGCCAAGACAGTCTACTTCGCTCAACATCGCTCTCTAGCAATCTTATGTGCCTGAGATTTGAACAATCTCTGGTCTATGTTAATTAAAACTGCCCTATTCTCATAACCTTCGAGTTAACATACCCGGTTATGTATGTCTTACAATATTATTTGATTCCTCACTGTGTTACTTCAACACACGTTGCAAAGAAATAAAAATGAGAACAACAGTCACCTGTATGACTGCGATTTGACCCAATGTTGCTGCAGCCAACCGCTTTAACTGTTAATAAAATAGCCCCGCACCTTTCCTGTGCCAGTAATGAGACTGCATAGCATAGTGGTAAGTTTTAATCAGTTGAATTAGATCCAGCGTTATTTCTCAGGACGAAATTTACTGGGATATAAAGACATGATGAAATAGACGGGGGTTGGGGTGCGGAATATAGTTCGGAAGGATATGCTCAGAGTCCCCTTGATACAAAATCGTTAGAGATTAAGGAAATGAGGTTTACTGAGAGATAAAGCCACGAGAAAAGAAAAGAAGGGATTCAATGGGATGGTGGAATAGACGAAGAATCACGCGACACAAATCAGGAATGACTGATTTGTGTCCTAATGGAGCTTTTCCAGCTGATGTGAGGTTGGAAAGGATAAATAAGAGGGAAATTCCCTCGTTCAGGTGAATGTATAACTAAAGGTTAGAGCTTCAATATCAGTGAGGAACGAAAAAGAAGTTTACAGCAGGTACTTTTTATTCTGAGAGTTATTGAAATCGGAGATGATTTTTCAGCAAAAGAAAACATGTTAGAAGATGATTCCAGAATATTTGAAAGACCACGTGCAGGCAAACAAGGAGCGAATTTAACAGGGACAGGGATTCAGCTGCCTGAATGGGGAGGCAAAATGGACGCACTCACAAATTGTTTAGCGTTCATCAGAAAGAAATTGCTCAATAACTGCAATGTTAAGTGAAAGAAGAGCTGGTGGTGTTGAAAGGTGCAGCAGCTCGTTCTCCGTGAACTACTACAGATTGTTAATGTACTGAGCTGTTTGTTTTACTTTGCATTAAACGGAAGCCGGTAAGCTCAGTCCGTTGGCTAACTAGTTTATGGTACAGAGTGAGACTAACAACGTGGGATGAATGTCACACTGCCTCAGGTTGCTATAACGATCATCAGCTCCTCCGCTCACGTGATCTGTAATACAATGGTGATTCTATTGAGTAGGAATGGACCTGTCGATGTCAAGAACATTATCATTGCCATATGTTGCCTTGAACATTTGGTCACAATGACCAGGAACGAGACTGATTCATTTTAATACTCACTCATCTCCGTCCGAAAAAATCCAGCGACAAGACTCATCCTTATTCCTGTTTTAACCCTTTGTTACACACAGCATCAAAACTATTTGTCATGACTTTACCAGATTCGGTGACAACATTCAGTCTATCCAAAAAAAATAAATCTGATGCCTTTTGAACGGTTTAATGAGCTGTGTGATTTTGCAGCAAATAGAAATATATGAAACGATTTTAAGAGCCTTTTCAAGAATGTAATCCAGTGCAGTGTTAGAGATTTGAAAAAGGTCATCAAGCTAAAATATCACCTCTGTTGCGCGATCCACACATGAATAATTACTTGGGGAACATGTGCAGTTTTACGGTTAACAATTGATACCTTTCCCAAATCAAAAACTGAAGTTTTAGAATAGCTGCTGCTTTATTCGACATTAATCTTCAACTACGCTTCAGAATGATGCTCCAATAATTCCTGATTAACGTCAGTAAAAGCTGCTTTATATAACGATTGGAATTACAACTGCGGCCTTTTATACACGCTGTTAAGTACCAAGCGCTGATCAGTTGCTCCACTGGAGCCGCCGGCAGCAAGCCCATAGCGTGCCCTAATCGTACCTCTGGGACTTTCGACCCGCCTGTTCTACTTTTGCTGTGGTTCTGAAATTAAAGCTCAGGCAGAGGAGGAGGAACTGATATGGACCTGCGACTTTTCGAACATCAGGTTCAGGAAACGGGACATAGAAAAACGTTGTGCAAAATAGACTTGATTGAAAACTGGGTTTCTGTGGGTCGCTGCGTTGTTTACAGACAATGTTATATTATCGCTTTCACAGGAATTCTCATTCGGTCGGTTTCAATTTGGCACAGAATTCGATTCAACGACACTTCATTATCTTCCTTCTGCATGTTCCTACAGACAAAAAGAAATATACTGCACTCATCATCAATATTCAACATGGTGACATCCAAGGATATGTTGCACAGTTTTCATGAATATTGAAGATATCGGAATGTTATGCAAGAGTAAATTGAATTTCAGTTTATTTTGGAAAGAGATAAAAATCCAGAGTAAGATCCAGAATGCCCAAAATTCATGATTATTACCCTGGCCAGAACTCTAGCCAGTCAAAGGGGAAATCTGTCCCTGAATCCCCAATATCCACACGGCCGTTCGCTCCATGTGTCCAGTTGGAAATCTGTGTGAAGGAGCATGCAGCTTGACAGAGTGCCTGGGAGAACCCTCCACTGTCTGATCTAAAGCTACAACAGGATCTGCGTATTCCAGCTGTGAGAGCAGTGGGATAAAGGGGAGGTCCTTGGTATTCCGTGGTGTAGGTTCACAGTGTCCTCATCATGTTATTGTTTAAAACCCTCTGTCAGAAACAGCACAGACAGAGAGGAATAGGAGGGGGGAATTTCACCCGCAAGCGCTACCCCGCCATTTGATATCATTATGGCTGAGCGAACACGTCAATATCTTTTCCCAGCCCATCCACATCAACCTGTCGCCCAAAGGCGAAAAGACACTGAATATACCGAAACACTGTGCAACCATGGGAGGGAAATGTGTTTAGAGACAGTGGGCTTCAGCAGTTGGTTTTGTGAATGAGCAGCATATTCTGGACTGATCATATTTCAAATGATGCGATCCCCTGAAAACTCACCACCAAGAAGGTGAGGAATATTCTCTGGTCGGTAGCGGGGACGAGAACACCAGCCGGTGGGAATTGATGATGAATCAGCAGAACAATCATTGATTCAGCTGAAATCTGAACTACACACCGATTCTGCTGGGACTCAAACCCACAAACTTTGAATCACAATCTTAACAATGCAGTAGAAGTCCAACACGGCTTTCATTCACACAGTTCCAGACAAACAACACTCTCCGGATGCAAACGTTCTTCCTAAATATTCTCTAAACATCCTCTCTCTAGCGTTTCATCTATATCCCTGGTTATTAACACTTCCCATTAGAATGTTATTCCTATCACAAGTATCTATTCCCTTTCTGCGCACGTTAATCAATTCCTCTCTCAGATTTCTCCGGTCTCAGATTAAGAGCCCCAATCGAGCTCATCTATCTTTGCAGTGACGAGTGTGTAGTGTTTTAAAAAACACAGCCGGTCAGGCAGCATCCGAGGAGCAGGAGAATCGATGTTTCGGGCATAAGCCATTCTTCAGAAATGAGACTTTTGTGTGGGGTTTGTGGGAGAGGAATGGGGTTGATGATCAGGTAGCTGGGAAAGCTATAAGAGAATGAAGGTCAGGGAGAAAGTGGTAGTTCACAGGGGGATTGATGGCCGGGTCCAGAGACCAGTGCCGAGTTGGAGGCTTTGGACTGGGATAATGTGGGAGGAGAGGTGAAACGAGGAAGCTGTTGAAATACACATTTTTTCACGTGTGGTTGTAGGGTCCTAAGGTGGAATATGAGTCGTTCTTCCTCCAGGCATAGGCTGGTAATGGAATGGCGGTGGCTTGTGCCCGAAGCATTGATTCTCCTGCTCCTCAGATGCTGTCTGACGTGTTGTGCTCTTCCAGTACTACACTGTCGACTCTGAGCTCCAGCACCTGCAGCCCTCACTTTCGCTTAACTTTTCAGGGGAAATGGTCGAGCTCAGGTACCACATTGGTAAATCTCCTCTGACCACTTTACGTGCAAACACACGTTTGCTAAAGGCTGGCTATCAGAACAGAACAAACTTATCCAACGAAAAGCAGAAATATCTGAACAAAATCAGAAGGTCTAGTGGATCGGAGAAGAGATTTTCGAGCCAAACGATCTGCCTTTGGAACTAATGGGATGTGTGGGTGGAGCAGGGCCTAAAATGATTGAACTCAATGTTGGGTACTGAAGATTGTATTGTCTCTCAGTAGGAAATGACGTGCTGCTCTTCCAACTCTCGCTGTGCTATGCGGGAGCTCTGCAGCAGACCAAACTGACATGGAGGCATGGCAACATAGTGGGATGTTGCAGTGACAGGAACCTGGAAGCTCAGGGTCTTAGTTTGCTTGCGAATAGAATGTAGGTGTACTTATGTTTGTCACCCGCTTTGTTTTTCTCTCCACAGTCTCGATGAGACCACATTCTGAGCAGGAAATGCAGTTTGCTAAATTGAGTGATGGGCAGATAAACCAGTGGAACCTTACACAGTAAGGGGAGTCATCATAAACGAGCAGCAGTACACCTTCTGGGATTTCGTGTAATGGTGCCAAATGGGGAAGTGCTGGGGGTCAAGGAGGATTGGACGATGGTGTACAGTGAGCAATTGTCCTGCATAGTGCCGGTATTCAGTGTTTTGGGCCAGTGGGGAAAGGGCAGTAGAATGTATATCTTCCTGAGCTACCTGTTCTAAGTAAACACCTCACTACGGGGCAAAAGTATCAAATGATTTTCATTTCAACAACAGCACCAGGTGCAGCTTGAGAAGTTACGTGTTTGCACTGTCACTGTCACCCTGTCTCCCCGGGAGCAGTAGTACTCCCCCACGCTCATTCAGACAGCACAGTTCTTCCTGTGACATGTCCTTTCGAGAATGGAAGGACAGGTACCAATAATCCGTACTTGGAACGGAGTATCTGTATTGCTCAATAACAATTGCTTAACTATCCTAACTCCTTTTCAAATCACTTGACCCACATCCTTGTATGTCTTGGCATCATAAATTCACATTTGAATACTTCGGAAAGTTATGTGGATTTCTGACTCTCCGACCCTTGCATACACCGTGTTCCCCATTTCAACCGCTCACTGTTTGAAAACGTTTTTCCATGCATTCACTCTAATCTTTTCACCTCCGACCTTAAATCGATGGCCTCCCGTGATTGAAATCTCCATCAAGGCGAAACATGTATTTCAGTCTACGCTATTCATATCCCTCAGTACTTTGTACATCTTAATCGCGCCCCTCTCAATCTCCTCTTCTCTAAGAAAAACAACTCCAGTTTTTCCAATCTCTCTTCTTCAGCCAGACAATATCCGGGCAAATCTCCCCTGCATAGCTACACACAATAGTCTCGCTAGAGCCGAATGAACAAGTGAAATAAATGATGTGAAAGTCGACAGAAACTGGTGTTTTTTGAATAAAGTTTATTTTCCTCAATGCTTCTCTGTGCCCTTTTCCTGAACCTGATGTTTCAATAATCGCTGGTCCATGTCAGTAAAAGCTGCGCCATGTGGATTGAGATTACAACTGCCGTATCGAAATGGATCAAATAGTTTGAACATCCCGATGGTAAGACTTGGCTATGGTCACCCTGTACCAGTGAGCACAGCAACACAGACTGAAGGAGATGAATGTGAAAGTGATTGTTCGTGAAATGGGACGGGGAACTTAAAGGAGGTATGTGATTCGAGAGTTAGGGAATTCTTCGAGAATGGTGAGTCTAGATCCTGATATATGACTCGCAGAGATGTGTGAGTGAGAAAGGGGTTTGATGGAGAAAAGACATAACCTCAGAGAATGCCTTCATGTAAAATCAACTGTTTCTTTCTGTGTTTCGTCAGCATTAATCACAAGGAGTAAAATGCAGTGACTCGTATTCAAACGATCTTACTGCGGCCACAATGCAGTGTCATGCAAAGACCCGCGTTTAAAAACAGCAATAATTACAGTGACAGAGGATGCGTTAGGAAAAGAAGCAGATACATAGCAGGAATATTACGTCAGCGACTGCGGACATGTGGGAATTCAGAATTAGCTGAATCTTTAAAATCGATATCACCAGAAGCTGTGTTGGTTTCGTCGAATACTGCATGTTGAAGACTGAGTTTGATAGATTTCTAGAAAATAGTTTCAGGGGATGCTGTGGAATATTGGTGCAATGTATATGTCAATAACAATGTGTGATTAACAATGTGTTAATAACAGTTTCTTCACCAACTTCCCCACACAAGGAAGTACACATTGCTGCAGGCAGTCATATCACGCCACTTCCTGGAACCAGAATCAGACAAACTTTGTGGCACAGCCACGAACACCAAACTGGAAGTGGCGGTGGAAAAAGTGAGGACTGCAGATGCTGGAGATCAGAGCTTAAAAATGTGATGCTGGAATATGCTAATTCTGAATTCCCACATGTCCGCAGTCGCTCACGTAATATTACTGCTGTGTATCTGCTTCTCTTCCTAATGCATCCTCTGTCACTGTAATTATTGCTGTTTTTAAATGTGCAGCAAGTCAGGCAGCATCAAATGAGCAGGAGAAAAGAGGTTTCGGGCATAAGCCCTTCTTCACGAATGAGGAGGGTGTGCCAAGCAGGCTAAAATAAATGGTAGGGAGGATGGACTTGGGGGAGTGGCGTTTGGGAATGCGATAAGTGGAAGGAGGTCAAGGTGAGGGTCAGAGGCCGGAGAGGGGGTGGGGAAGAAGATTGCTGAGTCTGAGGGTTGGGACTGAGAAAAGGTGGGAAGGGGAAATGAATCAGCTGGAGGAATCTGCATTCATCCCTTGTGGTTGGAGGGTTCCTAGGCAGAAGGTGAGGCACTCTTCCTCCAGGCATCCTGTTGACATGGTCTGGCGATGGAGGAGGCCAAGGATCTGCATGTCCTTGAGGGAGTGCGAGGGGAAGTTAAAGTGTTCAACCAGGGGGCGGTTGTGTGGTTGGTGCGGGTGTCCCTGAGGTGTTCTCTGAACTGTTCTGCAAGTAGGCAGCCTGTCTCCGGAATGTATAGGAGGCCACATCGGGTGCACCGGATGCACTAAATGATGTGTGTGGACGTGCAGGTGAATTTCTGATGGATCTAGAAGGATCCCTTGGGGCCTGAGGGAAATGAGAGAGAGAGGTGTGGGCGCAAGTTTTGCATTTCTTGCCGTTGCAGAGGAAGCTGCCGTGAGTGGAGTTTGCGTTGGTGGGGAGTGTGGAGCTGACGAGGGAGTCGCGGAGGGAGTAGACTTTTCGGAACGCTGATAGTGGTGGGGGGAATATATCCTTGGTAGTGGGGTCTGTTTGGAGGTGGCAGAAATGACAAAGATTATACGATGTATCTGGAGGTTGGTGGGGTGGTTGGTGAGGACCAGTAGGGTTCTGTCCTGGTGGTGATTGGAGGGGCGGGGTTCAAGGGTGGAGGAGAGGGAAGTGGAGGAGATGCGGTGGAGAACACCGTCAGCCAAATATGAGGGGAAATTGCGGTTTTTGAAGAAGGAGGCCATCTGGGTTGTTTGGTATTGGAATTGGGCCTCCTGGGAGCAGATGCCACGATGGCGAAGTAATTGGGAATATGGGATGGCGTTTTTACATGGGGCAGGGTGGGTGGAGGTGTAATCTAGGTAGCTATGGGAGTCAGTCGGTTTTTAGTAATCGTCCTTGATGAGTCGGTCGTCCGAGATAGAAATGGAGAGGCCTAGGAAGGGGAGGGAGGAGTCTGAGACGGTCCTGGTAAATTAGAGGTCGGGTGGAAGGTGTTAGTAAAGTGGATGAACTGTTCAACCTCCTTGTGTGAGCACGAGGCAGAGCCGATACAGTCATCGATGTAGCGGAGGAAAAGGTGGGTGGTGGTGCCAGTGTAGCTGCGGAAGATGGACTGTTCCACATATCCAACGAAGAGGCAGGCATAGCTGGGGCCCATGCGGGTGCCCATGGATACTCCTTTGGTTTGGAGGAAGTGGGAGGATTTTAAAGAGTAGTTGTTCACAGTGAGGACCAGTTCAGTCAGTCGAAGGAGGATGTCAGTGGAAGGTTACTGGTTAGTTCGGTGGGAAAGGAAGAAGCGGAGGGCTTTGAGGCCTTCGTGATGGGGGATGGATGTGTATAGGGACTGGAAGTGGCGGTGGACATGAGCACGTGAAGCTATTCTGTGGCATAATTGACATGATTGGTAAAGGCCCAGTCATAGAGTCATAGAGTTATAGAGATATACATCATGGAAACAGACTCTTTAGTCCAACCCGTTCATGCCAACCAGTTATCTCAACCCAATCTAGTCCCTCCTGCCAGCACCCAGCACAAATCTCTCCAAACCCTTCCTATTCATATACCCATCGAAATGCCTTTGAAATGTTACAATTGTACTAGCCTCCACCACTTCCTCTGGCAGCTCATTCCATACATGCACCACCTTCTGTATTAAAACGTAGCCCCTTAGGTCTCTTTTGTAGCTTTCCATTTTCAACCTAAACTAATTCCCTCTACTTCTGTACTCTGCGATCCCAGGGAAAAGGTTTTGTCTGTATATCCAAGCGCGTGAAATGCTGAGTCTGTGAATGCTTCTGTTTAAAGGCGGGATGGAATGAATATTGCTCTCAATTTATTACACTATTAAGATTGACCAGTATCATTAACCCGCTCTGAGAGTTCTCTCAGAGGAAGCATGCTGGAGCCTTAAGTGAGAGGTCGACGTATTGAAGGCATTCTAAGAGATTTTCCTGAACAAAGCAATATTTTGCTGCTTTGACCGTAAGAACTGCTTTTGCTCACATCGTCTCCACGTCAATCTCCTGCTCCAGTAAACACTCCAATCCAGCGTACATTGTTCCATTCCAACACAGAAACGCGTCCCATTTCCTCTCCATCTGGGATAATCTGAATTTACAATGCCATTCTATCAATGGAGAAATGCAGCAGGGAGTTGTTAGTGCAGCGGCGACCTATTGGGCGAGTAATCTTTGGAGACTGGAACGTGACAGCTGCTGTTAGTTAAATTCGATGAATAAAATCTGGAAAACAAACCCAATCACAGGAACAGAGACAATAACTTTAATATACTGAAAACTCATTCAATCATGTCCCTTCGAAAGGGAAATCTGCCGACCGTGACAAGTCCTGTCGACATGTGACTCCAGACCCACGACAATGTGGTTCACCCATGAATGCCCTCTGACTCAGTTCAAGGTGAATTAAGAAGGAACAACAAATGGTCTTCACACCAATCATAGCCACATTCCATGGGAGACTAAGGAACAATAAAATAAATGAACAACGGGGAAAATGGGAATCGTGTCTGAGTGTACTCGAATTCAACTGATATCAAAACTAAATAGACACAAGGATCCCCGCAGCGCAAAGAAGTCAGGGCCATGGGGTGACTGCAGGAAGGGATTCAATTACCCACTGAGGTGTAAAATCACTTGCTCAGTCAGAATGCGCCACAGGTCACTCACTACTCCCATATGTGAGAAGTGATCCCTCAGGAGACCAACTGACAGGGTGACCAGGAAGTTTACAAATGACAGCCGGATTTCGATTCTGCTGTTATTGAAGCTTTTAATCGCAATCAGCAATGAACCCTGTTTGGGTGCCTGTTCCCAGTGGAGTGCCACTGTTTTCTGATGTAGACCAATGATTTAGACTTGGTTGTAGAAGCCATGATTTGCAAGTTTGCGGATGATACAACAATTAGTCGAGCAGTTGACTTTGGTGAAGAATGCCAAGGACTGCAGTGATGCATTAGTCAGGTGGAAAGTAAAATGCTAAATGGAATTGAATCCATATCGATGAGTGTTAATGAATTTGGGGAGAAGAAACAAGAACAGTGAATATTCTGTGTGGTGTAGACGGACAAAGAGATCATGGAGTGGACATTTACGATCGCTGAAGATCAATGGACGGGGGAATCAGTTGGACGGAAGAACGTACTGTAGATGCTGGAGATCAGAATCAAGATTAGAGTGGTGCTGAAGAAACACAGCAGATCTGGCAGCATCCGAGTTGCAAAAAAAAGCGATGTTTCCGCAAAAGGCCTTCATCAGGACTAAAGCTGGGAGCATCAAGAGTGGAGAGAAAAACGGGAGGGCTGGGACTGGGAAGAATTTACTTGAGAATGCTGTATGTGGATGGAGGTGGGGTTAAAGGTGATAGGTCGGAGAAGAGTGTGGAGCAGATAGATGGGAAGTAAGATAGACAGGTGGTACACGTCAGTCGGATGGCACCAATCTCGAAGGCTGGAACTCGGATAAGGTGGGCGTGGGGCGAGTAGTAATCTTGCGAATACCACATTGATGCCCTGGGGTTGAAGGGTCCCGAGGTGGAAGATGAGGCGTCAGGTGATGAGGAAATGACGGTGGAAGAGGCCCAGGACCATCATGCCATCGGGAGAGTGGGGAGGGGTAATTGATGTGTTTGTTCAAGGGGCGTTGGGTTGACTGTTGCGGGTGTCCTGGAAATGCTCTGCGAGAATATATCCGGTGGTCCCAATGTAGAAGAGACCACATCGTGAGAAACGGATGCAATAAATGACATGTGTGGAAGTGCAGATGCACTTTTGATAGATGTGGAAGGCTCCATTGGAGCTTTGGAAGGATGTGAGGGGGAAGATGTGGGTGCAGATTTTTCAAGTCATGCAGTGGCAGGGGAATGTGCCGGGAGGGGGGGTTGGGTGGTGGGTCATTGAAGGGCGTGGACCTGACTAGGTAGTCGTGGAGGAAACAGTCTTTGTGAAAAGTGGATAGTGGTGGGGAAGGAAATTTCTCCCTCGAGGTCAGTATTACTGGCAAACTTTCTACAAACCCACTGATTCCCACAGCTGTCTGGATTATACCTCCTCCCACCCTACCTCTTGCGTAAATGTTTTCCTATATTCCCAATTCCTCCACCTCCATCGTATCTGCTCCCACAGGACAAGTTCCGCCACAGAACATATCAGATGTCCTCCTTCTTTAAAGACCGGAACTTCCCCTCCTTTCTGGTTGAAGAAGCCCTCCTACGCATCTCATCCATGTCCCGTACCTCCGCCCACGAAGTCCATACCTCCAACCACAACAAGGTCCTCATCTTCTATCCCACTAACCTCCACATAAATCACATCATCAAATGCCAGTTTCGCCACCTCTAAACGGACACCACCCCTATCCAATTTCTGCCAAGACCGATCCCTCCGTGACTACCTAGTCAAGTCCACGCCCTCCAATGATCCACCCTTTCCTCCTAGCACCTTCCCCTGTCACTGCAGGAATTGCAAACCTAGCACCCACATCTACTCCCTCACCTCCGTCCAAAGCTCCAATGGAGGCTTCCACATCCATAAAAGGTTCACCTGCACTTCCACACGTGTCATTTATTGTATCTGTTGCTCCCGATGTGGTATCCTCTAAACTGGGGAGACTGGATGTCTTCTCGCAGAGCACTTCAGAAAATATCTCCAGGACACCCGCAAGATTCAACCCCAGTGCGCCTTGGCCAAGCATTTCAACTCACCCTCCCACTGTCCGAGTACATGCAGGTCCTGGGCTTCCTCCACCGCCACTGCCTCTACACCCGATGCATGGAGGAAGAAAGCCTCATCTTTCGCCATGCGACCCTTCAACGCCATGGCATCAATTTGGACTTCACCAGTTTCCTCATTTCCCCTCCACTACCTTTCTCCAGTTCCCAACTTCCAGCACAACACCGTCCTCCTGACCTGTCCCACTAATGCATCCTCATTCCCACCTATCCATTCCACCTTCTTTTCTCACATATCACGTTCACCCCCACCTCAATCCACTTACTGCGCTCTCAGCTACATTTTCCAAAGCTGCACCCCCTCCCAGTTATCTCTCCATCCGATATGTTTCCAGTCTCATTCCTGATGAAGGGCTTTTGCCTTAATCGTTCATTTTTCCTATTCTTCAGATGCTGCCGGACTTGCTGTGCTTCTCCAACACCACTCTAATCTTATGGGAAATCAGTGGATTGAGAGGGTTTTCGGATATTTTTTATTGTTGACCACAGGCCGTGGATGATAGCAGCACTTTAGAAACCAGCAGTTTAGGGAACAGCTAAAGGACTGAGCACAAGTCTGGTCACCGCATAAAATTGTAAGATAAAAGTAGAAAGCTGAAATATGCAATATTGCCCATCAAGACTGTTTCACCACTCAATGAGTTTATCACTGATTACTTTCCAAGTCAGGGTCCTATGCGCCTTGGAGGGTAACTTGCAAATGGTGAAGTTTAGTTGCATCTTCCAACATTGTCCTTATAGTCAGTAAAGCTGTTGAGATTTGAACGTTCTGTCAAAATGACCAGATTACTAACTCCAGTGCATCTTGTAGTTGGTGCACTCTGCTGAATTGTTCCTTAGCGGTGAAGAGAATGAATATTGCAGGTATTGAAGAGGGAACAATCAAGTGACTGCATTGTCGTAAATGGTATTCAGATCCGTAAGTGTTATTGAAGTTACACCCATCTAAGCAAATGGAGAGAGTCGTGTTCCACGTCTCATTTGTGCGTTGCAAACGATGTAGGATTCATGGTGGCAAGAGTTGAGTTTATAATCAAAACATGACTACCGAAGGACATGTTTTTGTTGTCAAAATGTTTATATAGCCAGTTCATATCATTTTTTCTCTAAATTCTAGCTCTGCGGACGATTATATGGCGTAGTTTGGTTACAGTAAAGCCATTGAATGTCAGTGGGATATGATTAGATTCTCATTTGTCAGAGTTATCATTACTGTATTCCGTCCTTGTGTGGACCGATCTGATTCCAGTCGCTGTCTGATTTCAAGTTCCATTTCACATCTGTGCTTGGAATTTCAATCGTTCCTTCACATAAATTTCTCTACTTGCCTTAATAATATGTAAGGACGCTGCAGGGGACAGCAGAGATTTTCGAAGATGTTGTCAACATTGGAGAAACTGGAGCTACGTGGAATGATTGGTTAGCTTGGGATTATTCTCCTTGAAACAAAAGAGGCAGAGTGGAGCTGTATTATCACATAATAACATTTATGGACGTTCAATATTCATGGGATCTTAACGGGATTGTTACGGGTCGGTAGTTTGCAGTCTGGTATGATGAGAGCACCAGAGGACATGAAGTCACAATTAGTTATTGCCAATTTAATTCAGCAATGAGGACTAATTTCTTTGCTCAGTTTCCAGTGATTCTGTGGAACCCTTTCCAGAAAATTTTGTTTAGGCCTAGTTATTGTATATTTTCAGACAGATGTTTATCCAGAAATACGATGAAGTCCTGTCGATTTAAGGCTGGAGAAAGGAGTTGAGGATTAACAGATCAGCCATGAGTTCGTTGAATGGTTGAGCAGACTCGTTGGGCTGAATGGCCGACTTCCAATCCTACATCATTTGGTCGAACGTATTATTGAATTGATAAGTTTGGAATTCTGTGAGGATGGGATGAAGTGATATAAAAGTTTTCTCAAACTTATCAGAAAGATCAGGAACAAGGCTGATAAACCCATGAACAAGAAATGTGTTGTGGCCTGGAAACAACAAATGGCACTGGGCACACCGCAGATGGGTATGTGCAGAAGTTGTGATTGCTAAAGTAAATTGGTGGATCTAATGCTGTTGGCAACTTGGTGATCCCGCTGGATAATGGATCGCAAGTGTGATTCACACAGCAATAGTTTGTGAAAGAATGAAATGTTTGTTTCACTTGAGAAGCTTTCTGCAGTTCCAAATCCAATTGACTGTTTGAAATACTGATCAGACCTTTGTGTGGAATGTTACATCAAAATACTCATTCACAATCCCACTGGATAAACTATTGCTCTCGATCTCTCCTTATTTGTTTCTCTTTCATTCGATGTATATTCATAGAAAGTCAAGATGGAATGAAGGGACGAAACAAAAGTTGCACTCCTTTTCATTATCCCAATTCAACTTACAACAGAATCAAATTAGTTTGTTTCGACCTTGATATGGTATCCATTTATCGCAAATCTCCGGTGCAATGAAATGCAAGAGCAAGATTCTCCATCTAATGTAGACTAAAGATGCGAGTCACAAAAGGAAACCACAGCTGCGTTTAATAAAAGTAACAACCAGAGTAGCATTTGAACACACGTGTGAACAATGAATTGCCAACCCGTCGCCATAACCTCGGGGTTATTTCCTCTCATAGTAAAGGAGCTCACTTGTGACCCTGTCAAGATTACATATGGTGCTAATAGGGGATGAGAAATTCCTTGAGCGGAATCGAATCCACACCATTATGTTTCTGCTTTCAGAGGAATGATAATATCAGCAAAATCCAAGGAATTGACACCATCCTTGGAAGGAATAGCTGTCCGTGATTCATTCTGAGTCGGAACTGTCTCAGAATGAACAAGCGAACAAGAAATTGCCGTCACATTCACACGCATATTTAGTCTTGAGTCATAATTTCTTCAGACAGTTTCTCCCTCACGTGAAGAAGTATTTCTGGAGAGAGAAGTGAAGGTGATGGTTTAGCTCGATGGCTTTTCTCATATGGCTGAACCTGAACTGGGTAAAGTCTCAGGAAATGCAGTTTTGTTCGCTTCATTTTATTAATTGTGCTGCAACCTCACTCTGCTCATTGCAATGATCGGAAGTGAATTGGATTTATATAATTGGAATGTTTAATATTGTATTCAATTTTGATCCGAATTTATTTCAGCTTAAAGAAAATACTGATGAGAAAAACTAAAAGTTTAACTGCATAGAAAAAACGAGTTTTGATGCTCAGTTGCTTTGGCAGATTGCAGTGGGTATCTAATGAACCCACCATAATTTTCATTGTCCGCCCATCTTTAAAGCACGGGATTAAAGCAGGAAATCGATCTCCAAGCGACGTATCACTTCCTACTCATTATGGAATATCTATCCTTGACAATCTATAAAATCTGCTCAGTTCCATTTATAATGTTTAATGTGGAATATTAATGGAAATCTTACAAAATTCTGCATTTTTTGCTGTCTCTTATTCGGCTGCATACGTTTCTGATATTTCTTTGCATTTCAATTTATCCAAATTAGACATTGCTTCCTCGCACATTCCATCCCCCACACCCCACTTTTACACTTTTCCCCAGCCACAGGCTGTCTTTTTCTCCTGGTGAAACTCGCTGCTTGTGCGTCTTTAAATGTGCCTTCCCAAATATTTTGGAAACGGATTCTCTGAGTGACAGAAATTCTGCTCCATCATTTCTTTGTCCTACATCAATGGTTTTGAATACATGAAGTTCAGAAATTTAGTAACTTGAAAGAGTGAATTTACCACTTATTTCCTCCCTCCAAACCTCACATACTCTGGAAAACTTCCATTCGGTTTTCCTTGGTTCAGTTCCAAAATTTCCAACACACAAATAAATAAAATACCATCCCCACCGAACGCCGTCAGCATCATCTCTAATGTCTTAGCAGCCCAGTAAACGCTGGCAGTCTCCTCTCTGATAGAATCACAGATTCCCTACAAGGCAGAAAGTACAATTCACCCAATAGAGTCTATAGGGTCACTCTGACGAGCATCACAACCTAACCTAGCTCCCACTCTATCCCATATATTTCACTTGAAGAAAGAACAGCCCCCTGGCTTGTGATTTCAAATAAACGTACTGGAATAAACAATTGCATCGTGTGACTGCTGACATTACCCATGGCTATTTCACTTAACTTAGTGATTTCATTCCGTGGAATGACCGGGCAATTTTATATGCTCAATCCACCTGACCTGCAGATCTAAAATCAGTGCGAGCCACTCAGCAATTATATCATAACAGTGAGAATCATCTGCATCATGTTTAATAGCTTTACACACTGGTAACTCAGGCTAGTGAAAGCAAGCTGCGCCCATCAACCATAATTTAATGCATCCAAACGCGATTCTGTGCTGTACAACCGCATTCGTGCTTCAGGAAATGTTTCTGCACTCAGATCTGAATGGGTTTACCCTGTTTTCTTCCTCAGGTTCCTGCTTTAAGCAAACATTTCAGTCAGAAACAAATCGATAAAATGGTTTTCATTCCAACACAGAAACAATGTACAGTTTGCATAAGTTACGTGTTTGCACTTTCACTGACATTCTCTCTCCAGGAGCTGCAGTCCTTCCCCACGGTGATTCAGATAGCCCTGTCCTTCCTGTGACATATCCCATCGAGAATGGAAGGCCAGGCATTAATAACCTTCACTGGGTAAAATAGCGACAGGTTTAAAAGTTTTACGATGCCCCTAGCGGTGAATTGTGCCCCGTGACAGGCGGGTACACTGACCACGATACTGCCGAGGACAACAACGTCGAAGGAGGCCCTTCAGCCTTTTGTGGCCGCACTTGTCTAACACAACTGCTAAACGGCCTGAATCAAGTTTTCAATCATTCAGCCTATAGCCTTATACGTCTTGGCATCACAAAGTCTCATCTAATATTTTTTTCAGCTGAAAACGGTTTCCGCCTTTGTGACGCTTTGCGCACATGTACTCAAACCTTTCTTCTTTTCCCGACATCTCTTGGCCCGGTATTCGATCCCTCAATCAACAGGAAACGCTTCTTTCAATCTATCCAATCCGTATCCCTGATTGGTTTGAACATCTCTTCACCAATCATGTCTTCACCAATCTCCGCTGCACGGCGACAAACAACCCCAGTCTGTCCTCATAACTGAAAATATTCAGCCAAACAATACCCCAGTGAATCTCTCCTGCACTGTTCCCAGTGCGATCACATCCATGCTATCATGTGAATTGTAGAACTGCACAAAGTACTCGAGCTAGAGCCAAATAAACTTCCTTTATTCTGTTATTGTATGAGGGCATCGCTGGCTCGGCAGCATATTTTGCTATCTCTAAGTACACAGCGGGCACTGAGTCTCAACTATATTGCAGTGAGTCTGGAGTCATATGGAGGCCCGACCAGATAAGAAAGGCAGTTTCCTTCTTTACAGGACACCAGTGAAACTGATGGTTTTATTTTTTTTTCAACAATTGACCATGGATTTATGGGAGTTATTAGATTCGTAATTCCAGATATTTGCTGAATCCCAATTCTACCACCTAGTATGGTCGGAGTCAAACCCGAGTCCCTGGTGTCTGAGTTAACAGTCCAGTCGGAAGAGTGCTCGGCCATTGCAGAAAACCAGTCAAACTGATCTTTTCCATTGGAGTTGCTTTTCCTCGATACTGTCCTGTGTCATTTTCCTGAGCTTGACCCTCCAATAATCTCTTGCCCGTCTCAGTAAAAATTGCTACATGAGTATTGATCTCACAACAGCGGTAACCAAATGGATCAACTGGTCTGCAGGTCCCGATCGTGGGTTTGGTGTACGTTCACCCAGCAACAGTGACCACAGCAGCACAGACTGAACGGTATCAATGTGAGAGTCAGTGCCTTGATGAAATAGGAATCCACAGCCACATGATGAAAGAGCAGCGCTCCGAAAGCTAGTGCTTCAATTAAACATGTAAGATTATAACCTGGTGTTGTGTGATTATTAACTTTGTACACCATAATCCAACACCGGCATCCTCAAATTAATGAAATGGGGGTGTTGGACGGAAAGTCGTGTTAATGATCGTAGGAGGGAAGAAGTCTCTGAGAACGGACGGATTTGAATGTTGACATATGAAACACCGAGTTATGAGCGAGCAGAATTTGAAGGAATAAGATCATTGCCTTGGACAAAATTACCATGTTAAAATAACTTGTACCTTTGCGTGCTTCACAAAAACTGGGGCAAATAGAGAAACTACTGCCGAGACTCGGATTCGAACCGAGGTTGCTGCGGCCACAACGCAGAGTACTAACCACTATACGATCGTGGCATCCCATATATCAGCACGCTGTCATGCCGCTATAAGTACAGTAGTATAGACAATGTTTGGCAGAGTACCGAACACAGAATATTAGTGCTTAGCGAACAGTGGCAGATATGTGGGAACTCAGAATGAGCTAATCGTTTAACATTGGTGCCCACAGATGCTGGGGTGAATCCATAAATAATATGCTGAAGGCTGAGATAAATAGATTTCTCCAAAACATGAAAGATTCCGGGGACAGTGCAGGTTTTGTTGAAATGTATGCTCCAATAACAATGCAGTTTAACATCGGCTCCTTCAGCAGCTCCCCACACAAGGCAGTAACCACTGCTGCCATAGAGTCCCAGTTCCCAGCCCCAGAATCAGAGGAACTGAGTGGCGCAGTCACAAAGTTCCAACTTGAAATCGGGATGGCAATGAGGTCTCAGAGATACTCCGATGGCTCCGGAGAATGCACCGTACTTCTATGGGGGTTTAGAGGCATAAGCAGTTCCGTGGTTGCGAATGCTCCTGGTCAAAGGCAGGGCAGAAGGGAAATTTGTTCCCGTTTATAATGACAGCGGTCTACAGTGCATCTTGCTGAGACAACTGAGTGCGACAACTGGAGTGAGGGCGGCTGGTTTGAAGTTTGATTTTCCTTCACCATCACCCACTTCCCTGGAATGAATTGTTGTCACCATTTTGTATTTCCAATTGTTTAATATCTCCCTGCAGTCTGCGGCTTTCTTCCTCATGGTTAATTACATGACTAACTGTTGTATGATCTACACACTGCTAAATCACGGCCACTTCAAGTAAATATGAATCATTGATCTATATGAGAAAGCAGTGGAACACACAGCAGGCATGCTGCGTAGGTTTGCAGGCGACATCAGAATTGTAGACAGTGAGGAAGATTATCTAAGTTTCAAAAGGATATTAATCCAATGAGTCGTTGGACTGAAAAATTTAACATGGAGTTCAATCTGGATAAATGGAAGATATTGCATTTTGGTACAACAAAAAGAGTAGGTCTTTGCGTAGTGTTGGAGAACACGGAAGATCGGGGATGCAGGTACATAGTTCTATCACATAAAGACAAGGTGTTCAAAGGTATTTAACATACTTCCCTTCATCGCTCAGTCCTTTGTGTATAGTAGTCGGGACGTTATGTTGAAGGTTTGCAGGACATTGATGAGGCCTCTTCTGGAATATTATGTCCAGTTCCGGTTGCCCTGTTGTAGGAATGATATTATTCAGCTGGAGCAGGTTCAGAAAAGGTATACACGCATGTTGCCGTGTGTCGGAGGTTTGAGTTATAATGAAAGGCTGGATAGGCTGAAACTATTTTCAGATTTGAGATTGGTGTGCTGGAAAACCACAACAGGTAAGGCAGCATGCGAGGAGCAGGGGAATCATTTTTTTGCGCAAGTGTCATTCATCAGGCTCTTCCCTGAAACGTCGATTCTCCAGCTCCTCAAATGCTGTCTGACCTGCTGTGCTTTCCAAGCACAACACTATCGACTCAGATCCCTCATCTACAGTTCTCACTTTCTCCCAGTTGAGACTGTTTTCACTCTAGGTTAGGGGATTGAGCGGCGATCTGACAGAAATTTATGACTTCTTGAGAGGAAAGTTAGAGTTAACGATAGCTGGCTTTTCCCAGGAAGGGGATTTGAAGACGAGAGGGCATATGTTTAAGATGAAAAGACCGAAAGTTAAAAAAAGACTTGTGAGGCTTTCTTTTAGAGAAGGTTTTTTACATGCTGAGGAAGTGATGGATGAGGGTATATTTGCAACATTTAAAGAACAATTAGATCCAAAAATGAATGGGAAAGTGGGATTTTAAAAATAAATTTATTCATGCCTAGTACATCAGTTATTTCCCAGAGAACAGTTAAGAGTCAACCACAATATTATCCATCTGGAGTCTCCTGTGGGACAGAGCAGATGAATATGACAGTTTGCTTCACGAACTGGCATGGTTGAATCAGATGGGAGTTTCCACACAACTGATTCAGGTCATCACGAGACTCTGCAATTACAGGTGCTTATTGAATTCAAACTCCACTATCTGTCATGCCAGGACCTGAACCCTTTCTCCCCAAAATATTACTTGGATTTTTGGATGTAAAACTACAAGGGCATTATAACCACTCAGCGGGTACAGCAGGAGACAGATGGGAGTAGATTAGTTTGGCAGAACATTCAGCATAGATTGGTTACACTGACGGGCCTGATTCCATGCTATATGACTCTATATTTGACGCTATGGAATAAATAGCTGGTTTGGATTAACTGCAGCACCTGATGGGATATGTAATCCTACTGGAGTCTCCGGACGTTGTTTTGCTCAGTGATTCCTTCCTACACACGGAACTGGTGAACGGCTTGTCCCCAGTGTTACTGATTAAATGAGTTTCCATTTCTGTGGTTAATTGAATCTCTTCCTGCAGTTCCCACATTGCCCTGCTTTCTCTGCGGTATCGGTGTCCTTTTTCCAACTCAGGGTGAACGATCCTTTCAAATTGTGGCCACACAAATACAAATCCTGTTTTCCATGTTGTGAATGTGTTTTCATTCTTTCTCATTCACCCACAGGGTGTAATTATCACTGGTCAGGATAACATTTATTCTTCACCCCTTGTTCGTTGCTGACTGTCTACGCCACACACCCGGGTGCGATCCCAGCCTCGGGTCTCTATCTGTGGGCAGTCTGCACATTCGCTATGTGTTTGCGTTTTTATTTCTCCCTCATCACCAATGATGTGCAGTTACAGGGCTCAACAATGGGAAATGCAGGTTTCTGGGATAGGGAATACCGTAGGTCCTGGTGGGATGCGTTTTGGATTGGACCATCTGGAATGGAAGGGCTGACTACCCTGCTTCCCCAAACGATGTAGATTCTTGAATTAAGCTCATGTTTTTCTGGCCCTGGAGTCTCTCGTAGGCAGGACTGGGTGAAGATTCTGCATAAGGGACATCAATGAATGGGATTGCAGGAAATTAATGTTATTATCTATGTTCCTGAGGCCGGCTTGCATTCGGAATGTTATTCATCGAACTTAAACATCACCGTTTCCGTGTCCCAGCCCCCAAGGATAACCAGTTCTAAATATTACCCCAACACCACCTTCTCCAGGTATAAGGTTTGACTGTGTGGAAGAAACTGATTCTGAGCTGATGCAAACAAAATCAGCTTCCATCGCCAGTGTCGGAAACACAGATCCAAACAACAAAAGCATATGTTAAACCCACCACTGCAAAGCTAACGGCTCAACACGCTTCAATTGTGCCACTTAGCTGTCTCAGCAAGATGCACTATAAATTGCTATGATAGTACAAACGGGGGCAACTATTCCCTTGATCAGGAGCACACTCAACCGAGGAATTTCTTGCTTCTATATCATCATAGAAGGACGGCACTGTCACCTATTGCATCACTGGAGCCAGAGAGTAATATCGCGCACTCATCCCATCCCCATTTCCGGTTGGATCTGGGAGGCTGTGCCGCACTTTCTCTGAATCGAGGCTGTGAACTGAGATTATGTGTGGTTTTTTGCAACATTGGTTATGGCCTTTAGGAAGCTGGTGAAGTCGCCGATGTAAAGCTAAAATGCTACTGAAACATACATTTCAACAATATCCTGTACTGTCCCCCGAGTCTTTGATATTTTGGCGAAATCTATCAATCTCAGTTTTCAACATTCTCATTCAAGGATCTTCACAGCCTCTGAAGACATCGGATTTAAAGATTCAACTCATTCGCAGTTCCCACATGACTACCACTCTTCGCTGAGTACTGATATTTTACATTTGCTGTTTTTCCGATCATTTCCTCTGCTAGTACACTTATTGCTGCTTGCAAGTATCCTGTTCTGTTGTTGCTGTGATCGTGGTCATCTGTATTTTGCATTGTGACCACAGCAACCTCGGTTCGAAACCATACACGACACTAAGTGTTCTCTCCGTTGTCCTTTTTGTGACACATGGTAAGAAACAGTTGTTTTACCTTCAAATTCCACTCTTTCACATCTCTGCGTTTCATATATCAGGATTCAAACACACCCGTTGTCGGAGATTTCTCTCCTTCCCACGATCATTAATCGTCCTTTAGGTCCCTCCTCCCATTTCTCTGAGGCAATGCACAATCCATCACTCTTCTTCACATTGATACTGTACTGTCTGTCCTGCGGTCACTGTTGCTGGGTGAACTTGCCGCAATCCCACCATTGGGATCTCCAAACAAGTCGATCCATTTGATCCAGTAACAGTGTGGACTCTCCCTCTTTATGGGCATTTAAGAGGGCATTGGATAGGTATATGGAGGATAGTGGGTTAGTGTAGTTTAGGTGGGCTTGGATCGGCGCAACATCGAGGGCCCAAGGGCCTGTTCTGCGCTGTATTCTTCTATGTAATACCGCAGTTTTGATATCAATCCCCATGTAGCAGCTTTTACTGACATAGGCCAGAGACAATTGAAGCGTCCGGCTCATGGAAAATACCCAGGACAATTTTGGGGAAACGAAATTTTATTGGAAACGATCAGCTTTTGTGACTTTCTGCGTTGCTCTCGCTGTAATTTCATAGGACTGATAATCCTGAAACCGAGGTAATAGTCTGGGTACTCGGGCCTGACTCCCACTATGTCAGATTGTAAAATTTGGATTCAGCAAATATCTGCATTGATAAATCTAATGATTACTATAGATCCATTGACAATTGTTGAAAAATAAACATCTGGTTTACTGATGTCATTTCAGGACGGAATCTGCTATCCTTACTTGGTCTGGCCTGCATGTGACTTCAGACTCATAGCAATATGGTTGAGTCTCAACTGCGCTCTGGGCAATTCGGAATGGATAATAAATTCTGCTTAGTCAGAATCGCCCTCATACTAATCCAGAAATTTTAAAACAAATGCTCATTAGGCTCAAGCAAGAGTGTTGTGTGCAGGGATGTCATCACACTGAGAACATTGCAGGAGATATTTACCAGGGTGTTGTTTGGGATGAAGAGTTTCAGTTGTGAAGAAAGACAGGACAGAGTGGACTGTTTGTCGCATTGTGAAGGAGATGTAGATAAGTCATGAATGAGTTAGGGTATGGACAGATTTGACTAAACGAGATTCCCATTGATGGAGGGATCGATAAGCAGGGACCAGAGATTTAAGGAGAAAGGCAGAAAGGTTTGAGAAGATGTGCAAAAAACTTTATCAGCCAGTGGGTGGTTGGAATTTAGAATACACTGCCTGCAGTGTTCAGAGCCGCAAAAACCCGTATAACCTGAATAAATATTCAGATGTGATCTTGTGAGACCAAGACATATAAGGCTGTGGGAAAAGCATTGAGAACTCCGATTCAGTTCATTCGGCAGTTGTTTTTGTCAAGTGTGGCCACAATTGGCTGAAGGGCCTCCTTTGACACTCCTGTCCTCGGTAGTATCATGGTTAGTTCCCCGTCTGTCACAGGGCTCAATTCCCCGCTGGGAACAGTGTAAATGTTTTAAAACTGTCACTCCATTCCCAAGTTCGGGCATTGATACCTGTCCTTCCATTTTCGATGGTGCATGCCACAGGAATGACAGTGCTGCCTGAATCAGTGTGGGGAAGGGCTGCAGCTCTCAGGGAAGCACAGTGTCAGTGAAAGTACAAACACGTGACTTCAGCAAACTGTACATTGTATTTGTGTTGGAATGAAAAGCATTTGACAGACTGGTACTGGATTGACGTGTTTACTGGAAGGAGGATGGTGCGGAAGAAACAGCGTAAAAACCTTCAAATATGATTGCAGAAACATTTCCCTCAGCATGAATGAAATTGTAATGGACAGAGTAGTGTTTCGATACATTGAATTTGGGTTGATTTGCTTTGACGAGGCTGAGTTACCAGGGTATATAGCCATTAAAAAATGATACAGCAATTGCTCACTATGATGGAACATTGTGTCAGTAATTCGCACTGCTGTTCGCTCGGAGGATTAGGTTGATTGGCAAAGTTAAATTGTCCTCTCGTGTCCAGGGAGTGAATTCACTAAGTTAGGTGAATTAGCCATGGGTAACGCGGGGACAAGGTCAGAAGTCACAGGATGACAGGTTATAGTCTTACCGGTTAATTTGAAATCATAAGGGGGAGGGCTCACTCTTCCTCAGGTGAAGTACACGGGAATAGGGAGGGGAGCTTGCTCTGGGTGAGATGACCTTCAGAGAGTCGACACCGGCTCGATTGACTGTCATGCTTTTTCTACACTGTAGGATTCTGTGATTCTATCGGAGAGGATAATAATGATTACTGGGGTGTAAAGCCATTACAAACGATGCTGGCGAGGTGTACTGAGGACGAGATTTTATTCACTTGTCTTCTTGGAAAATTGAGAACAGTTATCCATGAACCAAGGAAGACTTAGTGGGGGGTTCCGGTTATAAAATGTTTGGGCAGAGTAAATGGGTAGAAAATTTCCTCTTTCAAGTAATTAAACATTGAGATGTCAGGCATTCAATACCTTTGAATAACACCTTTGAATGGCAAAGAAATGATGAGAACTGAATCGCTGTCACTCAGAGAATCTGTTTTTCAAAATATTTGGAAAGGCACATTTGGTGACATAAAAGGAATAAATTTCACAAGGGGAGCGACAGCGTGTGGATAGGTAAAGGAGTAGGGGTGGGGTAAAGTCAGTCAGAAGTTGCGGGGAAATATTGTCTAATTTAGTTGACTTTACATGTAAAGACTTTTCGTGAAGATATGCAGCTGAATAAGATTCGATTCTAAAACTCTAAATTTTGAAAAGATTGGCATAATATTCAAGCATTGTAAATGGAACTGAGTGGATTTTTTCTATTGCGATGGGAAGATGTTACATAATGAATGGGAAGTGACCAGTTGCTTGGAGGTCGACTTCGTGGTTTAATCATATGCGTTAAAGATGTGAGGACAAACACCATGATGTTTGGTCCATTTGATACTCAGTGAAATCTGACAAAGTAAGGAGCAACAAAACTGGACTTTAACCTTCTGCTTTTCTAAGAAGTATTATCCTTAAGCTGAAATAAAATTGGAGCAAATTTGAATACAACATTAATCGTTCCAATGGGATAAATCTAATTCACTTGCGAGATTACAATGAACCTGGTCAGGTTGCAGCAAAATTAAAATGAAACGAACAAACAGCGTTTCTTGCGGTTTAATCTAATTCAGGTTGAGCCATATGAGAAAGGCCATTGAGCCACAACATCGCCTTTATTTCCCTCTCCATGGCTACTTCTTCTCGTGAGAGAGAAAGTCACTGAACAAATTATGGGTCAAATGAAGGTGAGAATATGAGTAGAAGTCTTGCTGTCTGTTTTATTCTGACACAGTTCTGACTCAGAATGTATCACTGACAGGTATTCTTCTGACGAGCATGGCTATTTATTGGAATTTGCTGTCATTAAAATTCTGGTGAAAGCTGAAACACCCTGGTGTGGATTCGATTCCCCTCTGGAAAATTCTCATCCATGGCTTTCACTGCATGTAACCTGATGAGGTCACATGCTTCCTCTCTACAAAATCTGCTGAGGAGACCGGGCGATTATGGTGGTGGGTTATTATACTGTTGTTCTCCACATTCACGGATCCGATTCACACTCTAGTTACAAACTTCACAAACTACTTCAGCAGTTTTTCTTTGCACCTCACACTCTGTTAAAACACTGGATCATGCATCTTGTTCTTGCCCTTTACTGCACTGGAGATTGCCGAGCAATACACACCACATTAAAGTCGAAATCAAGAGCGAGAGCAGTCATTCTATTCAATTATACATTAAATTGGTGTAATGAGAAAGAACGCATTTTTTCTTTCCGCACAATGTTCCATCTTGTCTTTCTATGAAGTTACATCGAAAGAAAGAGAAACAGATAACAAGAGATCGTGAGCACAGGTTTATCCAGTGGGGTTGTTCATGAGTATTTTAACCAAACACTTCACACAATAATCTGATCAGTATTTCAAACAGTCACTCGGAATTGGAACCGCAGAAAACTTCTCCAATGAAACGAACCTTTCATTCTTCCACAAATTTCTGATATGTGTGAACCATACAACGATCCATCATCCAGCGAGATCACTGACTTGCCAACTGTATAAGATCCACCAACTTTCTTCAGCAATCACAGCTTCAGTATACAGCCAACTGTACTGTGCCCAGTGTCATTTGTTGCACCCAAGCCACAGAACATTTCTTCCTCCTGAGTTTATGAGGCTTGTTCCTGATCTGTCTAATCGGTTTCATAAAAGTTTCCTATCACTTCAGCACATCCCCTCATAGTTCTGAACTTATGAATAAAATAAGGCGTTAGACCAAATGTTAAACAAAGTAGACGTATGCGACTCAGCCTATCGAGACTGCCCCAACATTCACCGAACTCATGGTTGATCTGATGATCTTCAACTCAATTCTTCTCACTTACGTCGACAAGGTTCCATCACCTTTCTGATTAACTATCTGGCACAATTTGAAAATACTCAACAACGCAGTCAAACAGTGGGTGCCACAAAAATGACACAGACTCTCTGACCCCTGAGCAAAGAAATTACTCATCATTTCTGAATTAAATAGGCAATATCTAATTCTGAAATTATGTCCTCTTGTGCTCTTCTCAGAGCATAGGGCAAGCCACCTGCCGTATCTACCCTGTCAAGATCCCACGAATATTGACCGTTTATAAATGTTATTATGTGATTGTAGAGCTCCTCTCCACCTCCTTTGTTTCAAGGAGAATAATCCCAGCCTAACGAATCATTCCACGAAGCTCCATTTTATACAGAGTTAGCAACATGTTTGTAAATCTCTGCTGGTCCTTACCTTAAGAGTATTTATGAGGAAGTTTCCCTCATAAATACTCTTAAGACCTTCACATCAGCTGGATAACCTCTATTCGGACACAACTAAGTCTTTCCTGATTTCTCCCGCATTATTCTTTATCTATGCCATCAGCCCATTAAACCGCCCTCTTTTCGTTTCTAGTGGGTATATCTCCCAGTAAACCTCATTTCCTTCGTTTCGAACGACATGGTATCATGGCCGTGTCATTGCGAACGTCTTTGTATTCCAGTAAACGATGCCCGTGTCATTATTCATGTCTTTATATCCCTGTAAATTTCAACATGAGAACGGATGCTGGGTTTAATTCAATGCATGAAAACTGACCACTAAGCTATGAAATCTTATTACCGACACAGGGAAGGTGGAAGAAATTCCAATTACAGCTGAATCGATTAGCTGCAACATAATCGGGTCAAGTCACATACTTGACTGTTGTTCTTATAGTTATTTCGTCTCTATGTGTGCTGAATTTACGCAGTGAGGGTTGAATTACTATTGCCAGACATATATAAGGGGGCGTGTGAAATGCTGAAGTTGTGAGATCAGAGCAGTTTTTATTGACGTAGACATTCATTGTTCGAATCTCAGTCTTAGGAATTAGACAGAGAGCGATTTTGAGCAAAGTTTGAGCAGAGACGTTTACCCCATGACGAAATACCAAATTGTGTGGTTACTTTGTTGTTTACCTCATTTGTGTGTTTTGCCTCATTGAGGATTTTGAAGTTATACCCTCTATACAAAAGTTCCGTGCTTTTGCACCATTGTACAAAAGATACAGTACAATAGCATCCAACGATGTTTCAGTCTATTTATACCGATATTGACTCCTGGAAACAGCACTATGCACTCTCCTCGAGTCTGGAAAATAATTTGCTACATTCCCACTCTTATGGCTCTTTTCATTACATCGGCTTCTGTTCTTCACAGAATCCGATTCAGCAGATCTTGTCACTGAGTCATTTATTTGTTCAAATGATGTGAGCAGAATATCACAGTCCATAACACAGAAGTCAGACCATACTCAGGGATCTGTACTCTGCTCTAGATCATTTCATGAACACCAGGAAGAAATATCTATGATCTTAAAAATTTACTGACCTGTTTTTTCAGAAGCAAGATAAACAGTTCCAGGTTTCTGTTTTGTTGTCACACGAACCAAGGTTGTAAATGCTGGAACCAGTTGAGACTGTCCGCTCTCCCACATCTATTTTCTCCCCAGGAAGTGTTAAGATGATGGTCTGAATCGGATTCTTCTAAAAAGAAGAACGTTTTTATCCATTAATGTCTCGTTTATGGGACCACTAGACTCCCGCTGGGCCTTTGTGTTAGCGCTGATCACAGCAGTTTCCGCAGACTTCAGCTTTTTTGTAGCAAGTACCTTCGAGGATGACATCAAAAGATATTCGCTGTTACTTTATGATACTCTATCAATGGAGGCTGCTCAGTCCGCTAGGAATGGATAATTTCTGCAGTGCGTCCTGCGGATCAGAAACAGTGCACTTTATCATTCAGATCATACAGAGTGAGAGCGCTCGAAAAGGCCAAGCGAGGTTTCCCCACAGGAGTTTATTGTTGGTGGAACAATACCAGCGGCGCCACCCTAACGCAGGAAAGAACTGTCTCAGGAGTCCATTTGGTAAGTTTAGTTTCAGACTCTGGTCACCATTCTCGCCGAACCCTGCAGCCTGTGGGCAATAAACACAATGAAGTTGGTGGTGGATCCCAAAATGAGAGCATAATTCCTCATTTATATCTCCAATAGAATTAGGGTGGTGGTAGTGGGGGTGGGGGGGGCACATTGTCCGAAGGTAGACAAAATCTAATACCAAAGCAGGAAATAATCTCCTTCAGTAAAATATTTACAACAGTTTTAGCAATAGCGATGGAAGTGCGGTAAGATTCAACCCATGAAGGAAAAGAAAATCAACAATGACCAAGACATACTTATAGTGCTGACACCTTTGCAACTCGATGAAGTCTTTAAAACTCTTTTGCAGTTGGCATTAGGTGGTCAGAAGGCGACTCACCCTTGTCAGAGAACATAGAACAGAGAAAGGACAACATAGAACAGGCCCTTTCACCCACGAAGTTTAATCCTAATGTAAAAAATAATTACAACCTACACACCCCTCAATTCACTGCTCTCCATATGCAAGTGTACAAGTTGCTTAAATGTCCCCAAAGACTCTGCTTCCACCACTACCACTGGTAACGAATTCCAAGCATTCACAGCTCTCTGTGCTAAATAAGAACGACTTCTGACATCTCCTTTCTACCTTCCTCCTAATGTCTTCCAACTATGAGTTCTCATACCAGTCAATCTTGCCCTGGGGAAAATACTCTAGCTATTGATTCTATCTACTCCTCTCATTATTTTGTAGACATCTATCAGGACTCTCTCTTCCTCCTTGGCTCCAGTGAGATGTCCAAGCCTATTCAACCTTTTTTTCATAAGGCAAGCCTTCCAGTCCAAGCAGCATCGTTCGTTGCACCCTCTCCCAAACCTCTGTATCTTTCCTATAGTAGGGCGACCAGAACTGGACACAATACTTCAAGTATTGCCTCACCAGGGACTTGTAGAGCTGCAGCAAAACCTCACGGCTCTTGAACCCTATCCCCCTGTTATTGAAAGCCAAAACACCATATGCTTTCTTAACAAACTTATAAACTTGTATGGCAACTTTGAAAGATCTATGTACTTGCACATCCAAATCCCACTGTTCCTCCACACTGCCAAGAATCCTATCTTTAATCCTATATTCACTATTCGAGTTCCACAATCCAACATGCATCACTTCGCATTTATCCAGGTTGAACTCAATCTGACATTTCTCTGCCCAGCTCTGCAGTCTGTCTATGTCGCGCTGCAGCCTGCAGTAGTCCTTTATACTATTGCCAACACCTCCAAACATTGTGTCATCTGCAAATTTACTAATCCTCCCCTCAACCTCCTCATCTCAGTCATTTATAAAAACTACAAAGAGCAGAGGCCCAAGTAAAGAGCCCTGGGAGACCTCACTCAACATTGTCTTCTGGGCAGAATACTTTCCATCTACAGCCACTCTCTGCCTTCTGTCAGCCTGCAAATTCTGTATATATCTGTTTCATGCCTGGAAACAGAGTGTTGATGGAGGGTTGTCTGTTTATATCTGATTAATGGTCGGTGATAGGGGTGGTGCAGGGTTGTGTGCGTTTTTCTGTATATATCTGCTTAATGACAGGAGACAGACTGGTGGTGGTCGAAGGTTGTGTGTGTGTATATCTGTGTATGTTTGCTCAGTGGAAGGATAACAGGGCGGCGTGGAGGGTTTTGTGTGTGTGTGTGTCTGTCTGTGTATATCTGTTTAATGGCAGGTGATAGTACTGTCTTGGAGGGGTGTGCGTGTGATTCTGTGTATGTCTATTTAAGGGCTGGAGATAGGGTGGTGGTGTGTGTATCTGTTCCGTGGCAGGAGAGACAGACAATGTAGTCCTGGAGGAATGTGTGTGTGTTCCTGCATATATCTGCTCAATGGCAGGTGGCATGTTGTTCATGGAATGTTATGCTTTGTGTGTGTGTTTCTGCGTATATCTATTTAATTGCAGGAGATAGGGTGGTGGTGGAGGATTGTGTATGCGCGTGCGTTTTTGTGTATATCTATTTAAGGGCAGTAGGCAGGGTGTTCTTGGAAGGTTGTGTGTGCATATTTCCGTGTATAACTGTTTGGTGACAGGAGACAGGGTGGTCAAGGAGGTTTGAGTGAGTGTGCGTTTGTGTTTCTGTGCATATGTGCTTAATGCCATGAGACAGTTTGGTGTGTGTATGTTATTGTGTGTATCTGTCCAATGAAAGGAGGCAGGGTGTTCATGGAGTGTTGTGCATGTTGGTGATTCTGCGTATATCCTTTTAATGGCAGGAGACAGGGTGGTGGTAGAGGGTAGATCTCTGTGTTGCTGTGTCTAAGTGCTTATGGGTAGGAGACACGTTGGTGGTGGACAGACAATGTAGTCCTGGAGGAATGTGTGTGTGTTCCTGCATATATCTGCTCAATGGCAGGTGGCATGTTGTTCATGGAATGTTATGCTTTGTGTGTGTGTTTCTGTGCATATCTGTTAAATGGCAGGAGACAGGGTGGTGGTAGTGGAAGGGTGTGTGGTTTTCTTTTCTGTGCCTGTCTGTTTAATTCTGGTGTTAAGGTCGTGGTGCAGGGATGTGAATGTTTTTTCTGTAAGTATCTGCTTCAATGATAGGAGACAGACTGGTGGTGGTGGAGGGTTGTGTGTCTGTCTGTTTCTGTGTATATCTGATTAATTGCAGGAATCAGGGTGGCGGTGGAGCGTCTGTATGTATGTGTGTTTCTGTGTATATCTGTTTAAGGGCAGGAGACAGGGTAATGGTAGAGGGATGTGTGCGTGTTTCTGCGTATATCTGTTTTAAGGGCTGGAGAGAGTGTGGTGGTGGAGGGTTGTGCGTGTGTGTTTCTGTGTATATCCAATAAACGGCAGGAAACGAGGTCGTGGTCGAGGGATGTGTATGTGTGTGTGTTTGTGTGTTTGTGTATATACCTGCTTAAAGGCAGGAGACAGATGCTGGTGGAGAGTATAGTGTCTGTAATCCTGTTTCTATGTGCTTACTGGCAGGAGAAAAGGTGGTATGGAGGGTTGTGTATGCATGTGTTTCTGCGTATATCCATTTAAGATCAGTAGGCAGGGTGTTCATAGAACATAGACCAAAAATCATTACAGCCCAGTACAGGCCCTTCGGCCCCCAATGTTGCGTCGACCTGTCATTCCAATCTGAAGCCTATCGAAACTACACTATTCCATGTACGTCCATATGCTTATCCAATAACGACTTAAATGTACTTAAAGTTGGGTAATCTACTACCATTGCCGTCAAGCATTCCATACCATTACTACTCTCTGAGTAAAGAAACTACCTCTGACATCTGTCCTATATCTGTCACCTCTCAATTTAAAGCTATGCCCCCTCGTGCTCGCCGTCACCATACTTGGAAAAAGGCTCTCCCTCTCCACCCTATCTAACCCTCTGATTAACTTATATGTCTCTATTGAGTCACGTTTCAAACCTCTTCTCTCCAACGAAAACAGCCTCAAGTCCCTTAGACTTTCCTCGGAAGACCTTCTCTCCATACCAGGCAAGATCCTAGTAAATCTCTTCTGCACCCTTTCCAAAGCTTTCATATACTTCTTATAATGCGGTGACCAGAAGTGGACACAATATTCCAAGTGCGGTCGCACCAGAGTTTTGTGCAGCTGTAGCATCACTTTATGGTTCCAGAATCGATCCCTCTATTAATGCCTTCTTAACAAAACGGTCAACCTGGGTGGCAAATTTCAAGGATCTGTGCACCTGGACACCGAGATCTCACTGCTCATCTAAACTACCAAGAAGCTTATCATAAGCCCAGTACTTTGAATTCCCGTTCCTTCGACCAAAGTGCATCACCTCACGCTTGTTCACAGTAAACTCCATTTTCCAACTCTCAGCCCAGCTCTGCAGCTTGTCTATATCTCTCTGTAACCTACAACATCTTTTGTCACTATCCACAATTTCACCGACCTTAGTGTTGTCTGCAAATTTACTAACCTACCCTTCTACTCCCTCATCCAGGTCGTTTATAAAAATGATGAACAGCAGTGGACCTAACACCGACCCTTGCGGCACATCACTAGTAACTGGACACCAGATGAACATTTCCCATCAAGCACCTCCCTTTGTCTTCTTTCAGCAAGTCAATTACTGATCCAAACTGCAATATCTCCCACAATCCCATTTCTCCGCATTTTGAACAATAGCCTACTGTGGGGAACCTTATCGAATGCGTTTCTGATATCCATATACATCACATCAACCGGTTTACTCTCATCGATCTGTTTGTTCACCATCTCAAAGAACTCAATACGGTTTGTGAGGCACGAAATAACCTTCACAAAACCGTGCTGACTATCCATTATTATAATATTTTTTTTCTAGATGATTGCAAATCCTATCTCTTATAACCTTTTCTAACACTTTACCAACAACTGAAATAAGGCTCACTGGTCTATAATTGCCAGTGTTGTCTCTACTCCCCTGCTTGAACAGGGAAACCACATTTGCTGTCCTCCAGTCTTCTGGCACTATTTCTATAGACAATGACGATTTAAAGATAAATGCCAAAGGCTCACTGGCTCCCTGGGTTCCCAGAGGATCCCAGGCTAAACCCATCCAGCCCAGTGGACATATCTATTTTCACACTCTGCAGGATTTCTAATACCTCTTCCTTGTGAACCTCAATCACACCTAATCTAGTAGCCTGTATCTCGGTATTCTCCTCGACAACATTGTCGTTTTCTAGAGTGAATACTGTCGAAAAATATTGATTTAGTGCTTCCTCTATCTCCTTCGACTCCTCACACAACTTCCCATTAATATCCTTGATTGGCCCTAACCTTACTCTTGCCATTCTTTTATTCCTTAAATACCCATAGAAAGCCTTACGGTTTACCCCGATCCTATCGGCCAACAACGTCTCGTGTCTCCTGCTGGCTCTGCTGAGATCTCTCTTTAGGTATTTCCTGGCTACCTTGTAACCCTCAATTGCACTTCCTTCGTAAACCACGGCTCCTGCGCTCCTGCGCTCCACAGCTTCCTCCCGGCCTGATAGTTACATATTTATCTAGGACACTCTGGAACGTTTCCTTGAATAAGCTCCACATTTCTAATGAGCCCATTCCCTGCGGGTTCCATCCCAATTTAATACTTCCTAAATCTTGCCTAATCGCATTGTAACTGCCGTTCCCTCAGCTGTAAATTTCGTGGAAATGTTTGTGTGTGTTTGTGTGTGTGTGTGTGTGTGTGTGTGTGTGTGTGTGTGTGTGTGTGTGTGTGTGTGTGTGTGTGTGTGTGTGTGTGTGTGTGTGTGTGTGTGTGTGTGTGTGTATTTCCGTGTGTGTATAACTGTTTGATGACAGGAGTCAGGGTGGTCAAGGAGATTTGAGTGAGTGAGTGTGTGTGTGTGTGTGTGTGTTTCCGTGCATATGTGCAGACTGACATTAAACAGGTAGACACCGAAACCAACACACAACCCTCCCCCACCACCCTGTCTCCTGCCTTTAAGCAGATATACACACAAACACACACACATCCCTCAACCATTTCCCTGTTTCCTGCCGTTAATCAGATATACACAGTTTGGTGTGTGTGTGTTTTTGTGTATATCTGTCCAATGGCAGGAGGTAGGGTGTTCATGGAGTTGTGTGTGTGTATGTATGTGTGTGTGTGTGTGTGTGTGTGTATGAGTTACTGCATATATCTTTTTCATGGCAGGAGACAGGGTGGTGGTAGAGAGTAGGTTGTCTGTGTTTCTGTGGCTATGTGCTTACTGGTAGTGGTGGTGGTGAGGGGTGTGTGTGCATGTTTCTGTGTTGGGGATGTTTGTCTGTCTGTGTGTTTTATTTTCTGTGTATGTTTGTTTAATGGTAGGTGATAGGTGTTGGTGCAGGATTGTGTGTGTTTTTCTTAATATTTCTGCTTAATTACAGCAGACAGACTGATGGTGGAGGGTTGTGTGTGTGTTTCTGTGTAAAATCGATTAATTTTAGGAAACAGGGCGGTGGTGGAGGAGTGTGCGTGTGTTTCCCTGTATATCTATTTAATGTCAGGAGGCAGGGTGGCCGTAGTGGTTTGTGTGTGTGCGTGTTTCTGTGTATATCTGATAAACAGCAGGAAACAGGGTAGTGGTCGAGGGATGTGCGTGTGTTTCAGTGCATTTCTGTTTAATGGCAGGAGACAGGGTGGTCGTGGAGATGTGTGTGTGCTTCTGTGTAAGGGCTGTGCGTATGTGATTCTGTGTATATCTGATTAACGGCACGAAACAGAGTAGTGGTTGAGGGATGTATATGTGTGTTTGTGTTTATATCTGCTTAAAGGCACGAGACAGGCTGGTGGTGGAGGGTTGTGTGTTGGTTTCGGTGTCTAACTGTTTAATGTCAGGAGACAGGGTGGTCGTATTGGGTTGTGTGCGTGGGTTAATGTGGATATCTATTCAAAGGCTAGAGACAGGGTGGTGGTGGAGGGTGCTGTGTATGTGTTTCTCTGTATAACTGTTTAATTGCAGATGGCATGTTGGTGATGGAGGGTTGTGTGTGTATTTCTGCGTATATGTGCTTAATGGCAGGACACACGATGGTGTGTGTGTGTTTCTCTGTACACCTGTTCAATGGCAGGAGACAGGATGGTCATGGAGGGTTGTGTGTGTTTCTGCGTATCTCAATTCAATGGCAGGAGACACAGTGGTGTTGGAGGGTAGAGTGTCTGTATTTTCGTGTCTGCGTGCTGAGTGGCAGGTGACAGGGTAGTGGAGGATTGTGTATGTTTCTGTGTATATCTGTTTAAGGTCAGTAGACAGTGTGTTCGTAGAGGGTTGTGTGTGTTTTTGTGTCTATCTGTTTAATGGCAGGTGACAGGGTGGTGGTGGAGGGTGG
This sequence comes from Chiloscyllium plagiosum, assembly GCF_037043375.1. Taxonomy (NCBI): domain Eukaryota; kingdom Metazoa; phylum Chordata; class Chondrichthyes; order Orectolobiformes; family Hemiscylliidae; genus Chiloscyllium; species Chiloscyllium plagiosum. Next base: position 44,627,863 of record NW_028270185.1, read on the forward strand.
TATGTGTTTGTTTCTGTGTATATTTGTTTCATGCCAGGAGACGTGGTGGTGCTTGAGGGTTGTGCGTGTGTTTATGTTTATATCTGCTTAAAGGCAGGCAACAAGATGTTAGTCGGGGGTTTTGTGTGTGTTTGTGTGCGTGTGTTTCTGTGTATATCTGTTCAATGGCAGAAAACAATGTGGTGGTTAACGGTTGTGTGTGTGTGCATTTCTACGCATATCTGTTTAATCGCAGGGGATAGGGTTGTGGTGGATGGTTGTTTGTGTGTTTGTGTGTGTTCCTGTGCATGTCTGTTTAATGGCAGGAGCCAGGGTGATGTTGGAGGGTTGTGTGTGTGTTTTTATGTGTATATCTGATTAATGGCAGCAAACAAGATGGTGGTGGAGGATTCTGTATATGTGGGTGTTTCTGTGTATATCTGTTTCAGGGCAGAAGACATGATAGTGGTCGAGGGTTGAGTGCGTGTACTTCCGTGTATATCTGCTAAATGGCAGGAGAAATGGTGGTGGAGTGCGTGTCTGTGTGTATAACTACTTTATGGCGGGAAATAAGTTTGTGGTGGCGGGTTGAGTGTGTGTGTTTCTGCATATATTTGTTTAATGTTGGCTGACAGGGAGGTTATGGAGGGTTGTGTGTGAGAGTGTTTCTGTATATCTGTTGAAATGCAGGAGACAGGTTGGTAGTGGAGGGTTGTGTTTTTCTGGATATGCCTATTCAATTGCAGGAGAAGGGTGGCAGTGGAGGGTTGTGTGTGCTTCTGTTTACATCTGATCATTGGCGGAAAACAACTTGCTTGTGTAGTGGTGTGTGTGTTTCTGTATATCCCTGTTTAATGGCAGGAGACAGGATCGTAGTGAGGTTTGTGCGTGTGTGTGTGTTTCTGTGTATAATTGAATTATGGCAGCAAACAGTGTGGTGGGGGAGGGTTCACTCTGTATGTGTTTCTGTATATACCTGTTTAATTGCAGGAGACAGGTTGGTGCTGGAGGATGATATATGTTTGTTTCTGATTATATCTGTTTCATGGCAGGAGACAGGTTGGTGCTGGAGGATGATATATGTTTGTTTCTGATTATATCTGTTTCATGGCAGGAGACATCGCGGCGGTTGATGGTTGTGCGTGTGTTTCTGTGTATATCTGCTTAATGGCAGAAAACAATGTAGTGGTGTACTGTTATGTGTGTATTTCTACGTATATCTCTTTAATGGAAGGATACAAGTTTGTCGTGGAGGGTGGTGTGTGTGTGTTTCTGCATATATCTGTTGAATGTTGGTCGAGGGGAGGTCGTGGTGGTGGTGTGTGTGTATGTTGGTGTATATCTGTTTAATGACAGGAGACAGGGTGGTGGTGGAGGCTTGTCTGGATGTTTCTGTAAATATCTGTTTAATTGCAGGAGACAGGGTGGTTTTGGAGGTTGTGTGTGTGTTTCTGTGTATGTCTGTTTAATGGTAGGAGGCAGTGTGGTGCTGAAGGTATGCCTTTATGTTTCTGTATAAATCTGTTTAATTCCAGGAGACACGGTGGTGGAGGAGGGTGGTGTGTGTGTGTGTGTGTGTGTGTGTAAATGTTTAATTGTAGGAGAAATTGTGGTGTTGGAGGAATGGGTGTGCGTGTTTCTGTGTATATCTGTTCAATGACATAAGACTGGGTGGTGGTGGAGGGTTGACTGTATGTTTCTGTAAATATCTGTTTAATTGCTTAATGACAGGAAACAAATTGCTGTTCAAGGATTGTGTGTGCGTGTGTATGTGCATGCGTGTGTGTGCATGTGTTTCTGTGTATGTCTGATTAATGACAGAAGACAGGGTGTTAGTGTCGAGATGTGTGTGTTTCTGTTTATATCTGTTTAATCACCGGAGAGTGTGTGATTGGGGAGGATTGTGTGTGTATTTATGTGCATATCTGTTTAACGGCAGCGAACAGGGTGCTGGTGGAGGGTTCTGCATGTGTGTGTGTTTCTGTGAATAACTGTTTCAGGGCAGGAGACATGGTGGCGGTCGAGGGTTGTGTGTGTGTGTATTTCTGTGTATATCTGCTCAATGGCAGCAGAACAGGGTAGCGGTGGAGGGATGTGTGTGTGTTTGTGTGTATATCTGTTTAATGTCAGCACACATGGTGGTTGTCGAGGATTGTGTTTGTGTTTTTCTGTGTATATCTGTTTAGTGGCAGGAGACAAGGTGGTGGTGAAGTGTCGAGTGCTTGTTTGTGTGCATATCTACTTCACAGCAGGAAATCAGGTGGTGGTGCAGGGTTGTGTGTGTTTGTTTCTGCATATGTCTGTTTAATGGCGGGTGGCAGGGTTGTAGTGGGGGGTGGTGCGTTTCTGCATATATCTGTTGAATTGCAGGTGGAAGGCTGGTAGTGGAGGGTTGCGTGTTTGCGTTTCTGTATATATCTATTGAATGGCAGGAGACAGGTTGGTAGTGGAAAGTTGTGTGTGTTTCTGTGTACATCTAATCAATGGCAGAAAACAGCTTGGCAGTTTAGTGTTGTGTGTATTTCTGTATATCCCTGTTTAATGGCAGGAGACGGGATGGTAGTGGAGTTTTGTGTGTGTGTTTCTGTGTATAATTGATTGATGGCAGCAAACGGGGTGGTGAGGAGGGTTCCTTGTGTGTGTGTTTCTGGTTATAACTGTTTAATTGCAGGAGCCAGGTTGGTGGTGGAGGGTAGTATGTGTTTGTTTCTGAGTACATCTGTTTCATGGCAGGAGACATGGTGGCAGTTGATGGTTCTGCGTGTGTATCTGTGTATATCTGCTTAACGACAGAAAACAATGTGGTGGTGAACGGTTGTGTTTTTGTGTATTTCTATGTATATCTGTTTAATGGCAGGAGACAGGATTGTGGTGGAGAGTTGTGTGTATGTTTGTGCATATATCTGTTTAATGATAGACGAGGGGTGGTCGTGGTGGTGTGTGTGTATGTTTGTGTATATCTGTTTAATGAGAGGAGACAGGGTGGTGGTGGAGGCTTGTCTGGCTGTTTCTGTAAATATCTGTTTAATTGCAGGAGACAGGGTGGTTTTGGAGGTTGGTCAGTTTACGTTTCTGCATATAAAAGTTTAATCAATGTAGATAAGGTGGTCGTGAAGGGTTGTGTGCGCGTTTCTGTGTATATCTGCTTAATGATTGAAAACAAATTGGTTCTCAATGCTTGTGTGTGCGTGTGCGTATGTGTGTGCCTGTGTGCTTCTGTGTATATCTGCTTAATGATTGAAAACAAGTTGGTTCTCAATGCTTGTGTGTGTGTGGTATATGTGTGCGTGTGTGCTTCTGTGTATATCTGTTTAATGACAGGAGACAAGGTGGTGGTGGAGGCTTGTCTGGATGTTTCTGCAAATATCTGTTTAACTGCAGGAGACAGGGTGGTTTCGGAAGTTGGTGAGTGTGTGTTTCTGTATATAACTGTTTAATGAATGTAGACAGGGTGTCGTGGAGGGTTGTGTGTGTGTTTCTGTGTATAGCCGCCTAATGACAGGAAACAAATTGGTTGTCAATGCTTGTGTGTACGTGTGCGTCTGTGTTTCTGTGTATATATATTTAATGGCAGAAAACAATGTGATAGTGGAGGGTTGTGTGTGTGTGTTTCTGTCTATGTCTGTTTAATGGCAGGAGACAGGATGGTGCTGAAGATATGTCTTTATGTTTCTGTATTTATCTGTTTAATTGCCGGAGACAGATTGTTGGAGGAGGGTGGTATGTGTGTGTGTGTGTGTGTCTATATGTTTAATTGCAGGAGACAGTGTGGTGTTGGAGGAATGGGTGTGCGTGTTTCTGTGTATATATGTATGATGATGGGAGACTGGGTGGTAGTGGTGGAGGGTTGTATGTACGTTTCTGTAAATACCTGTTTAATTGCTTAATAACAGGAAATAAATTGCTGTTCAAGGGTTGTGTGTGCGTGTGTGTCTGTGCGTGTGCATGTTTCTGTGTATGTCTGGACAATGGCAGGAGACAGGGTGTTGGTGACGAGATGTTTGTGTGTTTCTGTTTAAATCCATTTAATCACCGGAGAGTGCGTGATTGGGGAGGATTGTGTGTGCATGTGTATGTTTATGTGCATATCGGATTAATGGCAACAAACAGGATGGTGGTGGAGAGTTCAGTATGCGTGTGTGCTTCTGTGTATATCTGTTTTAGGGCAGGAGACAGGGTGATGGTCGGGGATTATGTGTGTGTATTTCTGCGTATATCTGCTCAATGGCACGAGAACAGTATGGTGGTGGAGGGTGTGTGTGTGTGTGTGTGTGTGTGTGTGTGTGTGTGTGTGTGTGTGTGTGTGTGTGTGTGTGTGTGTGTGTGTGTGTGTGTGTGTGTGTGTGTGTGTGTGTGTGTGTTTCTGTGTGTGTTTCTGTGTGTGTATAACTGTTTGATGACAGGAGTCAGGGTGGTCAAGGAGATTTGAGTGAGTGAGTGTGTGTGTGTGTGTGTTTCCGTGCATATGTGCAGACTGACATTAAACAGGTAGACACCGAAACCAACACACAACCCTCCCCCACCACCCTGTCTCCTGCCTTTAAGCAGATAGACACACAAACACACACACATCCCTCAACCATTTCCCTGTTTCCTGCCGTTAATCAGATATACACAGTTTGGTGTGTGTGTGTTTTTGTGTATATCTGTCCAATGGCAGGAGGTAGGGTGTTCATGGAGTTGTGTGTGTGTATGTATGTGTGTGTGTGTGTGTGTGTGTATGAGTTACTGCATATATCTTTTTCATGGCAGGTGACAGGGTGGTGGTAGAGAGTAGGTTGTCTGTGTTTCTGTGGCTATGTGCTTACTGGTAGTGGTGGTGGTGAGGGGTGTGTGTGCATGTTTCTGTGTTGGGGATGTTTGTCTGTCTGTGTGTTTTATTTTCTGTGTATGTTTGTTTAATGGTAGGTGATAGGTGTTGGTGCAGGATTGTGTGTGTTTTTCTTAATATTTCTGCTTAATTACAGCAGACAGACTGATGGTGGAGGGTTGTGTGTGTGTTTCTGTGTAAAATCGATTAATTTTAGGAAACAGGGCGGTGGTGGAGGAGTGTGCGTGTGTTTCCCTGTATATCTATTTAATGTCAGGAGGCAGGGTGGCCGTAGTGGTTTGTGTGTGTGCGTGTTTCTGTGTATATCTGATAAACAGCAGGAAACAGGGTAGTGGTCGAGGGATGTGCGTGTGTTTCAGTGCATTTCTGTTTAATGGCAGGAGACAGGGTGGTCGTGGAGATGTGTGTGTGCTTCTGTGTAAGGGCTGTGCGTATGTGATTCTGTGTATATCTGATTAACGGCACGAAACAGAGTAGTGGTTGAGGGATGTATATGTGTGTTTGTGTTTATATCTGCTTAAAGGCACGAGACAGGCTGGTGGTGGAGGGTTGTGTGTTGGTTTCGGTGTCTAACTGTTTAATGTCAGGAGACAGGGTGGTCGTATTGGGTTGTGTGCGTGGGTTAATGTGGATATCTATTCAAAGGCTAGTGACAGGGTGGTGGTGGAGGGTGCTGTGTATGTGTTTCTCTGTATAACTGTTTAATTGCAGATGGCATGTTGGTGATGGAGGGTTGTGTGTGTATTTCTGCGTATATGTGCTTAATGGCAGGACACACGATGGTGTGTGTGTGTTTCTCTGTACACCTGTTCAATGGCAGGAGACAGGATGGTCATGGAGGGTTGTGTGTGTTTCTGCGTATCTCAATTCAATGGCAGGAGACACAGTGGTGTTGGAGGGTAGAGTGTCTGTATTTTCGTGTCTGCGTGCTGAGTGGCAGGTGACAGGGTAGTGGAGGATTGTGTATGTTTCTGTGTATATCTGTTTAAGGTCAGTAGACAGTGTGTTCGTAGAGGGTTGTGTGTGTTTTTGTGTCTATCTGTTTAATGGCAGGTGACAGGGTGTTGTTGTAGGGTTGTCTGTGCGTTTTGTTTTCTATGCCAGTGTGTTTAATGGTAGTTGATACGGTGGTAGTGCAGGGTTGCGTGCGTTTTTCTGTATATATCAGCATAATGACAGGAGACAGATTGGTGTTCGTGGAGGGTTGTGTGTATGTGTGTTTCTGTGTATATCTGTTTACTGGCAGGAGACAGGGTGGTGCTGAACAAATGCATGTATACTTCTGTGTACATCTGTTTATTTTCAGGACACAGTGTGGTGGAGGAGGACAGTGTGTGCGTGTTTCTGTGTATATATGTTTAATTTCAGGAGACAGTGTGGTGGTGGAGAGATGTGTGTGTGTGTTTCAGTGCATTTCTGTTTAATGGCAGGAGACAGGGTGGTGTTGGAGGATTGTGTGTGTATGTCTGTGTGCACCTGTTTAATAACAGGAGACAGGAGATTCGTGGAGTGTTGTGTGCGTGTGTTTCTGTACACATCTATTTTAGGGCTGGAGACAGGGCTGTGGTGGAGGGTAATGTGCGTGCGTGTTTCCGTTTATAACTGTTTAATGACAGGAGACAGTGTTGGAGGAGGGATGTGTGCGTGTTTCTGTGTTTAACTGCTTAATTACAGGAGACAGGGTGGTGCTGGAAATATGTGTGCATTTTTCTGTGTGTATCTTTAATTGCAGGACGCAGTGGTGGAGGAGGCTGGTGTGTGTGTGTGTGTGTGTGTGTTTCTGCGTCAATCCAATTAATGGCAAGACACAGTGTGGTAGTGGAGGGTAGAAAGTCTGTGATTCTGTGTGTATGTGCTTACTTGCAGGAGACAGGGTGGTGGAGGAGGCTTGTGTATGTATGAGGATTTCTTTGTATATCTGTTTCATGGCAGGAGACAGGGTGCTGGCCGAGAGTTGTGAGTGTTTGTTTCTGTGTATATCTATTTAATGCCAGGAGATAGGGTGGTGGCCAAGAGTTGCGTGTGTTTGTTTCTGTGTATATCTGTTTAATGGCAGGAGACAGGGTGGTCGTGGAGGGTCGTGCGTGAGTGTGTTTCTGTGTATATCTATTTAATTGCTGAGGACAGAGTGGTGGTGGAGGGGTGTGTGTGTGTGTGTGTTTCAGTGCATATCAGTTTAATGACAGGAGACAAGTTGGTGGTAGGGCGATGTATGGGTCTGTGTTTCTGTGTATATCCGTTAAATGGCAAGAGACAGGGTAGTTGTGGAGGGAGTATGTGCATGTTTCCGTGTATGTCTGTTTAATTGCAGGAGACAGGATGGGTGATGGAGGATTGGGTATGTGTATGTTTCAGTGCATATCTCTTTCATGATGGGGGATCGGGTGGTAGTAGAAGGTGGTGTGTGTGTGTTCCTGTGTATATCTGTTTAATGATAGGAGACAGGATGTTGGTGGAGGGTTGCTGTATGTTTCTGTAAATTTCTGTTTAATAGCAGCAGACAGCATGGTGATGGAGGATGGTGAGTGTGTGTTTCTGCGTATAACTGTTTAATAGCCGGAGACAGGGTGGTGCTGGAGTTTTGTGTGTGTATTTCTGTATATATTTGTTTAATTACAGGACACAGGTGGAGGGTTGCGTGTGTGTTTCTTTGTATATCTGCTCAATGACAGGAGAAAAATTGGGTGTCAAGGATTTTGTGTGTATGTGTGTTCCTTAGAATATCTGTGTAATGACAGAAAACAATGTGGTGTCGGAGGGATGTGTGTGTTTCTGTGTATATCTCTTTATTGACAGGATACAGGGTGTTAGAGGCGGGTTGTGTGTGTGTTTCTGTGTATGTCAGCTTAATAGCGGGAGACAGCGTGGTGGTGGAGGGTTGTGTTGTGTGCTTCAATGTATATCTGATAAATGACAGGAAACAAAGTGTGGTGGAGGGTTTTGTGTGTGTGTGTTTCTGTGTATATCTGTTTAATGGAAGGAGACAGCCTGATGGTGGCTTGTGTGTGTGTTTCTGCGTATATTTGTTTAATGGGAGGAGACAGGGTATCGGTGGAAGGTTGTGTGCTTGTGTTTCTGTCCATATCTGTGAAATAACAGGAGACAGGTATATAAGGTTGGTGTGTATGTATTTCTGCATATCCCTGTTGAATTCGAGGAGACAGGGCGGCGGTGGAGGGTTGTGTATGTGTGCTTCTGTGTATATCTGTTTAATTGCAGGAGACATGGTGGTCGTGGAGGGTTGTATGTGTGTTTCTGTGTATATCTGCTTATGACAAAAACAAATTGGGTGTCAAGGATTGTGTGTGCGCACGCGCGCGCGTGTGTGTTTCTGTGTATATCTGTTTAATGGCAGAAAACCATGTGGTGGTAAAGGTTGTGTGTGTGTGTTTCTGTGCATGTGTATTTAATGGCAAGAGACAGGACGATGGTGTTGAGATGTGCGTGTTTTTTCATATCTGTTTAATTGACGGTGAGTGTGTGATGGTGCACCATTGCTTGTGTGAGAGTGTTTTCGCGTGTGTTTCTGTGTAGATCTGTGTAATGGCAGCAGACAGTGTGGTCGCGGATGATTGTGTGTGTTTCTGTGTATATTTGTTTAATGGCAGAAAACAATGTGGTGGTGAAGGGTTGTGTGTGTGTGTGTGTTTCTGTTATATTTGTTTAATGCCAGGAGGCAGGAAGGTGGCTTAGAGATTTGTGTGTGTTTCTGTGGATATCTGTTTATTGACCGAAGACAAGGTGTTGGTGCAGGGTTTTGTGTGTGTGTGTGTGCGCGCGCTTCTGTGTATATCTGCTTGATAGCGTGAGACAGCGTGGCGGTGGAGGCTTGTGTTGAGTGTTTTAGTGTATATCTGATTACTGGCAAGAAACAGGGTTTTGGCGGAGAGTTGTGAGTGTGTTTCTGTGTATATCTATTTAATGGAAGGAGACAGGATGATGATGGAGGGCTGTGTGTGTTTCTGCATATGTCTGCTTAATGGCAGGAGACATGGTAGTGGTGAAAGGTTGTGTGCTTCTGTATTTTTTCTATAACTGTTTCATAACAGGAGACAGGTATTGGTGCAGGTTCGTGTGTATGTTTTTCTGCATTTTACGTTAACCGTGCAATTTGCTGCAGGCACGTTCACACCTAGACATGAGCAACATGGATACCAACTGAGTTGGAAACGTGTTGGAACTGCGTTGGAAGCGTGTCTTGTTGTAACGTTTTCAAGATGTCAGTTATGCTGGAAAACAAAGAGCTATTGGAAACAGAAAGGGGAAAGGTAGAATGGCTTTAACTTTCAGTGTTGGATACCACGGAGCCGCAGTACGAGCGGCTGTGGCTTTTTTCGGTAGTGTAGTGGTCATCACCTGCGCCTATCATGCGAAAAGTCCCCAGTTCGAAACTGAGCGGAAGCTTCTTTGCTTTTCAACTGCAGTCTTTTACATGGACAAGAACGGAGCTTTCTTGCTTGCTTTCCCATCTGCAAACCTGCCTTCGAATTTGCTTGAACAAATCTGCTCTCGGAGTGAAATGTAATGCAATTCCATTTAATTACTGTGCAAAGCATTGTAAAGTTTTTCTCCAACCTGGTTCTGATCATATGTCATTCTGTTTGAGAGTGTAGTTACCGCTTTCTGATCCTTCCACGAAAAGCAGTACCGCATTTGCATTCCTTGCGCAGGCGGCCCGGTGCAAAGACAGGGAAGAAGCTGATGCTCTGGTGTCACAGCGAACCACGGATTCCTGAACTTGTCTGTCCGTCAAATGTACTCCACAGTGGCATCTCGAACCGGCTCCGAGGTCAGAGCATCCTCACAATGTGATCTGTCGTTCTCGGATTGTAATGCTACCTTCCGTTTTAGGGTGGAGAACATTCTTTGGGACTGTTACTCTGCAAAACAGACACAGTGACTGAAACTATGCTGCAGGTATGATGTGGACCACGGCCCACTCAGGTTTGTGCATTTTCCCTGTCGTCCGGTGTGTTTCGTGTTCCGTGTAAACGTGAAAGGTGTCCTGTTTTGAGCAAAGGGTGAAATCATTTAGCGAAGCAAGAATCGAAATTGCAGTAATGTCAAGCAGCTCATGGTTATTTGACCAAATCATAAGCGAACATATATTCTCACGCACTCACAGATACATTTGTAGCTGAAATGAGTCTGAGAAGATAGACTCAGGTTACAATTGATTTTTGTCTGGATTGATAGGCTATCATTATCTGCTGCGAAATTGATATTGTAATCGGGCACATTCCAGCAGCTGTGCGAGTCCAAGAGGAATCATGGAACACTTTTCATTTCACTTTGCATCTGTTGTTATGCAGGAGCACAATTGGATATGCAAGAAAATGGGGAGCATGGGCGGCACGGTGGCACAGTGGTTAGCACTGCTGCCTCACAGCTCCAGGGACCCGGGTTCAATTCCCGACTCAGGCAACTAACTGTGTGGAGTTTGCACGTTCTCCCCGTGTCTGCGTGGGTTGGCTCCGGTTTCCTCCCACAGTCACAAAAGATGTGCAGGTCAGGTGAATTGGCCATGCTAAATTGCCCGTAGTGTTAGGTAAGGGGTAAATGTAGGGGTATGGGTGGGTTGCGCTTCGGCGGGTCGGTGCGGACTCGTTGGGCCGAAGGGCCTGTTTCCACAATGTAATGTAATGTAATGGCTCGCTGGTAGTCGTGCGGGCTGGCGGTAGCGCTGGCTGGGGGTAGCGCTGGCTGGTAGTGTGGCGGAGCGGTCTAATGTGCTAAATCCAGATCTCGGTTTTTGAATCCCACCGCTGCCATTTATGCTGATCAACTCCAACGCTGCAGCTTGTTTCAGTCCCCACTGTATATTGCATTTGCTTCCCCGGGAATTAACTGTGGTGTGGCATAGTGCCAAATATTTAAAAATGTCTCTACTGTCATGAGCGTATTAGCCTCCTGCACGAAAAATCGCAAACCGCTCTGCTGTTCCAGGTAAGTTGAGATTTTACTGAAACCGAATGGAGACTGTTATTCCATCGCCGTTGTGAACTAAGTCCTGCGGTGACTCGACTCGTCTTTTTTTGGTTTTCCGGCGAATGGGAAAATCGTTCCAATGAATTTTGATGTCTTATGTTATTGAATTTCTCCCATTTCCTTCATTTCCGTCCTGGAGACATCGGAAGGGAAAGGTAATCTAATCGAGACTGTGATTGGTGAAATTCACTTTTTATGCCCCATTCTTATTATGTTCTTTCTTTCTCCCTTTTTAGCATTGTCTGGCGAGTGTTTGTGCTCTAAGGCTGCAGTATGTTTGAAAGAGTAGTTTGGAATTGCCCTGTTATTAGTTGTGAGATTACTTTATGACTCATGCCGTCGGAGTGTCTCAAATTTAGCATTGTCTGAAAATGCATTAGGTTTGTCCGCTAAAAAGTAGGGCTTATGCCCGAAACGTCGATTCTCCTGTTCCCTGGATGCTGCCTGACCTGCTGCACTTTTCCAGCAACACATTTTCAGCTCCGCTAAAAAGTAATCGTTTAAAGCAGGTGTAAGCAACACAACGTTAATGGGGTTCACTGCGTGGAAACAGATACTTCGGTTTATCTCGTCCATGCTCACCACATAGCCAAAATTAAACAAGTCCCGTTCCATGAGCAGTCGAACAGACGAAGTGATTCTGCCACAGACTGCGATGGCAAGCTCCGCTAAAAAGTTATCCTTTACAGCCGGTGTAAGCAACACAAAGTTATTGGGGTACATCGCGTGAAAACAGGTACTTTGGGTATCTCGTCCATGCTCACCACATAGCCAAAATTAAACAGGTCCCGTTCCCCAGCATTTGGCCCCAATCCCTCGAAACCCATCCTATTCAGAAACTCATCCGATTACCTTTGCAATTTTCTGAGTGTAATAGTCTCCTTCACTTCCTCTGGTAGCTCATTCCACACACGCACAACCTTCTGTTTGGGAAATCTGCCTCAGGTTCTTTGTCAATTTCAGCCCACTCACCTTAAACCTATGCTATCGAGTTTTCAACTCACCCCAACTTTGGTAAAACACGTAAATATTCAGTTTACAACCCTTCCATAAGATCATATCGCAGCCGTTACGCTGCATGGAAAGTCGTCCCAGCCTATTCCACTTCGCCCTACGGTACAAACATTGACTACATCCTTGTCTGCATTTTGTTAATAATTTCACGTGCCTTTTTTTAGGTTTTCAAGATGTCAATTACACTGGACAACAACGAGCGCTTGGAACCAGAAAGGTGAAACGAAGAATGGCTTCAACTTTAGTGCTGGATGCCACTGAGACGCCATCGCGGTGGTTGGGGATTGTTTCGTTCGAGTAGTTTTCATCACGTTCGCCTCACACGCGAAAAGTCCCCAGTTCGAAACTCGCCGAAACTGCTTTGTTCTTCAACTGCAGCCTTTCACATGGGCAAATACGTATCTTTCTTTCTTGCTTTCCCATCTGAAAACCTGCCTTCGAATTTGCTGGAACAAAACTGCTCTCGTCGTGAAATGTAATGCAATTCCATTTAATGACTGTACAAAGCATTGTAAAGTTTTTCTCCAACCTGGATCTGATCATATGCCATTCTGTTTGAGAGTGTAGTTACCGCCTTCTGAACCTTTCACGAAGAGCAGTACCGCATTTGCATTCCTTGCGCTGACGGCCCGGTTCAAAGACAGAGAAGAAGCTGATGCTCTGGTGTCACAGCGCACCACGAATCCCAAAATTTGTCTGTCTGTCAAATGCAATAGCTGTAGAAGGAAAAATAAAACGTGCTCCAAACTTCCCTTTATCATTCATCTCTGGTTTTGAAGTTCTAAACTCTAGATAAAGATCCATACGAATGAGGGAATTTCCCTTCTGTTAACTCCCACCAAACTCACATCGCCTGCAACTCTTCCATATGGATACAACTCAGTTTTAGCTGGTGTAACACCACATGATCTATTCGTCTTTTCCACCACGCCATAAAACCCCGCCTTGTCTTTTCAAATGTCATTACCCCTCACTACATCGATGGATTCCTTTCCATTTTATTCTTTCCAAGTAAACACTGTCCATTCTTCCTGACGACATTTCATTCCAGTCATCGCTATCCATGTATGTTATTATCTCTTTATATTCCAGTATTGTTCATGTTGAGAAAGGATGCAGGGTCCAATGCAACAAATTAAAGTCCGCTCTAATGCTGTATACTGCCATTACCAACGTAGTGAAAATGGAAGCAAGTTCTTTCAAAAGTGAATCCTTTAGTTGTCGCATTATGTATCAATCCCTGACTGGGAAGTGACTGTTTTTCAAAGCAACACAGTAAGGGAACATAGAAAGCCTAATGTTCAGAAGCTGACTATTCGCTGCAAGAAATGCACACCAAACCTCCAGGGATTAACCCTCATAGAGCAATACTTTACCCTTTTTCTCTTGATTTGCTCCTGAATAAGGCACTTTACTGACAGTCGACCCAGTTGGAGGCAAATCATATCTCTGGCGCAGTGAGGCAGCAGTGATAACCAGTGAGCCACCTTTTGGCCCTATACAATATTGCCAGGCACATGCAGACGCGTTTGAAATGCGATTCCTGTCGAAGATGCTCTACTTTTGTTATTGCCCTTATTAGGAACAATAAATCCTGATACCCTGAACAAGGAATGAACCCAAACCACAGCGGTGAAAGCGCTGCATCGTAACCATCAGTCGATCAGGGAGGACGGCATGTGCAGTTGTATCTTCTCTATGCAGCACAGCTTCTTTTCCAGCGATGAGAAATTTCTATCAAAAAAATGTTCGTGACACCGTTCTTTTACAGCACAGAATAATACATTATTTCAGTGCCAGTCAGTAAACATCCATCCATTCTCGTTTCCAGATACCAATACTTTGACCACAGCCTGACGTCTGAAGTGTTCATTTCAATGAGACTTTACATGCAAAGTTTTAATCTCAAATGAACCAGCGATGGAGACTGAACTCAGATACCGTCACATTTGTTCCTGACCTGCGGGAGAACTGAACCTCATTTTGACCCATAGAGGGAACTATACAGACACATCTTTTGATAGCGATGAATAACTCAATCGATCCCAATTTCCATAAAATGAAGAATTGAACAGTCTGGCCTCTCCTTTGTTCAGTATTAGCTTTAAATCCCGTTTCTGTTTACATAGATAAAGTGGCAGGAGACTGTCCTTCTCTGACCTCCTCAATCGTGAATATTTGGAACCTGCTAAAAGTTGATTTCTCCACCTCTGGGGCAGCCTGGCTAGCTATGCTCTTCCAGCCTCGTATCTGTTTAATTTGGATTCCAGCACATTCCTGTTTCTGCAGAAGGAATGGAAGCACAAAGCCGCATCCCTGTACGTTTTCGTCCTGCACTGTTTCACCATTACTTTACGGCTTCTACTGAGTCACGTTGTTCTTTGTGCCAAACAAAGGCATTCTTCGCATCAGAAGCTTGTCATTCTCATATTCCTCGAAAGAAAAACACGGATGTGGACTTTCAAACTGAAACAGATGAGGCCGGGTTGCGTAAAAAAATGATTTCCAGCTGTTCCTTCAAAAATATTTCCTAACAACATGTGGAACGCACCTTCGGATGCTTGCTGCAATAATAAAAGAAAATTCAGCAAAACTGCCGTGAGAATGGAGGCTACAAAACCAGTGCTCGAACCAGTGAGTTAACGAAGCACTAACGTCTTGAGACTGACAAAAGATTATGACCTCGAGCAGAACAAATTCTGTCAAATCAGTTTTGTGATACAAGCTTCGTTTTGTGTGACAAAATACGATTTGAAACCCACTTCTTTGATCACTTATTTGTTATAACACTTTGTCAACTTCCCAATATCTCATAATGTGACAGGGATCAACATTTGTTTAAACTCATACAGAGGAAAAGTTTTGAAGTTTCTATTATTAAAAAGTCACGTTGTAGTGTTAATACCAAATAATTGTCTTTAATTTCAGCATGTGTTACAGTTTTTCTTCATGACTTGGTGAGTAATTCCTTTCCTATAGCCCTGTGCGAATTACATAGCGATGGGATTTCATAATTTATGGCTTTGGCAGATGAAGTTTAGGCACCAAACGTGTAGGAGTTCAAATCGAACATGCTCTGGAGGTTGGAATTCGAGGGAATGCACATATCCGAGAGCACTTTAAAACATTATCTCGGGTGTCGTGTCCGCTGGGTGGGTTGGCATGCTATTGACCAGCTCTGTTTGCTCTTGAGTGGGCTGGACGACACGACAGTGATACATAGAGGGAGGACATTCAAGAGATATGTAGAAAATGATGAAACCTTTGAACTTTAGCTGCTCAGTGATGGCTGAGCAACCTTTGCTGTGAGTACACCCACATGCTGAGGAGGTATTGGAACACATCAGGATTACATGATCGGGTGAATAACCTGCAACTCATTCCCTTCCACCATGAGGAAGCCCGTGTGGAAAGATAAAGCTGCGAAGGCCGCATTGCACGTTTGTGAAAATGGGCGTTGGTAAAAATGTCATTCAGATAATGCACAATGAAACAGTGAACAGAACGCAAGTGCACCCTTGAACAGAAGCTGAGGGAGTTAGACCACAGAACATAGAACATTACAGCGCAGTACCGTCCCTTCGGTCCTCAATGTTGCGCCGACCTGTGTCCCAATCTGAAGCCCACCTTACCTACATTATTCCATGTACGTCCATATGCTTGTCCAATGACGACTTAAATGTATTTAAAGTTCGGGAATCTACTACCGCTGCAGGCAAAACGTTCCATACCCTTACTACTCTCTGAGTAAATAAAATACCTCTGTCACCTGTCCTCTATCTATCATTGCTCAATTTAAAGCTATGCACCCTCGTGCTGGTTGTCGCCATTCTTGGAAGAAGGCTCTCCCTATCCACCCTGCCTCACCCTCTGAATATAATATATGTCTCTGAAAAGTCACTTTTCAACCTTCATCTCTCTATCGAGAAAATTACAAGTCCTGCAGCCTTTCGTCGTAAGACCTTCCCTCCATAGCGGGCTACATCCGAGTAAATCTCCTCTGCACACTTTCCAAAGCTTCCATATCCTTCTTATAATGTGGTGACCAGAACTGTACACAATACTCCAAGTGTGGCCGCACTAGAATTTTGTGCATCTGTAGCATAACCTCATGATTCCAGAACACGAGCCCTCCATTAACGAAAGCTAAAACACGGTTTGTCTTCTTAACAACTCTGTCAATCTGGCTGACAACTTTCAAGGATCTGTGTACCTGAACACCGAGATCTTTCCAGTCATCTACACTACCAGGAATCTTACCATTAATCTCGTACTTTGCATTACTCTTACTCTTACCAAAGTGAATCACCTCACACTTGTCCGCATTAAATTCCATTTGCCACCTCTCAGCCCAGCTCTGCAGCTTATCTATATTTCGCTGCAATCTTCTTCGTAAGTCGTCACTATCCACGACTTCACCAACCTCAGTGTCGTCTGCAAACGTACTAACACACCCGTCTACGCCCACATCAACGTCGTTTATAAAACGAACAGCAGTGGACCCAACAGCGATCCTTGCGGCTCAGCACTGTTAAGTGGAATCCAGGAGCAACATTTCCCAACAACTACCACCCTGAGTCTTATTTCAGCATGCCAATTACTGACACAAACTGCTTGATCTCCAACAATCCGATTCCTCCGGATTTTTTACAATAGCCTACTGTTGGGAACCTTATCGAACGCCTTGCTGAAATCCATATACACAACATCATCTCATCTACCTGCTTGGTCACCTTCTCAAAGAACTCCATAAGGTTTTTGTGGCACGACGTAATCTTCACAAAACTATGCTGACTATCCCTAATCAAATTATTCTTTTCTAGATGATTATAAATCTTATCTCTTATAACCTTTTCCAACACTTTACCAACAACTGAAGTGGAGCTCACTGGTCTATAATAAACAGGGTTGTCTCTACTCCCATTTTTGAACATGGGAACCACATTTGCTGTCCTCCAGTCTTCTGGCACTATTCGTGTAGGCAATGACGATTTAAAGATCAGTGCCAAAGGCTCGGCAATCACCCCAATGGCTTCCCAAAGGATCCTAGGATAAATCCCATCCGGTTCAGGGGACATATCTACTTTCACACTCTTCAGGATTTCTAATACCTCCTCCTTGTGAACCTCAATCATACCTCGTCCAGTTGCCTGTATCTACGTATTCTCCTCGACAACATTGCCGTTTTCTAGACTGAATACTGTTGAAAAGTATTCAGTTGGTGCTTCCCCTATCTCCACTGACCCTGCACACAACTTCCCACTAATGATCCTGATTGGCCCTAATCTTACTCTCGTCATTCTTTTATTCCGTAAATACATATCGAAAGCCTTCGGTTTGACCCTAATCCTATCGGCCAACAATTTCTCACGTCGCCTCCTGGCTCATCTGAGCTCTCTCTTTAGGTATTTCCTGCCTACCTTGTAACCATTAAACGCCCTAAATGAGCCTTTGCATCTCATCCTAACATAAGCCTTCTTCTTCCTCTTGACCAGAGAATCTACTTCCTTCGCAAACCACGGCTCCCGCGCTCTACAGCTTTCTCCCTGCCTGACAGATTCATACTTATCATGGACACACAGTAGCATTTCCTTGAATTAGCTCCACATTTCACATGTGCCTACACTGCAGTTTCCTTCTCCATCCTATGCTTCCTAAATCCTGCCTAATCGCATCATAAATGACGTTCCCCCAGCTGCAACTCTTGCCCAGTGGTATACACCTATCTATATCTATCACAATAGTAAACTCAACAGAACGGTGATCTCTATCACCAAAGTGCTCACTTACTTCCCAGTCTAACACTTGACCGGGCTCATTACCCATTACCGAATTTAATGTGACAACGCCCCTTGTTGGCCTGTCGACATAATGAGTCAGGAACCCCTCCTGCACACAGTGGACAAAAACTGACCCATCTATAGTAATCCTACTATAGTGTTTTCTGCCAATATTTGGAAAGTTGTAGTCCCCCATGACAACTACCCTCTCACCCTCACTCCTATCGAAAATCATATTTACTATCCTTTCGTCTACATCTCTGGAATTATTCGGAGGCCTGTAGAAAACTCCAAAAAGCGTGACCTCTCCTTTCCTGTTTCTAGCTTCAGCCCATATTACATTAGTTGACGAGACCCAAACATCCTTTCTGCAACTGTAATACTGTCCTTGACCAACACAGCCACACGTCTCCCTCTTTTACCTTCTTCTCTGTTCTTATTGTAATCCTGGAATCTGCAACAACCATTCCTGTCCCTGCTCTGTTCATGTCTACGAAATGGCCACAACATCGAATTCCCAGGTACCAATGCAAGCTGCAAGTTCATCCACCTTATTGTGGATGCTCCTTGCATTGAAGCAGACACACTCCAAACCAAATTCTTGCTTGCTGGTGCCATCTTGCGCCCCTGAAGCTTGATTCTGGACCTCCCTACTCTCAACAATTTCTATACTTGAACTGCAATTTTGGTTCACATCCCCCTGCTGGATTAGTTTAAATCCACCCCAATAGCCTTAGCGAATTTCCCGCCCCCACCCAAAGATATTGGTACCCCTCTGGTTCAGATGAAGATCATCCTGCTTGTACAGGTCCCACCGACCCCAGAAAAAGCCCCAATTATCCAAGAATCCAAAACCCTCCCTCCTGCACCATCTGCGTAGCCACGTGCTCAACTCTTCTCTCTCTCTATCCATTGCTCCACTAGCACCAGAGCAGGGAGGAAATTTGAAAGAACGGATCGAAGTGTATTATGACCGTGTCGTCCAAACGAATGGTTTAGCGTTTGAGCTGCAGAAGGGCAGAGTCGTGGAAGAGTTAATGATGTTAATGAGGTGCAAGTCGGCTGACATGGTGATGATGGCGATATGTGGTTAAAAACACATCACGAGTTGAAGGATGTCACCATGGTAATGACGTATCTGTTCAGATTCAAACCAGTGCTAGCGAGAAATTTGAATCTGTGGCGAGGCATTTTCTCTTGTCACGTCGTCGATTATGCCTTCCAGCTCATCTCATCCACTTCCGTCAACCCCACTCACAAAACTCATCCCTCCAAATATGACGAGGACAGAACTTCCTTCTTCAATACTTTAAAATCTAGCAGCCTCTGTAGACATCATGTCATCCTCCGGTAATTCCATCAGCTGCAAATGAACCCCAACAATTAAGATGTGCTTCCCTCCGCACCCCTATCCAGTTTCTGTAAAGATCATTCCCTCTTCCACCCCTTACAAAGTGCACGCTTCCACAAAACCACCCTTCCCTTCCTGCACCTTCTCATTCCTACACGGGATTTGGAAAACATCCACGCACACATCCGTCCTCAACTCTGTCAAAGGCCCAAAAGACACTTGCATGCCCTACAGAATTTTACCAAATTTCCACGCATGTCATTTACTGTAACAATTGCTCACTTTGCTGTCTCCTCGACATTGAAGAAATTGGATGCCTAATTACAGACCGCTTCGGAAAACATCTCCGGGACACCCGCACCAAACAACACCACTCGCTTCTGGCTGAACAGTCAACTCTCCCTCCCACACAGCAAAGTTCATTCAGGTCCAGGGTCTCCGCCGCTCTCATGAACTGTCCTGTCTGTACATCTTCCATCCCACCTATCTGCTCCAGCCTGCGCTGCGACCTTTCATCATTGTCCTCACCTCCATCAATCTATCACACTCTCCGCTACCTTGTCCCACCCCACCCGCTTCAATTTGTTTCTGTACCCCCTCGGTTCACAAGCCTCTTTCCTGATGTAGCCTCGTGTCCAAAATATCGATTCTCCAGCTCATTCGTTGTTTGCCTGCCCTGCTGCGCTTTTCCAGCATCACACTTTCGACTCAGTGGCGAGGCAGTGAATTTTGATTTTGGGACTGAAGTCAGAGGCCTCAATTTTGCAATGATTGAATTGTAAGAAATGTCTGCTCCAATAGGACTGGATGTCAGACATGTCAGGACAGTGTTTGGCCTGGAGGGAACATGGAGGCGATCGTGTTCATATCCACCTGCTGACCTGCTCGTTCTCTGTGGTGGAAGTTGTGTGCATGAAAGATTCTGACAAAATTCTGGTCAAATTCTTAGTGTCGAAAATCGCTTACCTTCAGACCATATCTTCAGACAGATTCTAGAGTCTTTTGAAAGACGGTTTCACACTTTCATTTTGGGATCACATCAATTTCGCAGGATATTAGAAGGGGAGGATTTAGAAGTCAACCTCTCCACCATAATCTGATGAAGCCACGAATTTTATCCCAAATACAACTTGATCAGATTTCGAACATAAAAGGAAAAAGCTCTGGTAATAGTCTGAGATAAGTCATTCACTTATTGTGCGTGTGGACCAGGTTTTTACCTGTCATCAGACTTACACACCTCAATTGCAGTCATAGTGAGGGATGACTGTGGAAATGTAGGGATTCATTTCCCTGTCTGAGCTGAATTCCCATGGACGCAATGATACCAGGGACAAGCCATTCACCCGCTCAGAGTGTGGGAAGGGATTCACTCTGTCTCTGACCTGCTGCGACACCTGCTCGTTCAAAATGATGAGAAATAATTTCAGTGTATGAACTACGGAAAATGCTTTAAAACGTCCAGCGATTGGAGAACCGAACACGACGCTCATACTAATGAGAAACCTTTTCTCTCTCAGAACGTTGGAAAATGTTATCAAACCTCTATGTGTTTCATCTCTGAGAAATATGTTCACATAAATAAGAGTCCATTAAGATATATAGAGACCTGACGTCTGACCCACGTGCTCACCCGGAATAGAGACCTTTCCAATTCCAAATCTGTGGGACCGTGCTGCAAAGTCCGAGCGACCGGATGGCTCATCACCTTTCTCGCCATATTAACAGGTCTTTCTAAATGCCATGAATGCGGGAAGTGCTGTAGAAGGTGCTGAATACTTGCGTGTGTTCAACGTGTTCACACTGAATAAAGACATTAATCATTATAAACGTTCCTGGGGACAGTTCATCATGAACGTCATCACATTATGGAGAGAGCTATCAAATATGTAGCCTGTGGGATGTGCTCTCCAGTCTCTGTAGAACTGATTTCACATCTATATTTTCGAATTGTGAGAGACGTTTCAAGGAACCTATTCCAGGAATAGGTTTAAGCGATCATCTCAACTCTCAGTACACCAACTGGTTTGCATTTGGCCGCAAGTATTTACCTGCTCCATGTGAGCAAAACAGTTAGTTCACTCATCGACCCTGTTGAGAGAATAGAGGATCCCACTGAGGGAAGGAATTCACTCACTCATCGACCCTACTAAGGCAGCGTAGTGTTTACATATCGCAACAGCAATTGAACATTGTTGTTCTTCACATTCAGGCCTGGAATCAAAGTTGGAATATTCTAGATAACAATCAAATAAATCAGCTTTGTGTTAAATGCTTTGAGTAGGTAATGAGCAAGTTAGACGTAGTCAAGCCGGTGGAGGTTACAAGCTTGAATTTCCCTAGGCATATGTCAAGGTGCAGTATGGCAACCTGCTAAAGAAGAGGACATGGATTGAGGCTTGGCTGATTGGCAGAAGGCAGACAGTTGGGTAAAGGGGTCTTCTCCAGGATGGCAGCCCGTGACTAGTGGATTTCAGCAGGAGTCAGTGTTGGCAACACATCTATTCACATTATGTATGAAGGATCCATTCAAAGGAATTGAGGGTGTTGCTGCTCCATTTGAAGAAGATACAATGATCGGCGCAAGGGCAGATCTTCTTGTTTAAGCGGGCATGCGGCAAAATGACTTGAACAAACTGAGTGCTTTGAAAAAAATAGTTGCAGTTGTGGTACTTTGTGGAAAAGTGTGCGAACATATGATTGGTGGTAAGAGTAGTGGCACAAACAATTTTATGAAAGCAGAAAGAATTCAAAGTTCAATTTTCTCTTATGATTCATATGCAGTTTCAGTTGGTGTTTAGGAAGGCAAATACAATGCAGGCGTTCAGTTCAAGCGAATAGGAAAGCACGGGCAGAGGTTTAGACCTCAGTCAATAGGAGGCTCTGGGCTAATGCATTTGGAACATTAAGAGGAGGTGTTGGTGATGATATATTTTGAGTGGTGGATCGGAGGTTCATAATGGTTGCCTCAGTGGCGAGTACCCATGTCTTGCTGGCTCAGCGATGTTGGTTTAATATCTATTTTGGATGACTGTGGATTTGGAGTTTGCACATTCCTCCCCAGACGAAAGATGTGCGGCTGACGTTCTTTGGTCATGGGAAATGCAGAGTTTCAGGAATTGAGTAGAGGTGTGAGTTTGAGTGTGATTCCCTTCGCAGGATTAGTGGGGGCTTCTTGGTCCAAATGGTCGTTCCACATTGTAGGTATTCCGTTAGAACAATGTTGGTTGCTGAGATTTACGCCTTGTATAAGACTTTTTTTTAAAAAAGGGGACAGCTTCCATATAAACACAGTGAATCTCTTGAACGATATAAGGAGTGGAGGGGCATTCTTATGGAGGATATTATAAAGGTCAATCGAGGATATGAGATGTCATCAGAACATAAAGCTAAGTATAATAGAAAGAGAAGCTACAATAATTAAGAACTTGAGACTAAATAGGACTTTAAGATTAAAGAGCTCACATTTGTCTTGAATCTCAGCAGATGGAGAGACATATAATGTTCACTTCACGTCAGTTTACACCATGGAGAACGACATAACGGGTACAATTAAATATTGATGTTTTGAAAGTCGTTCACATTGAAAAGAGGAAGGACTGGAGGACCTGGAAAATATAAAGTTGGATATTTCCCTGGGATCTAATCTCCTGTATCGCGGAAATTTGTGGGAAGTTCGGGAAAGAAACCTTTGGAACTTTCGTAGAAATATTTTTATCATCTATTATGACGAGTGGGCCGCCGAATGACCAGAGGATGGCTATTGTGCCTTTGTTTAGAAAGGAATTCACGCAGAAGCCTGGGAGCCATAGGTGATTGTGTCTGGTTATGGTCGTGGGTAAGTTGTTTGGTACAATTCTAAATGATAGGATTTATATGAATGTTTAGATACAAGGAATGAATCAGGATAATCAGGCTGGTTTTGCACAGAATTGATTGAGTTTTTTTAGGGCGTAACCAAGAAGATCAATGAGGACAAAGTAACAGACTTTGCTCATTTGGACTTCAATAAAACATTTTACACGGTTCCACATGGTTGACTAATTCATAAAGTTAGATCGCATGGAGTTAAATGGAAGTTTTCCACTGAGATATAAAATTAGTTTAACAGAAGTATGCTGAGAATAGTTGTGTAGGGTCGTTTTGAGGCTGAAGGACTGTATCCAAAGGTGTCCCATTTGCTGAGAGCACATTCATTTTTTTACATTTAATTGAATGTTTTAGGTGGCAAGATAGGAATAAATTTGCAAAATTGATAGTAGAAGGTTGTGAAGCGATTTTCTCGTCAGGTCAGTTTCTCTCTGGCCTCGAGTTTAAAATGCATGTGGGAGAGGAGTGGAGACGGGTCATTCGTCCATCGTGAAGCGCACGATATCAGGCATACATCTATTCTAGTCCCGGTTAGAAGCAGTTACCTTCTTCCTGTGATCTTAAATGACATAACAATGGTACTGAAGGTTGACCTGGTCACACTGTTGTAACCCCTTTGAGGAGCGTATTCTCATGGTCACATACCGAAGCAGTCACACAGGCACATTCCCCGAAAGTGACAGTTTCCTCAGGATTCTCTCCACTTCATGTGCTTTACGTCTGTAAGTTTCTCCAGAGAAAGGTGGCTTGAAGTGGAAGACAAGGCACTTCGCCAGAAAATGTGCACCGTTGTGCTGAGCCACGATATGAAATGGATACTGAGCTGAAATAATCGAACACGATTCTCATGTGTAACTTTCAATAACAGAAATCCCACCAAAACAAACCGTCTGACTCCTGGGGTCTCATCTTGTTCTATTTCAGCCTCTGTCACACCTCCACTTTCCCCTGAACGTCCAGTCCCGATGTCAATGAGCTGTTTGATATAAACACAGGCACATCGAGAAAGTAATCTTTATCTCACAAGCAGAGCCAGGGAGTGTAAGCTGCAAGAGCTTGCTCTCGGCTGAGTAATGAGACATCACGGTCTCATCGTCCTGATTGTCAGATAGACTGATTCCACAAATATGCACCGTAATAGTAATTACCAATTGAAATTGGTAATTGGTGCCAATGAATACCGTGACTATCAGAACTATCGACCTCTTCCTCACCGAGGGACATTTTGCAAAGGATGTCCTGTTACTTCACAAACTGACCACCTCGCAGCTGGCCATGGAAGTGTCTAGCACAAAAATGCCCTTTGGCCCACTAAGTCTGCGCCAGTCCAACACAATCCCCTGAACGGTTGTTATCTCATTTGGCGTCACTTTTGTCAGAGAGGGAAACGTATTCAGTAATGGAAGTTTACAACTAAATGGATCTTACCTGCTTTTTCTCTCCTGACAGGCGGTTGGTTGCAGATGATTAACGTTCCTTGCCTGAGTTATACACATTTCACCTTATCCTGCGATTTGAATTTGAAACAAGAAAGCAGGGAACAAGCACTCTTCAAATTCACTCTCGGCTCTCAATTACAGTCAGAAAATACTTAACTGCAATGAGAAATCCTTAGTGGAATTAACGTCCATCGCGTCAACACTTGGCCACAACTGCAGAAGCGCGCTACTAAATTCGTTTCAAGTTTATTTGTTTGAATTCAATCACCACAGTTTCGATAGGATTAAACGTCAGGTCATGTTTGGACTGTGTAAACAATCTCGATGGTTGAAATGGTCATTCATTTAAAAAGAAAGGAGAGATTGCAGGAAAAACTAAACAGATCTGGCAGCATCTGGGGAGAGATAAACAGAGACAACGATTCGGAGCTTCTCCAGGAGTTTTTCAGAACTCCATTTTCTTTCACATCTAATGTCATACCTGCCGAGTTCCTTGAGCTGTTTCGGTTTTTGTTTGAGAGTCGGAGTGTCCACAACCCTTCACAAGCCATTCAAAAATACAGAAATGCATTTGTGTTTCCTCACTGATTTGGTTTCCGTTTGGCTACATATTACTGACCCTATTAAAAACCAGAAAGTGCACAGCAAAGGAGGTAGATGGATAAGAACAGCGACCGCTCCATGCGTGGGTGCACCCTCTCGGTTAACAGCCAGACGAGAGGACTAATTGCTTCACAGAGTCCCTTGTAGCAGGCCCCTTGCAGGATCTCCTAAAGCAGACTGTTAATGAATTCAAGCTTTTGCCTATCCTTCGCAAAACGAAAATTGTCTTCAATTGGTTTGACGTTTCCAAAATTAATCCTGGAGCATTCATTGTGGACAATGGGAACAGTTTGATCTCACACTTTGCAGACACATACATGTCACCGGGAACTAGCTCTCCTAAAAGCGGAACCTTCTCCCTTCGAGCCTTTTGAGGAATATTTTTATGAACTCGGTAAAATCTCGGAACTGTGCGGTAAAAAAAATCAGATTGTGTGAGAACAGCTGTCGCTCTGTTCCTGGGTCGTGGGAGAACAGCAACCTGTCAGTGAAGAGCCGAAAACAATGACTCACCTCGCGACAGAGACTGTTGATCCAATGGCTTCAATGATCCCCGAATGCAAGCTGCAGCCTGCTCCTCACATATTTACAAACATCTTTAATTAGTATGTAGTTTCCAAAGTAAATCCTGAGCAATTCACGATGAATACATGGGAATAGGCTGATACCACCCTTTACAGCCACATGCATGACACCGGAAATAAGTTATCCTCCTACAGAGATCGCCTCATTTCCAGCCTTTCAGTGTCCTACCTGTTCCCGTATTTTCTAATTGCCCCAGAGCTGAGATGAGATTTGACTTCCTGACGTGCAGGAACAGAATCCTTCAATGTCACAGATCAATTCAAGTCCGGAGTACATCAATTCAAGTCCGGAGTACACCGGCCTCCGAAAGAACAGAAAGATTTCTAAACTGTCTCTGCCCAGCCGGCCAGTTAACCCTTCATTTTCCACTGAATCCGCGCCCCAAGGAATATCTAAAAACTCACAAAGCTCGACGCTGGGATTTTTGTTTTGCTTGCTGAAAGGTTTCCCATTTGACAATTGGCAACATTTTCCTAGAATCTTTTCACAATCCTCTGCTTTGCACCATGTAGAGAGATAAATTAAACTCCTTTTGTGGAGAGATTCACGACTATGGAAATATTTTCTTTGGAGCAAGTTTTCTGTATGTCAAGAAATGAGCAGACCTGAGAACATATCGATTTGTTGGGATGGTTTTTCTGGAGTTGCAGAGATAACTCATCCAACAAGAAATCATTTAAAATCAACTGTGAGTGAAACATGCTCGGTATTGATGAGAGATTGAATGCATATAACGGATCCATTTTCATGAGCAGAGAGATTAATAACATGGAAATAGTCGAGTGAAAAAAGATGCACTTCTATCGCGCCTTTCAGCTCCACTCCAATCACAGGCACTGAAGCACCTGTGAAGCAGATGTGTCATTGTCAGTAATAATGTGCTCATCAGGGCAGTTTGTTCAAACAAAGGTTAAAAAAGAAAACTCAGAACTGGCACTGGAGAGAGCAGTGGGAATATGTTTTACTTTAAAAGTTTGTTCTGTTCTACTTTATATCCAGAATAGTGAAGGACCGGAGATCCCAATCTCAGGGGAAGGGGTTACCCACATAAGAAATAAATGAGGAGGATGTTCTCACATTCAGAGGGTTGCAAGTATGTAGAAACATTTACAGCAGAGGCCTTTCAAGACTGAGTATATTCAAGGCTTCAATTATCTCTCTGTTAATAGCATAGAGAAAGGGGCAGTGTAAAATGTGTCCAAATTTGCTGGCAATACACATGCGTGGGAGAGAATGTTATGATGAGATCGTGGCAATATGAATAGGCATATAGATAGATTGGGTGAGTGGGCAAAAACTTGTCAGATGCAATTACATGTCCGGATTATGAGGTCAAGCACGTTGGTTGGAAGATTCAAAACACAGAGAACCATTAAAACCGACAGAAAGTAGAAGAAACGTGTGACAGTGTTTTCTTATATACTCCACAAACAAAATTTAGTATCATATTATTTCCATGATAAAAAGGATGGCTCCCTTTACGATTGCTAACAATGAAAGAGATGGTTTCCCAGGAAAGAAAAAAAAATAACTGAAACTAATAGCCAAATCGAAAATTTAGAAAAGACTTGGATCGTTCCAATAGACGATGTTAATGTTTATGGTTCTCTACCATTTGTTTACAAAGGGGCTGGGTGTGGGAATTAGGGGAACTGCGGAGTGGAAGTCAGATTACCCATGATTACACTCATCCTTCATCTGTCTTCGTTATTTTGTACGTTTTATTTCGCATTTTGCTTCCTATGAGTGCCCTTGTAAACTGTACCCGCTGGTGACTTATTTCCCTGGTTGTTTTTCATCACAACCCGAAAGAAATCAACATTCGTTTCTCCTGAATCTCGGTAATCTCTGATCAAATGTCACCAGCACATCGACATTTTCCACGTCGGTCTGCCTTCTTGAAATATTAATTGATTTGCCACTGTGTTACTGTTGCATAAATCAAGAATAAATCAAACCGCACCAATAGCATCTAGGATGTAAACGCAGATAACTGCAGCCGCTCCCCAGACTACCGCAAATGGTGCGATCTCAGAAGCACACATTGTACATCCAGGAAACTCAAAACAACAGAAACACACTTTTGGGCTGTTTCTCAATCAGCAATCGAATTTTACATTGGTAATGTCAACAGTTCCCTCACACAAGGAACTACCTAATGCTGCAGACGGAGGATAAAGTGTGGACTGTAGATACTGGAGATCAGAGTCAAGAGTGTGGTGCTGGAAAACACAGCAGATCAGGCAGCATCTGAGGAGTAGCAGAATCGACGTTTTGGCCGAATGTCTAATGAAGTATTCATGTAAGAAACATCCATTCTCCTGCTTCTTGGATGCTGCATAACCTGCTGTACTTTTCCAGGAACACATTCTCCATTGCTGCAGACTGTCACACATTGCGAGATTCCAGCCACGGAATCAGCGACACTCAGTGTCATGAGTCAACTTACTGCGGACACCTGGCAGTGGTGTTTCATGTCAAGTTGATCTTCAAGAATGCGTATCGTGAGTTGTCTGTCCTGTGTAATGTTTCCTGCAGTCACGACATGCAATACCTTTTTTTTTCAAATTTGTCTTGCCTATGATGGGTATTTGGTCCATTTTTTGGTGAATTGTTTCAAATATGTCTTTCGCTTTATGCTGTCTCATAACTCTGAGTGGTCAGAGGAGTCTGGCTGTACATGCTGAGACATACTTTTACGTATCATTTAGAGAGCTTGGTTTGTTGGGTAATGGCATGTCCTCCTGGCGTTGGTTTTGACAAGAATCTGCGGGAATATCCATTGTTGCAAAATATTTCTGGAAGATCCACTAAACAACACAACCAGCTGTTCCAAGTAGCAATGCACAGCGATGACGAGGACAACAAATTCGACTGTGACAACACAAATACATTGGGGCCAACTAAACAGAGTGAAGCCAGAGAATGTCTGGAATGACGAGACTCGTCCAATGACTCCATTAAAAAACAAGTTGATCTGGACTCAATATATTGGGACATGCAAATTAACGACAAGAAACAACAATTGAATGCAGTGGGAAATAAATCAAATCAATTCGAAACGCTGCAGGACAGCAGAGCTTCACATGAGTTTCATCTGCCTTGAAGATATCACCGAGAAAGGGGAGGAAAGGTCCGCAAACCAACTTCCCAAATCCATCGAACTTCCCCACACCATCTGCATCCTTCACCTGAACAACAGATTTTCACACAAACCTTGAAACTCTGAAACAGTCAGAGCTGCCCCAGCGGGAAAATGAAAACTGGCATCCAACGTGACAACTGAGGTTACCAAACGCCACCAGTTGGATGTCAGAACTAACTGAGCCTGCAAGCTACTTGTGCATCCCCTTGTCAATAACAACCTGCTTGATTATCCTCATCCCATTTTCCATCATTTACCGTTGTATGCCTTAAGCATTACAAATTCACAGTTAAGTATCTCTGAAGATTATTAGAATTTCTGCCGCTCTGACTCATAGGGACAATGATGTCTGGATTCCAATGACTCGCAAGCTGATAAAGATTTTTTTATGTAGAGCTACTCGAACGTTTATGACTCTTATCTTAAATCTATGATTGATTGATCCATCCATCATCGAGAAATATTTCGTTAAGTGTACCCAATCCATTAGATTAGATTACATTACAGTGTGGAAACAGGCCCTTCGGCCCAACAAGTCCACACCGACCCGCCGAAGCGAAACCCACCCATACCCCTACCCCTACATACCCCTTACCTAACACTACGGGCAATTTCCCATGGCCAATTCACCTGACCCTGCACATCTTTGGACTGTGGGAGGAAACCGGAGCACCCGGAGGAAACCCACGCAGACACGGGGAGAATGTGCAAACTCCACACAGTCAGTCGCCTGAGTCGGGAATTGAACCCGGGTCTCAGGCGCTGTGAGGCAGCAGTGCTAACCACTGTGCCACCGTGCCCCTTATTATTTCCTACATCTCAATACTGTCTCCGCTCAATCTCTCCTGCTCTCACAAAAGCAAAGCCAGTCTGTCGAAACTCTTTCATAGCTGAATTTCTTCAGTCCAGACAATATATTGGCAAATCACTTCTGCACCATTTCCACAGCTCTCATGTCGCTTATTTTATGTGAATTGCAGAATTATACATAACACTCTAGCGAGAGACGAATAAAGACTGGAAATAAATGTGGGGAATTCTCAAACATTGGTCTTTTCCAATAAAGTCTCTTTTCCTCGATACTGTTCTGCGTCCTTTTCATGAATCCAGTGCTCCAATAATATCTGGTCCATGCAAATCAAACACTTTACATGAGGATTAATAACCCAACCACATTATCTGATTGCATTAAGTGGCTTAAAGCTCCTCATGGTGGTATTGGTGCAAGTTCACATAAGAAGAGTGACAGCTGCAGCACTTACTTAACGGTGTCAATGTGAAAGTGAATGTTACTTTGTGCAAAGCCCCAGTGGCATGTGAGGAAGGATAGAATGGAAGAATGGTGATTGGGAAAGGGAGAAACTTCTCTGAGATTATGTACAGATAAAGTTTGAAGCAAGAAAATCATCACCTTCGAGAGCATTTTACCCTTAAAAATTGATTTCTTCCTTTCTGCGTTTGTTTTGCAAGTGTTATGTGGAGTAACATGGAACAAATGCGCATTGCTGATACTCGGATTTGAATGCAGGTTGCTTCGGCCACAATGCAGAGGATGAGCCACTATACAATCACATGAAAAAATAACCAACAGTAAACGCAATAAATGCAATGACTGAGATTGGCGAGGAACAGCACCACATGCACAAAGGATAACCTACTGAGATTGGGTTGTATCGTCATCTTCGATGTCCTCAGTGGCAGTGGAAAGTCCATCATTGAGAATGTCGAAGACTGATTTCGATAGATTTCGAGAAAAGATGAATTTTACAGGCTTAGCAAACAAATTGGTGAAATGTTGGTTTAAATAACAACGAAGTTTCTCATCATTACGAAGGTTGTAACTACGGTTACACACTTCAATCACACTGGCTTCCAGGTCTGGAATAACAGAAATTTGGCGACGCAGTGGTGAAGATCCGATCGGAATTTGAGAGCGGAATGAATGCGAGAATCTTTACTCTTTCTGCCAGTGACCAAGTCCGTGAGCATGCAATTCTTCTATGAAGGCAGAGATGTGCGTGAAAAGCCCAGGATGGGAGCTCCAAACGAGGCTGGAGCAACTGGAATAGAGAGCTGTGGGAGAAAAGGCTGGGAGTTCTAACCTTATCTGAATACACTTCAATTGACATGGCGCAGTAACCTAGGATTGATGGAGAGTATCTTGAGCCATTTTAATCTGAACTGAAATAGTTTTTGACAGCATACATTTTTGTGGATTGAGGGAGGATCTGCCCCAGGGAATTGTCACAATTATAAATAAACATTTCGCAAAGACTGAACTCGGCTAGGTGTGTCCGAGCGTTGTGAAATTGGCTAAATCTCAGTGCACTCTGACATTTCTCATATTCTGACTTTGCAGTCGGTTGATTTTCGGGAAGGAATTTTTAAAATATTTTTCTGTTATTGAAATTCCTGCTAGCTTGTTCTGGTCTGGTCATTGATGTAACATGAACAACCGAACATTAATATGATTTTGGGTTTCTGTTCGACGTTCCCTCGAATTATGGAAGAACAACAGGACAGCAGAGGTGAAATTTATCAGAACAGCAGTGATCAAATTGAATGAATGGGCAGACAGAGGATGAATGGAAGCTTCATGGGGATAAATGTATTTTCTTTGCCAATGAAAGTACCCGCATCACAAAGTGTCTCACCTGGACTGACAGAAATCAAGTCTATAAGTCCTTATAAACTTGAGGTGGGGAGAATGTAAACACAGCCAGCTCCAAAAAAAAGAAACATTTGTTCTTTTCTGAATCTCAGTCCCGGACTGACTAAGATGACCTTTGGAAAATTATTTTGCACAATGTCCGAGGAGGACTTACAGATTCGACCACGGAAACCAAATTAAATATCAAGATCGCTACACTCCACCGCCACCCCCCCCCCCCCCCCCCCCCCCCCCTTTTGACACATGGTCCTCACTGTGTATTAATTGGCACGGAATGGGAATAATAATCGCGTTGACAGGGTTTACCAATGGGGCCACACCACACCCATTCCCTCATTCTGCACCCTGCCATTGTCCATTCACGCTTGTCCATCGGCGTGGCCTGCGACTCGACCTCCCATAAGTCTGCTTTAGATTACAAATAATTGACATACACATGTCAACTGATCACTTGGCGGCTGCTGGGCTGCTGTCCTTCCCGAAGAGTTTGCATTCGCATTGCCTTGAGAAAGGGAATCGTACTTTTTCGTGTGGGCTTCACATTTACAGACAACGAATGATTTAGGCGGTAGGACCGCTTCCAGGAGGTCAGAAGTCAGACCACGGTGTATTTTGGGCTTTCCAGTGGAGGTCAAGAACCCCCTGTGTTTCCACAGAGTTCCACAATTATGTACAACCCCGAATGCATACCTGCAGTCTGTGTAAATATTCTCTATCATTCACTCAGCCAATTGACATGCCTCAGTCAAGGCAATCAGCTTTGTTGCTTGAGCTGACAGATGACAAGTGAGTGATTCCGCTTTGACTACCTCGTGGCTATTTACTACAGCATACCAAACACCATTGTGGCCTATCCGTTTGCCCCTGAATGTGGACCCATTCACAAAAAAACGCAATATCCTGATACTGTGTTTGTGAAGCCTGCACGCCTGGTCTTGGTGAGTTACAGCGACACAGTCATGTGGGTCTCTGTCTCCTGTTGTGGCGAAAAGGCTAGCAGCATTACGGACGTTACATCTCGTTATTGTAATGTTAGGCATCTCCAATAGTACAGTATTGTTTCTGAGCCAACGTGCTGCAGACATGTGTGCTGTGTTTTGCTCGAAAAATAGTAAGGATCCATGTGGGACCAGGAGGCTTAATTCTCCAAAGCCGACTGTGTCCCTGGACGCTACAACAAACTTTTGAAGCTGCAAACACGGCTTGCAGGCATATAGGCAATCCTGCCGCTACGGGGTCTAGGTTTAGCCAAAATGTAAGCTACCTGCCTCAATTTTCCCACATTCTCCTGCATCCGATCAGATGTCGTGCATCTACCGTTTGTACAAAAGGCTTGTTTTGATTCTGACCCCCAGTGTAGGTGTGATTTTGGAGCGCATGTTCAGCTGCAACGATCTCTGGTTCTGAAACTCTAAGCCATTGGAAATTTCATTTAGAGGCGCCTCAAGGGTTGTGTAATGTGGGATAAAAAATCGACAGTAGGAGTGCAAGACCAAAAAGAATAGCACTTGTTACTTCGTGTGAGGCTTTGGAATTTGCAAATTGCTTGAACTTTGTCTTTACCAATGCACTTCCCTGATTCAGACAAGAAATGACCAAAGAACTTCACCTGTTGTTGCACAAATTGTAGATTTGCGACACAAGATTTGTGCCCATTCACGGCGAGATGGCAGAGCGACACAAGCGTATCTTTCTCACATTGTTCCTCTGTTGGTGCTGCTATTAAGCATTCGTCTACATACTACAGAAGCGCTGACCCCGTGGTTAAAACACAAATCTCCCGACTCCAGCATCGAGCCTCATTAATTATGATGGGGGACTTACAGTCACCTTGACAAAGTCGCTTGAGTGTATATGATTTTCCGTTGAGTGGAAAAGTGAACCAGAATTGACTTTCTGGGTGTACCGGTACACTAAAGAAGATATTTGATAATTCCGTGGCAGAAAACCATTTACTGTCAGGTGGAATTCGAACTGAAATAGTACAAGGATTAGGAACATTTGGGGCGGGCGGAACAACAGCATAATTGACTACCTGCTGGTCTTGAACAAAGCTCCGTTTCCCCGATTCACCTGGAATGTTTGCCTTTTTGACCAGAAAAATGGGGGCTCTCACCGGTGATTATCCACAGGGGATTATCACTCAAGCTTTCAGGAGGGATGCAAAGTAGTATCCTTTGGCAGTCTCGTGTTTTAACGGGTCTCGTGCTCTGCATGGGCGATACTCAGATTTCCGGGCTATCCTTATGGGTTCACAGCTTCCTATGAACCCCACATCACGTTTGCCTTTTGCCCTGCACTCAGTAGTGACCCTTCTTAATCTTGGGTCCGAAACATCTACCATAACTAATCGCCAGGCTACCCTTTTGGCGGGGGTTACCTGGACTGCTCTATCTGCCTGAGTTAGCCAATTTAGTTTCTTCATATCTCTCCTTATGTGTGTATTGAATCAGGTACTCACGTCGTCGCTGAAAACACAATCTTTCGTTTTTTTGTGCCTGCAGTATGCATCGTCTCAAATCCTGCCACCTCTCGCTGGATGCCTTCGCCAATGGTACGTGAGGAAAGGTGTCTTCCACATCAAAAGGATTTTTTTTCTCATTCCTTGACTGTTTGTCCCTGGTATGGTAGTTTACTGGCCTTGTATCTCTGCTATTATTTCGGTTTAACTTTACATTTTTTTTTGTCTGTCTGCAACACATGCCTCTGCAAAGTCAAATAATTACTTATTTGTTTCCCTGTGCTTTTATTGGATTTAAAATAAATGTTAATTTACCATTACAATGGGCATTAAATTATTTTACAGGTTGCAGTAACAGCGAGGGCCGAAGTGCCTGTACTGCATTGTGACGTTTGTTGTTGTCAGTTACGTTTCCTGCTGGTTTCAGATATTTCTCCTCACTCTGGAAGCTCCCGGTCGCATGGTCCAGAGATTTCTCTGCACTTCAGCTAATCGAGGCAACTGTATTTCCTGCTCAGAATGTGATCTCTCTCCAATGGAGAGAGGAACATTAAGTCAGTGACAAAGCTGAGATCACTTACGTTCTGTCCAGAATCAACAAATACCATCCCGATGTTCCAGTTCCTGTAACTTCAACATTACACTATGTTCCCACCCTTCAGGCTCTCTGCTTATATTCCTGATGAAAGGCTGTTTGCCGAAACGACGATTTCACTGCTCCTCGGGTGCTGCCTGAACTGTTGTGCTTTTCCAGCACCACTCAAATCTAGACACTGTGTTCCCAAGCCATCATTTCAGTCTCTGGTCTGCTGCAGTGCTCCTTCAAGACACAACATAAGCTGTAAGATACGCAACTAATTTTCTACCGACAGACCATGAAAACTTTTGGACCCAACATCAAGTTCAATAATTTTAGAAACCGTCTGCCGTCTTACACATACTTCACCCACCCTCCCTTCCCATTAGTTCTGAAGACGGATCATTGGACTCGAAGCGTTAACTTTCCTTCCTCAGCAGAGATAGACAAGAGCTGCTGATTTTGTTCGGACCTTTTGGTTTTTCTTCTGAGAACTTTGTTTTTCTCTTGTAATCGCCAGATACTGGAAGCGTCTGAATGCAGGAGGAGAATTTCACAGGAGATGAAAAGAATGGCAAGGATTTGACCACTACCATTGTGAAGGTACGCGAGCTAGGTTGGGGATGTAACTCTAAGCGCAGAGAAGGCTGAATAAGAATCCGATTAACGTGCTCATTTTATGAAGAGGATAGATATGTGTGACAGGGATAAGCCTGTATTGGGAAGGAACAGAGTAACATAAATGAAAGACAGGAGACAAGGAGGAGATTTGGGAATAATACTTTCACCTGTAGAGTATTGATTATCTGGAAATTATTATCTGAACATGTGGTAAAGGTAAGTGTCATGAGAACGTTTCAGCAGTCTGTAGCTGAACACTTGATGAGCCAGAGCACTAGTGGATAAGGACCAGGTACCAGAAAGTGTGACGAGGACAGACAGGCGCGAGATTGGTGTCCTGAATGCAATGCATCAAAGGCAAACTTGTGGGCTTAACGGTAACATAAGGCGCGGCTCTGTGGCGCAATGGAAAGCGCGTTGGACTTCTACATCTCTATTCAGGTTGCGATTCAAAGGTTGTGGGTTCGAATCCCATCAGGGTCGTGTTTTAATTTATGTTTTGCAAAGTGGTCAGACCAGACTCGGCTGCTCATCTGCAAAACCGGTAATATTCGTGCAGAAACCGAACTGTCTCGAAACGGAACACTTTCCTCCCACAGATGTACATTATCGATGTCTATTTATGGTAGAGATCGATAAATGCCTGTTAGCCAGTACGACGTTGTGGATGGGCTGGAAAAAGACATACAATTGTTGTGTGAGCCATGATGATATCAAATTACGTGGCAGGACAGGATCGGTGTTAAGAATGGCCTCCTTCTGCTCCTTTGTGTCTGTGCCATTTCTGGCCAAGATTTTTAAATAATCACATTGAGGACAATATGAAGTAAACGCCAAATAATATTTTGGTCTCATCTCCACTTTGCTTCCCTCCCGGCTGGAATCGACAGCTCTTGTTTCAGCTTTAGATCAGACAGCGGAGGATTCTCACAAGTTCTCCTTCAGGCTTAATGTTCCTTCACATAGGTTTCCAAGTGGACACATGGAGCAAACAATTGGATTCTGGGGATTCAGGGGCAGATTTCCCCTTTGCTGGGCTGGAATTCTGGCCAAGGTAATGAACGTGAATTTCTGACATTTTGAATCTTACTCTGGATTCTTGCGACTTTACGAATTAAACTGAATTTAATTTGCCCTTGCAGAACATTATTCAATCCTCACTGTGCATAAAAACCATGCCACATTCTCGTGCACATAGTATGCTGAACATTGTTGATGTTGTATGCAGTGTGGGTCGATGTCTCAGATGAACATGCCAAACGAAGTTGGTGAAATATCAGTGAATCGAATTTTCTGACGAATTGAAGCCTATAGAAGGAAAACATTGCCTGTGACCAACGCAGGAAGCCATGGTAAATGTATGCAGTATTCAATAAAACCGATTTTCACCACATTTATCTATACCATTTTCCTGAAGCTGATGCTTCACAATCTATGATCCATTATCAGTATAACCACCTCTGCACTGCGTTTCATTTCAGATACACAGAAAAAAAGTAATTCGGTTGAGGGGCCCAGTGGTAAGATCAGGAGACGTTCGCCACCATTAGACTGCAGATGCAGTGGTGCAATTAGTTAGCTTGCTGTACTTGCATGACAGAATGGCAGCACATGAACTGCCAAAGTTGTGCATTGGATTCTCGCCAGGTCTTTGTTTTACTTATACTGATCAGAGATGATTGCAACTTCAAGCTGAAGAACAGTTTAAACCCGGAATATTACATTGCAATAAAGTGCATTTGGCACTAATTTTGCACCGACCTGTAAGACCAATCTGAATTCCATCTGACCAGCATTTTTACATGAAAAACCGGAAGTTTAACAAATGATCATTTAATTGCCTTGAAGGTTGGTGAGTCTACGACTGTTGAAGAAAAGGCGTTCTGCACTCTTACTACTCTCTGAGAAAGGCAGCTACCTCGGCATCTATCACCCTCAACTTACATCGATGTGCCCTTGTGCCAACCATCACCATTTGAAGAAAACGCCTTCGCTGTCCACCTTAAGGCAAACTCTGATAATCTTTTATGTCTCTATTAATTCACTTCTCAACCTTCTTATCTCTATCAAAAACAGCCTCAAGTCCCTCAGCCTTTCCTCGTAAGACCTTCCCTTCAATGAAGGCAACATCCGAGGAAATCTCGTGTACAACCTTTCCAATGCTTTCACATCCGTCCTATAATGTGGTGACCAGAACTCGACAAGATTGGCCATACCAGACAAATTTCTGGAGCTGCAAAGGAATCGTTTGGCCCTGAAACTCAATCCCTCTGGCAATAAAACCGAACACACTGTGCTCATTGCAAACAAACCCATTAACGTGTGTGTTAACTTTCAGAGTTTTATATACGTAGACGCCGAGATCGCTCTGCTCATCTAAACTTCCAAGAATATTACAATTAGCCCAGAACATTTTATTCTTGTTGTTCATTCCAAAGTAAATCACATCACACTTTTCCACAATAACCTCCATATGCCACCCCTGAGTCCCGATCTGCAGATTATTCATGTCTGTCTGTAACCTGCAGCAGACTTCGGCACTGTTGACAACTCCATCGACTTAGTGTGTTCTGTGAATTTGCTCATCCATTATCCCATGCTCGAACCCACGTTATTTATAAAGGTGACAAATAGCAGTGGACCCTAACAGGAACCTTGTGGTACACCATGAATAACTGAACCCCAGAATGAATATTTTCCATTAACTACCACACTCTGTGTTCTTTCAGCGAGCCAATTACTGATCTAAACCGCAAAATCACCCTCAATCCCATGTCTGTGTATTTTCTGCAACAGCCGACCGTGCATTCGTGAAAATCATATCCATGATGTTAACCACTTTACTCTCATCCACTTGTTTTTTGACCTTTTCAAAAAGCTCAGTAAAGTTTGTGAGCCACAACCTGATATTCGCAAAATCGTGTTGACTGTAGCGAATCAACTTCTTTCTGCTTCGGTGATCATAAATCATATCTCTCATAACCTTTCCCAAAACTTCACCTTCAAGGAAATACGGCTCACTGTTCCATAATTTCCAGCGTTCTCCCTACTACTCTTCGTGAAGAAGGGGACAATATTTACTGAACTCGAGTCTTCTCACAATAATAACATAGACACTGACGAAATAAAGTTGGTAGTCAAAAGTTCTGCAATCTCGTCCCACGATTCCCAAAGAAACCTATGATACATCCCATCAAGCCCAGGGGACAAATCTACTTTCAGGATTTCAAGAATTGCTAACAACTCGTCTTTATGAATATAAATTTCGTTTATTCTTACAGATTGCATCTCAAAATTCTCTTCAACAGCATTGTCTTTTTCATTTGAGATATGATGAAAAATAAACATTCAAAGGCTCTCCTATCCACGGACTCCGTTGGCGACGTCCTCCTACTGTTCTTGGCAGGCCCCAATGATATCCTAGATATTCTTTTATTCTTGAAATGACAAGATAAAGCTTCCGGTTTTTAAATGACCCTGCCAGCTAAAGACTTTTAATGTCCCCTCTTTGCTCTGAGTAGCTCTCTCTTTTGGCCCTTCCTTGCTAGCTTTTAATTTTCAAGTGCCCTAAGTCAGCTTTCATATTACATGTTTACATGCACGGCCTTCTCCATCTTGACAAGAATTTCAACTTTTTGAGTAAAAATGGCTCCCTGTCTCAACCTCATATTCCCTGCATGACGCACTTACACTTATCAAGGACATGCATGAGAGCTTACCTGAACAAGCTCCATATTTCAGGTTTGCAAAACCCCATGCGTTTACTTTCCCATCTGATGCATCCTAACTCATGCTGATCGCATCAAACTGGCTTTTCTCCCAGCGGTAGCTCATGCTCTGCGATATATATATATATATTCCTATGCATCACTAAATAAACATACCGAATTGTGGTCACTATTACCAAAGTGCTCAATTATCTCCAAATCCAACAGTTGACTTGCTTCATTACGCAGTACCAAATCGAATATGTTTTTGATTCTTGTTGGCCTGTCTACATGCTGCGTCACGAAACCCTCCTGCACACATTGGACAAAGACTGACCAATCAGATCTCGTCAAACAATAACATTTCCAATCAATATTTGGAAAGTTAAACTTCACCACTACAGCTACCTTGTTACTTCCGTTCCTATCCAGAATCATCTTTGCAATCTTTTCCACCATATCTCTAGAACATTTTGGTGGTGACCTCTACTTGCCTCATTTTAATCTCAGCCCATTCTAGTTCAGCAGATTGAGTCGGGTCCTCACCAAATATCCTTTCTGCTACCACAGCACTGTCTTTGACTAAAAATGCCACATCTCCCCCTCTTTAACGACTTCCCTGTTCTTACTGAAAAATCGAAACTGAGGTGCAAGGAACAACCATTCATTTCAGTGCTCCATTCATGTCTCTGAAATGGTCACAATATTGCAGTCCCAGTTAACAACCCATGACAACGGCTTTATCCCAGATGCTCCTAGCGGTGAAGTAGGCACACCTCAAACCACCTTCATCCTTGCCAACATTCACTCGCAAACCCGAAATCCCGTTTATGTCCTAACCACTCAAAACTTCCAGCAAACCGCAGCTAAAATTCAGGTTCGCAATCCGCTGCTGAATTCGTTTAAACCCTCCTGAGGAGCTTTTGAAAATTATCCACTCAGGATATTGGTACCCTTCCGGGTCAGGTGAAAACCATCTTGTTTGGAGCGGTCCAACCGACTCCAGAATGAGCCCCAACTATCCAGATATCCAAATCCCTATCATCTGCACTATCTTTACAACCACGTGTTCATCTGCTCTCTCCCTATTCTTTCCCTCACTATAATGTGGCATGTGTAACCAATCAGAGAGAACAACTCTGATCTCGTTCTAAAATGTCACCCTGGATCCCTGAATTCCTTCCATACATCCACATCAATTTTATTATAACTTGTTAGTGCATATGCGAAACATGACCTCGGGCATCTCCCCCTCCCCTTAAGGGTCCTGAAAACACGCTGAGAGACATCACAAAACTTGGTAACGTGGAGGTTTCACATCAATCATGATCCTGTCCTGTACCCACATAAACTGCAATCTGTCCCCCTCACCATTTAGTCCCCAATAACTATTGCTCTCCTCCCCTCTCCACTACCCTTCTGATCACAGGGACAAACACTGTGCCAGAGATCTGTACACCATGGCTTACCCCTCGTAGGACATCCCCCCAAAAGTACACTACGGTATGCTTGTTACAGATGGGCACAGCCAAAGTGGATGCCTGCACTAGCTGCCTGTTCCCTTTTCGTCTCCCGACTGAATACCATCGACCTGTTTCTTGTACCTGAAGTGCAACTGCCTCCATATAACTCCTCCCAATTCTCCTCAGACTACCCAAAGATCCAATGCTCAGCTCCAGTTCCCTAAAGCTGCTGCCAAGGAGATGGAGTTGGGTGCAATTCCCGTAGATTCAAATGTCAGGGACATTACAGTAAACTCTGAGATCTCACATTCCACAGGAAGAACATTCAAATGGCCGACCATCCATTTCTAATGTTGTGAATTCACACACACACGCACACACACACACACACGTGTGTGTGTGTGTGTGTGTGTGTGTGTATTCAGAATATTTGGAATTGGTTGGTCGGCCATTTGAATGTGTTAGGAGAAAGTGAGGACTGGAGATACTGGAGGTCAGAGCTGAAAATGTGTTGCTGGAAAAGCGCAGTAGGTCAGGCAACATCCAAGGAACAGGAGAATCGACGTTTCAGGAAGGTGTGTCCAGCAGGCTAAGATAAAAGGTAGGGAGGAGGGACTTGGGTGAGGGGCGTTGAAAATGCGATTGGTGGAGGGAGGTCAAGGTGAGGGTGATAGGTAGGAGTGCGGTGGGGGCAGAGAGTTCAGGAAGAATATTGCAGGTTAGGAAGGCGGTGCTGAGTTCGAGGAATTTGACTGAGACAAGGTGGGGGAGGGGAAATGAGGAAACTGGAGAAATCCGAGTTCATCCCTTGTGGTTGGAGCGTTCCCAGGCAGAAGATGAGGCGCTCTTCCTCCAACCGTCGTGTTGCCATGGTCTGGCGATGGAGGAGTTCAAGGACCTGCATGTCCTTGGTGGAGTGGGAGGGGGAGTTACGGGTGGTGGGGTTGGTTGGTCCGGGTGTCCCAGTGGTGTTCTCTGAAACATTCCGCAAGTAGGCGGCCTGTCTCCCCAATACAGAGGAGGCCACATCGGGTGTAGCGGATGCAATAGATGATGTGTGTGAACGTGCAGGTGAATTTGGGGTGGATATGGAAGTGTCCCTTGGGGCCTTGGAGGGAAGTAAGGGGGGAGGTGTGGGCGCAAGTTTTGCATTTCTTGTGGTTGCAGGGGAAGGTGCCGGGAGTGGAGGTTGGGTTGGTGTGGGTTGTGGACCTGACGAGGGAGTCACGGAGGGAGTGGTCTTTTCGGATCGCTGATAAGGGAGGGGAGGGAA
Source organism: Chiloscyllium plagiosum (assembly GCF_037043375.1). Lineage (NCBI taxonomy): Eukaryota > Metazoa > Chordata > Chondrichthyes > Orectolobiformes > Hemiscylliidae > Chiloscyllium > Chiloscyllium plagiosum. Next base: position 44,669,221 of record NW_028270185.1, read on the forward strand.
ATATATACCTGGTGGTGTGGTCCGTTTGGAGGTGGCGGAAATGACGATGAATGAAACGTTGTACATGGAGGTTGGTGGAGTGGTAAGTGAGGACCATGGGGTTCTGTCCTGGTGGCGGTTGGAGGGGCGGTGCTCAAGGGCGGAGTAGCGGGAAGTGGAAGAGATGCTGTGGAGGGCATCGTCGACTATGTCTGGCTGGAATTTGCGCTCCTTGAAGAAGGAGGCCATCTGGACTGTATGGTTGTGGAACTGGTCCTCCTGGGAACAGATGCGGTGGAGACGATGGAATTGGGAATATGGGATGGCGTTTTTTCAGGGGGCAGGGTGGGAGTCGGTCGGTTTATAGTAAATGTCCGTGTCGATTCGGTCACCCGAGATAGAAATGGAAAGGTCTAGGAAGGGGAGGGAGGAGTCTGAGACGGTCCAGGTGAATTTGAGATCGGGGTGGAAGGTGTTGGTAAAGTGGAAGAACTGTTCAACCTCCTCGTGGGAGCACGAGGCTGCGCCGATATAAAGTGGATGAACTGTTTAACCTCCTCGTGGGAGCACGAAGGCGTTCGGATATAAAGTGGATGAACTGTTCAACCTCCTTGTAAAGTGGATGAACTGTTCAACCTCCTCGTCGAATGTTCTTCCCGTCGAATGTGCGAGCTATATGTATATACATATGTGTATGTACATATATGTATAAATGTGTGTGGGCGTGCATTTTTGTGTGTATGCATATATATTTAAAAGTTGCAAAAGAACATTCATTAAAACAGCATTTATTCAAAAAAATATCTGATTTTGTAGAGTGTTCTGTCCTTGGGAAATACCTCAGTTACTTAAGACCAGCCATAAAGACTCCCTAAGTGAATATCCATCACTCACGAGAGATACAGAGGTGATTTTTGAAGTCGATGACGTTTGTCATGTCGCTGGTCCTGCGCTGTGTTAAATTCTGGAAAGGACGTTTAGCTCGTATCATATTACTAATTGTGCTACAAACTCGCACAGTCCATTAAAACAATCCAAAAGTTATTAGGTTTATCTTATTGGACATTTTGCCTGTTATCAGAAAAACTGGAATAGAAATGACAAAGCTGTTTTTAAGTACTGCTATGAAGATTACAGAATTCAAGCATGAATTATTTTCGTGTCTTGTCACTAGATATGGTTGGGGGAGATGAGTGAGAATCAAATGAACTCACTCCCTTCTTTGTGATTGCAGCCAAATTTTCTACTGCAACAGATGAAAGAACAAAGGTGCATCACATCGGCAGGTCAGTTCCAACTCACGACAGTGTAGTTTCTTTTTGATTCTCGACATCTCCTAAAGTATTAGCTGAATGGGGAGATCAGGATCCTGAAGGTATGCTGAGACATTGCGCGAATTATTCCCACACTGTTGGCATCACTTTATATCATAAAACAGTTATGCAGCAGACTGTGCTAACTGGCTTCCCTTTAATGCTGAGCTAACACAAACAGCTCAATTCTTTTAGAATTTATAGAAGTTCACGTAGAACAAGCTGCTAACGCTTTCCTCACAATCAGCTCATTCTACTATTAGTCGTGGTCAGTTGCAGGTGTTATGAGGCTTCTTTCCAATTAACGTTAACCAATTAGAGAGTGTGCACGTAGCGTGTACCCATTCTAGCCGCCCAGACTCCCTGTCCCGATGAAATTCGCTCCTTGTGTGTCTGCACGTATCTTTACAAATATTTTAGAATCAGCTTCTAAATAATTTTTCCTGAGAAAAAGTAATCATTTTCGAATTCAATAGCTGTAGAAAGAAAAAGAATGCGAGCTCCAAACTTTTCTTTATCATTCATCGCTGGTTTTCAAGTTCTTTACTCTAGATATAGATCCATTCGAATGAGGGAATTTCCCTCCTGTTTACTCTCACCAAATTCACATCGCCTAGAAATCTTCTATACGGACACAACTCAGTTTTACCTGGTGTCACGCCACATAATCTATTCGTCTTTTCCACCATCCCATGATACCCCGCTTTGTCTTATCAAATGGCATTATCCCCCACTATATCGTTGGCTTCCTTTCCATTTTTTCTGTTTCCAAGTAAACGCTGTCCATTCTTCCTGACGTCTTTTCATTCCAGTCATCGCCATCCATGTCTTTTATCATCTCTTTATGTCCCAGTATAGTCCATGTTGAAAAAGGATGCTGGGGCCAAACCAACACATGAAAAGCCGCTCTAATGCTGTGTACTACCATTACCAATGTGGGGAAAATTGGAGCTAGTTCAGTCAAAAGTGAAGCCGTTGGTTGTTGCACAATGAATCAATCACTGATTGGGTCGTGACTATTTTTCCTCACTTTTCTCACCTGTCTGAACATGTGCTAAAGCAACACAATAAGGGAACGTGGAATGCCTACAGTTCAGAAATTACTTATACGATACAACAAATGCACACCAATCCTCCTGTTATTAACCCTCACAGAACAATTCCTTACCCATTTTCTCTTCATTTGCTCCTGAATAAGGCAACTTACTGACAGTCGACCCAGTTGTCGGCAAATCATATCTCTGGCGCTGTGAGGCAGCAGTGATAACCAGTGAGCCAACTTGCGGCCCTGCACATTCGGACGCGTTTGAAATGTCAAAGACGTTCGACTTGTGTTGTTGCCCTTATCAGGAACAATTGATCCAGATTCCCTGACCAAGAAATTAACCCAAACCACAGCGGTGAAAGCGCTTTATGGTAACCACTAGTCGACCAAGAAGGACGGCATGTACAATTGCATCTTCTCTTAACAGAGTAGGGTTTTTTTCCTGCAATGAGAAATTCCTTCCAAAAAAGAGTGTTTGTGACACCGTGCTTTTAGAGCACAGAATAATACATTATGTCAGTGCCAGTCATCAAACATCCAAATATTCTCGTTTCCAGTTTCCACTAATTGCCCCACAGCTTGACGTCTGAAGTATTCATCTGAACGAAACTTTCCTTGCAAAGTTTTAATCTCCAATGAACCAGTGAATGAGTCTGAAGTCAGATACCGTCAAATTTGATCATGAACTGCGGGAAAACTGAGCCTCATTTTGACCCATAGAGGGATCTATGCAGACACATCTTTTGAAAGTGACAAAGGCCTCAGGAGAGCCCAACTTCCATAAAATGAGGAATTGACCCGTTTGGCCACTTCTTTCTTCATGACTCGCTTTAAAGCCGATTCTGTTTCCATAAGCAGAGGAGTAAACAGGCGGGAGTCTAACCCTCAAGGACTGTCCCAATCGGTAATAATTGGTACCTGCTAAATGTTGACTTCTCCAAATCTGAGGCAGCCTGGTGAGCTGTGGTCTTCCAACTTTCTGCCTGTTTAAATGAATTCCAGCAGATTCCTGTCTCTACATAAGGAACAGAAGCATTCAACCGTATCCCTGTACGTTTTCGTCCCCCATTGTTTCACCGTTACTTTTCTGCTTTTCATGAATAACGTTGTTCTTTCTGCCAAACGAAGTCAATCTTCGCATCAGAAGCTTGTCATCCTCACGTTCCTCGAAGGAAAAACACGTGTGTGGACTTCCAAACTGTAACAAATGGGGTCTGGGGCGGGGAGTGGGTATGTTCTGTCTATAAAATGACTTCCAGATATTCCTTCAAAATTAATACCTAACAACACGGAGAACGCACCTTCGGATGCTTGCTGCAATAGTTGCAAGAAAATTCAGCAAGGCTGTAGTGTGAATCGAGGTTACAACCCCGAGCTCGAACCACTGATCTATGGCAGCACTAACATATGAAGCGTTTTGAGACTGACAAAAGATGATGACCTTTAGCAGAAAAACTTCGGTCATCTTTTGTGATACAAGCTTCGTTTTGTGAGACAAAATACGACTTGAAACCCACTTCTTTGATCACTTGCTTGATATAACACTTTGTCAGCTTCCCAATATCTCATAAGGTGACAGGGATCAACATTTGTTTAATCTCACACAAAGTAAAAGCTTTGAACCTTCTTTTATATAAAAGGCACGAAGTAGTATTGATACCAGCTCATTACCCTTGATTTCAGCATGTATTGCAGTTTTTCTCAATCACTTGGTGAGTAATTCCTTTCCTTTTGCCTGGTGCGATTTACGTTGCCAAGGCAATGCATAATTTATGGCGTTGGCAGGTGACTGTTAGGCACCAAACGTGAAACAGTTCAAATCGAACATGCTCCGGAGCTTGCAATTCGAGGGAATGCAGAATATCTGAGAGTGCACTTTAAAACATAATATTGGGTGTCGTGGCCGCTGGCTGGGTTGGCATACCATTGACCAGCTCTATTTGCTCTTGAGTGGGCCTAAGGATATGACAGTGATTGTTAGAGGGAAGACAGTCAAGAGATTTGCAGAAAATGATGCAAAATTTGAAATTTTGCCGCCCGGTGATGGATGAGCAACCCTTGTTGTGAGTACTTCCACATGCGGGAGAGGTATTGGAAGAACTCAGAATTACATCATTGGGTAAATAACCTGCAACTCCTTCCCTTCCACCATGTGGGAGCCCTTGTGGAAAGATAAAGCTGCGAAAGCCGCAGTGCACGTTTGGGAAAATAGGCGTTCGTAAAAATGCCATTCAGATAATGAACAATGAAACTGTGAACAGAACGCAAGTACACCTTTGAATAGAAGCAGTGGGAGTTCGATCATAGAACATAGAAAATAGAACATTACAGCACTGTACAGTCCCTTCGACGTTCGATGATTCGCCAACCTGTCATCCCAATCTGTAGTCCATCTAACCTACACTATTCCATGTACGTCCATATGTTGGTCCAATGAGAACTTAAATGTACTTACAGTTGGCGTATCTATTACCGTTGCAGGTTAAACATTCCATACCCTTACTACTCTCTGAGTAAAGAAACTACCTCTGACATCTGTCCTATATCTATCCCCCCTCAATTTAATTCTATGCCCCCTCGTGCTCGCCATCGCCATTCTTGGAAGAAGGCTCTCTCTGTCCACCCTATCTAAATCCTCTGATTATATGATATGTCTCTATTAAGTCACCTCTCAACTTTCTTCTCTCTGACGAAAACAACCACACGTCCCTCACCCTTTCCTCGTAAGACCTTCCCTTCATACCATGCAACATACGAGTAAATTTCCTCTGCAACTTTTCCAAAGCTTCATCATCCTTCTTATAATGTTGTGACCAGAACTGTATACAATAGTCCAAATGCGGCCGCATTAGAATTTTGTCCAGCTGTTGCATAACATCATGGTTCCAGAACTCGATCCCTCAAGTAATAAAAGCTAAAACACTGTATGCCTTCTTAACAAACTTGTCAACCTGGATGGCAAACTTCAAGGATCTCTCTACGAGAACACCGAGATCACTCTGCTCACCTACACTACCAAGAAACTTACCATTAGCACAATACTTTGCATTCCAGTTGTTCCGATCAAAAGGAATCACCTCTCACTTGTCCCCATTAAACTCCATTTGCCACCTCTCAGCCCAGCTCGGTAGCTTATCTATGTCTCTTTGTAAACTACCACATCCTTCATCACTATCCACAACTCTTCCGACCTTAGTGTCGTCTGAAACTTAATAACCCACCCTTCTACGCCCTCAATCAGGTCGCTTATAAAATATAACGAACAGCAGTGGACCCAACGCCGACCCTGGCGGTTTCCCACTGGCAACTGGACTTCAGGATGAACATTTTCCATCAACCACCACCCTCTGTCTTCTTTCAGCAAGCCAATAACTGATAAAAACTGCTACATCTCCCAAAATCCCACTCCTCCGCATTTTATGCAATAGCCTACTGTGGGGAACCTTATCGAACGCCTTGCTGAAATCCATATACACAACATCAACCTGTTTACTCTAATCGACCTGCTTGGTCACCTTCTCAAAGAAATCAGTTAGGTTTGTGAGGCACGAACTACCCTTCACAAAACCATGCTGACTATCTCTGAACAAATTATTCCTTTCCAGACGGTTATAAATCCTATCTCTTATGACCTTTTCCAACAATTTACCAACAACTGAAGTGAGGCTAACTGACCTACAATTAACAGGATTATCCCTACTCCCCTTCTTGAACATGGGAACCATATTTGCTATCCTCAGGACTCATGGCACTATCCCTGTAGACAATGACGATTTAAAGTTCAATTCCAAACGCTCGACAATATCCCCCCGGCTTCCCAGAAAATCCTTGGAAAAAGCACATCCAGCCCAGGGGGCCTATCTATTTTCACACTCTGCAGGATTTCTAATACCTCCTCCTTTTGAACCTCAATCCCACCTAGTGTAGTAGCCTGTATCTCAGTAATCTCCTCGACATCATTGTCGTTTTCTAGACTGAATACTGTTGAAAAGTATTCATTTAGTGCTTCCCCCATCTCCTCTGACTCCACACACAACCTTCCACTGCTATTGCTGATTGGCCAACATCTTAATTTCGTCATTCATTTATTCCTTAAATACCAATAGAAAACCTCAGTGTTTACCCTGACCCTATCCCCCAAAAACTTCTCATGTCTCCTCCTGACTCATCTGAAATATCTCTTTCGGTCTTTCCTGGCTACCTTGTAACCCTCAAGCACCCTAACTGAGCTTTCGCCTCTTATCCTAACATGAGCCTTCTTCTTCCTCTTGACCAGACAATCTACTTCCTTCGGCTCCTGCTCTGGACAGCTTTCACTCTGCCTGACAGGTACATAGTTATCTCGGAAAACACAGTAGCGTTTCCTTGAATAAGCTCCACATTTCTAATGTGCCTATCCACTGCAGTCTCCTTCTCCATCCAGTGCTTCCGAAGTCTGGCCTAATCGCATCATAATTGCCTTTCCCCCAGCTGTAACTCTTGCCGAGTAGTATACACCTATCCATTTCCATGTCAAATCCCCCTTAACAACTACCCTGTCATTCTCACTGCTATCGAGAATCATCTTTGCTATCCTTTCCTCTACACCTCTGGAACTATTCGGGGGCCTATAGAAAACTACCAACAGGGTGACATCTCATTTCTAACTTCAGCCCATATTACGTTTTTTGACGAGTCCCCAAACATCTTTTCTGCAACTGTAATACTGTCTTTGACCAACACTGCCACAGGCCCCCCTCTTTTACCTTCTTCCTTGTTCTTACTGAAACATCTAAATCCTGGAATCTGCAGCAACCATTCATGTCCCTGTTCTATTCATGTCTACGAAATTGCCGCAACACCAAATTCCCAGGTACCAACCAATCCTGTATGGTCATCGACCTTACTCCAGATGCTCTTGGCATTGAAGTAGACATACGCCAAACCAACGACTTGCTCACCGGTGCAATCTTGCGACCCTAAGACTTGTTTTAGACCTCCCTACTCTCAAAATTTTCAATATGTGAACTACAACTTTGGTTCCCATCCCTCTGCTGGATTAGTTTAAACACACCTTAGCGAATTGCCCCCCAGGATATTGGTACCCCTCTGGTTCAGATGAAGACCGTTCTGCCTTTACAGGTCCCACCCAGCCCAGAAGGATCCCTAATTATCCAATAATCCAAACCCCTCCCTCCTGCACCATCCCCGTAGCCACGTGTGCAACTCCACTCTCTCCCTATTCCTTGCATCACGAGCACAACAACAGGGAGGGAATTTGAAAGGACGGATGGAAGTATATTATGACCGTGACTTCCAAACGAACGGATTAGAGTTTGAGCTGCAGAAGAGCAGAGACGTGGAAGAGTTAATGATGTTAATGAAGTGCAAGTCGGCTGACATGGTGATGTTGTGGATATGTGGTTAAAAACACATAAGAAATTGAAGTATGTCACCATGGTTATGGCGTGTCTGTTCAGACTCAGACAATTACCATGGAGGAGATTGAATCAGTGGCGAGGCATTTTCTCCTAGGACTTGGTCGATTATGCCTTCCAGCTCATCTCATCCACTTCCGTCAACTCTGCTCCCAAACTCATCCCTCCAACTGAGACGAGGACAGAACTCCCTTCTACAACACTTTAAAATCCAGCACCCTCTGTAGACATCATGTCATCCTCCGGCATTTCCGTCAGCTGCAAATAAAACCCACCAACTAAGATGTGTTTCCCTCCCCACCCCTACCCACTTTCTGTAAATATCATTCCCTCTTCGACTTCCTGATGGTGCACGCTCCCACCAACCACCCTCCCATCCGCTCCCAGCAAACTTCTCATTCCAACATGGGATTTGCAAAACATCCATCCTCACCTCCGCCCTCAACTCTGTCCAAGGCCCCAAAGGACCCTTCCATGTCCATCAGAGTTTCACCTGCATTTCCACGCATGTCATTGTTCCCTGTGCAGTCTCCTCGATACTGAGGAGATCGGATGCCTAATTATAGACCACTTCGGAAAACTTCTCTGAGAAACCCGCACCAAATAACACCACTGGCCGCTGGCGGAACATGTCAACTCTCCCTCCCACACAGCCAAGTTCATTCAGGTCGAGGGCTTCTGCCGCTCTCATGAACTGTCCTGTCTGTCCATCTTCCTTCCCACCTATCTGCTCCACCCTGCGCTGCGACCTATAATCATTACCCTCACCTCCATCCTCCTATCACACTCTCAGTTACTTTGTCCTAGCCACACACGCTTCCATTTATCTCTCTACCACCTCGCTTCACAAGCCTCTTTCCTGATGGTGCCCGAAACGTCGATTGTCTTGCTGATTGGATGCTGCCTGCACTGCTGTGTTCTTCCAATATCACACTTCTAAGTCAGTGGCGAGACAGTGGATTTTGAGTTTGGGACTGAAGTCAGATGCCTCAGTTTTGCAATGATTCAATTGTAAGTAATGTCTGCTCCATCAGGACTGGATGGCAGACAATTCAAGACAGTGTTTGACCTGGAGGGAACAGGGAGGTGATCGTGTTCATATCCACCTGCTGACCCGCTGATCTCTGTAGTGGAGGCTGTGTGCATGAAAGATTCTGACAAAATTCTCTTCCAATTCTTCGCGTTGAAAAACCCTTACCTTCAGACCTTATCTTCAGACAAAATCCAGAGTCTGTGAAAGACGGTTTCATACTCTCATTTTTGGATAACATCAGTTTCGCAGGATTTTAGAAGGGTAAGATTTACAAACCAACCTCTCCACCATAATCTGATGAAGCCGCACTATTTATCCCGAATACAACTTGATCAGATTTTGAACATGAAATGAAAAAGCCCTGGTTACAGTGTGAGATAAATCGTTAACTTATTGGTGTGTGGACGAGGCTTCCACCTGTCATCAGACCTTACAAAGCTCAATTGCAATCATACTGAGGAAAGACTGGGGAAACGTGGGGATCCACTCCCTGTCTGAGCTGAATTCCCGTGGACGCAATGATACCAGGAACAAGCCATTCACCTGCTCAGAGTGTGGGAAGGGATTTCACTCTGTCTCTGACCTGCTGCGACACCTACTCGTTCAAAATGATGAGAAGCTATTTCAATGCCTGAACTGTGGGAAATGCTTTAAAACATCCAGCATTTGGAGAACCGAACACCTCGCTCATTCTAATTAGGAACCTTTTATCTCTCAGGACTTTGGAAAATGTTATCAACCCTCTATGTGCTTCATCTTTGAGAAATATGCTCACATAAATAAGAGTCCATTAAGAATCAAAGAGACCTGACGTGTAATCCACGTGCTCACCCGGAGGAGAGAAATCTCCAGTTCCAAATCTGTGGGACGTGTTGTAACGTCCGAGCGACCGGGTGGCTCATCACCTTTCAACACAGTATTAACAGGTCTTTCTAAATGCCATGACTGCGGGAAGTGCTGCACTCTTTCCTGAATACTAACGTGTCATCACCATGTTCACACCGAGGATAGACATTAATCAGTATAAACGTTCCTGGGGACAGTATATCATGAACGTCTTCACATTGAGGAGAGACCTTTCAAACATGTAGTCTGTGGGATGTACTCTCTAGTCTCTGTACAACTGATGTCCCATCGATATTTTCGAATTGTGAGAGACGTTTCAAGTGAATTTATTCCAGGAATAGATTCAAACAATCATCTCAACTCTCAGCACACCATGTTTTGCAGTTGTCAGCAAGCATTTACCTGCTTCATGTGCGAAAAACAGTTAGGTCACTCATCGACCATGCTGATAGTGTAGAGGGATCCCACTGAGGGATGGAATTCCCTCACTCATCGACCCTACTGAGACAGCAGAGAGTTTACATATCTCAACACCGATTGAACTTTGTTCTTCACATTCAGATCTCAAAGCAAAGTTTTAATATTCTCGATAACAACCAAAAAAGGCAAATACAATGTTAAACAGAGTATCGAAGGTCATTGGAAGGATGGTATTACAGAGTACGTGAAGCACCAGCATAGTTTGTCAAGGAGAAATCACATTTGACAAATGTATTAGAATGCTTTCAGCAGATAATGAGCAAGTGAGACGAAGTCAAGCCTGTGGAGGTGACCGGCTTGAATTTCCATAGACATATGTCAAGGTGCAGAATGGCAAACTGATAAATAAGAGACCATGGATTGAGGCTTGGCTGACTGGCAGAAGGCAGACAGTTGGGTAAAGAGGCCTCTTCCAGTATGGCAGCCCGTGACTAGTGGAGTTCAAATGAGTCAGGTTTGGCACCACAGCTATTCACATTATGTATGAATGACCCATTCAAAGAAACTGACGGTGTTGTTGCTCCATTTGAAAATACACAATGATAGGTGGAAGGCCAGATCTTATTGATGAAGCGGGCATGCTGCAGAATGACTTGAACGGAGTGAGTGCTTCGAAAATCGTTGTAGTTGCCATACTTTGTGGAAAATATGAGGTCATATGTTTGGTGGAAAGAGTAGAGGCATAGACAATTTTCTGAAAGCAGACAGAATTCCAAGTTCAATTTTCTCTTATGTTTAGCATGCAGTTTCAGTTGGTGTTTAGGAAGGCAAATACAATGTCGGCGTTCAGTTCAAGCAAATTAAAAAGCACCGGCAGATGTTTAGGCCTAAGTCAATAGGAGGCTCTGGACCATTGCATTTGGAACATTGGGAGTAGGTTTTGGCCCGATATCTAAGTGATGGTATGTTTTGCGTGGTGGATAGGAGGTTTATATTGGCTGCCTCAGTGGTGAGTAGTAATGTCTTGCAGCCTCCGCGATGTTTGTTCAATATCTACTTTCGACGAATGTGAATTTGGAGTTGGCATATACTATCCGTTTCAGCCTGCGTTTCCTCCTCAGACTAAAGATTTGTGGCTGACTTTCTTTCGTCATGGGAAATTCAGAGTTACAGGAATTGGATAGAGGTGTGAGTTGGGAACGATTCCCTTCTCATGATTAGCGGGGGTTTATTATCCAAATCTCCGTTTTGCACATTTTAGGTATTCCGTTAGAACAACGTTGATCGCAGGGATTTAGGCCTTTTCATGAGAATTTTTTTAACCGAGGTGACACCTTCCATATAAACGCATGGTTTCAAGTAAAAGTCTTGAACGATATAAGGAGTGGAGGGTCATTCTTGAGGAAGACATCATAAAGGTCAATGGAGAATATTAAATAGCCTCAGACCATAAAGTTAAGTATAATCTAAAGATATTCTGCCAGTACATTAAGAAATTGAGACGAAATAGGACCACTTTAAGATGAAAAAGCTCACCTATGCCTTGATCCTCAGCAGATGGAGAAACATGTAATGTTCATTTCGCGTCAGTTTACACTGTGGAGAATGAAATGGCGGGTACACCTAAATACTGATGTTTTGAAACTAGTTCACATTAAAAAAGGGAGGTGCTGGATTACCTGGAAACTATAAAGTTGGATATTTCTCTGGGATCTGATCTCCTGTATCCCGGAAACTTGTGGGAAGTTAGGGAATGAAACTGTTGGGCCCTTCGTAGAAATATTTTTATTATCTATTATTACGAGTGAGGCGCCGAATGTTGTGCCTTTGCTTAGAAAGGAATTCATGGAGAAGTCTGGGATCGATATACCTGTGTGTCTATTTATGGTCGTGGGTAAGTTGTTGGAAGCAATTCTTACCGATAGGATTTATTTGATTTTTTAGATACAAGGAATGAATAGGGATAATCAGCATGGTTTTGAACAAAATTGATTGATTTTTTGCAGGCGTAACCAAGAAGATCAATGAGGACATAGTGGTAGAGTTTGCTCACTTGGGGTTGAATAAAAGCTTTTACAGTGTTCCACATGGTTGACTAATTCATAAAGTTAAATCGCATAAGTTAAATGGAAGGATTCCAATTAGGTATTAAATTATTCGATAGCAGGATGATGAGAATGGTGGTGGAAGGTAATTTTCAGACTGGAGGACTGTTACCAATGGTATACGATTGGCTGAGCGCACATTCATTTTATTTTTCATTTAAATAAATGATGTACGTGGGAAGATAGAAAGCATGGTAAATAAGTTTGCAAAATTGGTAGAAGAATGGACAATAATAAGGTTCTAGAAAGTTGTGAAGCGAGTTGCTCGTCAGGTCAGTTTCTCTCTGGCCTCGAGTTTAAAAAGCGTGTGGGGGAGAAGTTGTGAAGGGTCATTCGTCCATCGTGAAGCGTACGTTATCAGGCATCCATCTATTCTTGTCCCAGTTTGCAGCAATGAAATTGTCTATTTGATCTGATATGACAGAACAATGGTACTGAAGGTTGACCTGATCACAATGTTGTAACCTCTTTGAGGAACGTATTTTTATGTTCAAATACAAAGGTAGTCACGCAGGCACATTCCCCGATAGTGACAGAGTCCTCAGAATTATATCCATTCCATGTGCTTTATGTCTACAAGTATCTCTGGAGAAAGGAGGCTTTCAGTGGAATACAAGTCACTTCGCCAGAAAATGTGCACCGTTGCTGTGAGCCGCGATATGAAATGGATACTGAGCTGAAATGATCCGAAACGCTTCTCATGTGAAACTTTCAATAACACAAATCCCACCAAAATAAGCCCTCTGGCTCCTGGAACCTGACAGGTTAGCGCACAGCAGACATTCCTCCTTAAGAAACAACGGGCACATGGCAAAATCTAAACACTTTCCTGTCTTGTCTTGTTCTGTTTCTGTCGCTGTCACACTTCCCGCGTCCTCTGAACGTCTAGTCCCAATGTCAATGAGCTATTTGATGTAAACACAGGCATATCGAAATAGTAATCTTTATTTCAAAAGCAGAGCCAGGGATTGTAAGCTGCAAGGGCTTGCTCTCTGCTGGGTAATGAAACATCACAGTTTCGTTGTACTCATTATCATATAGACTGATTCCACAAATATGCACCGCAACCAGTCATTATCAATTGAAATGTCCCAATGAATACCGTGACGGGCAGAAAGATCAGGGAAGAGTAGCTTCGACCCCTTCCTCGCCGACGGACATTTTGCAAAGAATGTCCTGTTACTTGACAATATGACCTCCTCGAAGCTGGCCATGGAAGTGTCTAGAACAATAATATCCTTTGGCCCATATGTCTGCACCAGTCCAACTTAATCCCCTGAACTGTTCTTATCTCATTTGGCGTCAATTGCTTCAGAGGGGCAAATGTATTCAGTCATGGAAGTGGACAACTAAATGGGTATTACCTGATCTGGTGTTATCTGTCTTTTCCATCCTGACAGGCAGTTGGTTGCAGATTCTTAACGTTCCTTATTTGAGTTTACACATTTCACCTAATCCTGCGATTGAATTTCAAACAAGAAAGCAGAGAACAAGCACTCATCAAGTTCACTCTCGGCTTTCAATCAGTCAGCAAAATGCTTAACTGAATGAGGAATCCACATTGCATTTAATGTCCATCGCCTAAACGACATGGCCACATCTGCAGAAGCGTGCTTCTAAACTGTTTTCAAGTACTCCCTCACTGTGGAGCTGAGGGACAGGCAATCATTGTTCGGTTTGTTTGAATTCAATCACCACAGTTTCGACAAGGTTAAATTACAGGATATGTTTGGTCTGTGTAATAAATCTCGTTGGTTGAAATGGTCATTCAGTTAAAAAGAAAAGTAGAGATTGCAGGAGAAACTAAACAGATCTGGCAGCATCTGGGGAGAGACAAATAGAGACAACGATTCAGAGCTTCTCCAGGAGTTTCTCCGAACTCTGTTTTCTCCGACAGGTGCTGGCAAACCTGCCGAGTTCCTTCATCAATTTCTGTTTTTGTTTTAGATTCCGAGCGTCCACAAACCTTCACTAGCCAGTCAACAATACGGTAACGCATTTGTGGCTCCTCACTGGATTTGCTTTCCGTTTGGGAGCATATCCTTGACCCTATTAAAAACCCGAAAGTGCACAGCACAGGAGTCGGATGAACAAGAACACCGGCTGCTCCATGCGTGAGTACACTTTATCGGTTAACAGCGAAACGAGAGGACTAATTGCTCCACAGAGACTGGGGAGTCCCTTGTAGCAGGCCCCTTGCAGGATCTCCTAAAGCAGACTGTTAGTGAATTCAAGCTATCGCCTGCCCTTCGCAGAATGAAAATTGACCTCAATTGGTTAAAAATTCCAAAATGAATCCGAAGAGCCGAACGCACTGACTAGCATCGTCACAGAGACTAATGAGCCATTGGCTTCAATGACCCCCGAATGCAAGCTGCAGCCTGCCCCTCCGATATTGACAATCACCCTTAATTAGCATTTTTCCTAAATAAATCCAAGGAAATTCACGGTGAAAACATGGGAGTAGTCTGATCCCACCCTCTATAGACGCACCCATGACACCGGAACCAGTTATCCTCCAAAAGGGATTGCCTCACTTCCACCCTTTCAGTGTTTTATCTCTTCCCGCGTTTTTGAATTGCCCTGGAGCTGAGATGAGATTTGACATCCCAACGTGCAGGAACGAGAATCCTTTACTATCATAGATCATTCCATGTCCGGAGAATATCAGAGTCAAAGTACCGGCCTCTGAAAGAACGGAAAGATTTCTAAACTGTCTCTGCCCAGTCGGCCATTTCACCCTTCATTTTCCACTGAATCCGCGGCCCAAGGAATATCTAAAGATTCCGAAAGCTCGAGTCTGGGATTTCTGTTTTGCTTGTTGACAGTTTTCCCACTTGACAATTGGTAACATTTTCCCAGAACCTTTTCACAATCCTCTGTTTTGCGCCATGTACAGAGATTCACGACCCTGGGAATATATTGTTTGGAGCAAAGAAGATTAATGTGAAATTTCTTGGGGACGTTTATAATGATGTGGGAGAAAGAGCTGTGGATGGGTGGATTAATGGTCAGGAGGAACTGCTGCGTCTGACCAGGGTAATTGACCAGAGAACGAGGAGTGAAGACGTTTAATGGAAAAAGACGACTTGTTTCAAATAAACTCAGTGAAACCTACATATATGCGTATTTTTTGTCATCTGTGGATAGAGGAACAGGTCCGTTTTGAGTCAGGTCCGTTTCTTGTTCAGAACGCAAGTTTTCTGCATCTCAAGAAAAGACCTGAGAACATATCGAGTTGTTTCGGTGGGTTTTCTGGAGTTGCAGCGATAACTCTTCCAACAAGAAAACATTTAAAATCAACTGTGAGGGAAACATGCTCGGTATTGATGAAAGATAGAATGAATATAAAGGATCCCTTTTCATGAGCAGAGAGATTAATAACACGGCAATGTTCGAGGAATAAAGATGCACTTCTATCGCGCCTTTCAGCTCTACTTGAATCACAGGCACTGAAGCACCTATGAAGCAGATGTGTCATTGTCAATAATAATGTGCTAATCAGGGCAGATTGTTCAAACAGAGGTCAAAAAAGAAAACTCAGAATTGGCACTGGAAGTGCCAGTGAGATTATGTTTTACTTTAAAAGAATTGTCCTGCTCTTGTTTATATCCAGAATTTTGCAGGACCAGTCATCCCAATCTCAGAGAAAGGCGTTACCCTCTTAAGAAACAAATGAGGAGGATGTTCTCACATTCAGTATGTAGCAAGTATGTGGAAGTATTTGCAGCCAAGGCCTGTCAAGACTGGGTATGTTCAAGGCTTCAATTATCTCTCTGTTAATAGCATGCAGCAAGTGGCAATGTAAAATGTGTCCACATTTGCTGACAATGCACACTAGTGGGAGCGCATGTTATGATAAGATCATGGCAATATGCATAGGCATATAGATAGGTTGGGTGAGTGGGGACAAACTATTCAGGTGCAGTTTCATGTGTGTATTTTTAGGTCATGCACTTTGGTCGGAAGAGTCAAAAGACAGATTACTATTAAAATCGAGATAAAGTAGAAGAAACATGTGACGCAGAAGAATATTATACACGGCACAAAGTTTAGTATCATATTCTTTCCCTGACAAAAAGGATGGCTTCCTTTCCGAATGCTGACAATGAAAAAGATTGTTTCCCAGGAAAGAAAAATAACTGAAACTAATAGCCTAATCGGAAATTTAGAAAAGACTTAGATCGTTCCAATGGACGACATTGATGTATATGGCTCGCTAACATTTGTTTACAATGGGGCTTGGAGTGGGAGTTAGGGGACCTGGGGAGTGGAAGTCAGGTTATCCATGATTACTGTCATCGTTCATCTGTCTACGTCATTTTGTACGTTTAATTTCGCATTTTGGTTCCTGTGAGTGCCCTTGTAAACTGTACCCGCTGGTGATTATTTCCCTGGTTGCTCTTCATCACGACTCGAAAGAATTCAAAATTCTGTTCTCCTTGATTTCGGTAATCTCTAATCAAATGTCATCAGTACCTCGATACTTTCCAAGCCTGTCTTCCTTCTTGCAATATCAGTTGATCCGTCACTGCGTTACTGTTGACCAAATCAAGAACAAATCAAACCGCATCAATAGCATCTCGGTTCTGAACGCAGATAACTGCAGCCACTGCCCAGATCACTGCCAACTGTAGGATCACAGAAGCACACATTGTACAGCCAGGAAACTCAAAACAACAGAAACACCCTTTTGGGCTGCGGACCTGGTTGTGTTTCTCAATCAGCAATCGAATTTTACATTGGTAATATCAACAGTTCCCTCACACAAGGAACTAACTAATGCTGCAGACAGAGGATAAAGTGTGGACTGTAGATACTGGAGATCAGAGTCAAGAGTGCGGTACTGGAAAACTTAGCAGATCAGGCAGCATCTGAGGAGTAGCAGAATCGACGTTTTGGCCGAATGTCTGATAAAGTATTTATGTCAGAAACATCCATTCTCCTGCTTCTTGGATGCTGCATAACCTGCTGTACTTTTCCAGCAACACATTCTCCATTGCTGCAGACTATCACACAATCCGAGATTCCAGGCACGGAATCAGCGACACTCAGTGTAATGAGTCAACCTACTGCGGACACCTGGCAGTGGTGTTTCATGTCAAATTGATCTTCAAGAATGTGTATCGTGAGTTGTCCGTCCTGTATAATGTTTCCTGCAGTCCCGATATGCAATATTTTTTTCCCAAATTTGTCTTGCCTATGATGGGTAATTGGTCCATTTTTTGGTGAGTTGTTGTCAAATATGTCTTTCGGTTTATGCTGTCTCATAACTCTGAGTGGTCAGAGGAGTCTGACTGTATGTGCCGAGACATACTTTGACGTATAATTTAGAAAGCTTGGTTGGTTGGGTAATGGTATGTCCTCCCGGCGTTGGTTTTACAATGAATATGCGGGAATATCGATTGTTGCAAAATATTTCTGGAAGATCCACTAAACAACACAATCAGCTGTCCCGAGTAGCAATACACAGCGATGACGAGGACAACAAATTCGACTGTGACAACACAAATACATTGGGGCCAGCTAAACAGAGTGAAGCCAGAGAATATCTAGAATGACTAGACTCAACCAATGACTCCATCAAAAAACAGTTGATCTGGACCCAACATACTGGGACATGCAAAGGACGACAAGAACCAGCAACTGAAAGCTGTGGGAAGGAAATCAAACCAATTCGAAACACTTCAGGATAGCAGCGCTTCACACGAGTTTCATCTGCCTTGAGGATATCACTGAGAAAGGGAAGGAAACGGCTGCAAACCAACTTCCCAAAACCACCAAACATCCCCACAAAATCTGCACCCTTCATTAGAACTGCAGATTTTTAAACAAACCTTGAAACCCTGAAACAGTCAGAGCCACCCCAGCGGGAAAATAAACCCTGGTCTCCCACGTGACAACTGAGGTTACCAACCACACGGTGTATGTCAGAGCTAACTGAGCCTGCAAGCTACTTGTGCATGCTCTTGTCAATAACACCTGCTTGATTATCCTCATCCTATTTTCCATCATTTAACGTTGTATGTCTTAAGCATTACAAATTCACAGTTACATATCTCTAAAAATTGTGACACTTTCTGCCGCTCTGACACATACAAACAGTGATGTCCAGATTCCATCCACTCCCCAGCTGATAAGGTTTTCTATGTACAGCTACTCGAACATTTATGACTCTTATCTTAACTCTATGGCTTCTGTTTGATTGATCCCTCCATCATAGGGAATGTTTTTGTTGAGTGTACCCAACCCATTCCACTGATTATTTCGTACATCTCAATACTGTCTCCTCTCAACCTCTACAGCTCTCAGAAATACAAGGCCAGTCTAAATGAACTCTATCATAGCTGAAGTTCTTCAATCCAGACAATATATTGGCGAAACACTTCTGCACCGTTTCCCCAGCTGTGATATCGTATCTTTTATGTGAATTGCAGCATTGTACATAATACTCTAGTGAGAGACGAATAAAGACTTGAAATAAATGTGGGGAATTCTTAAACATTGTTCTTTTCCAATAAAGTCTCTTTCCTTCGAAATTGTTCTGTGTCATTTCATGAACCCAGTGCTCCAATGAACTCTGGTCCATGCAAATCAAACACTGTACATGATGATTGATAACCAACCACATTATCTGATTGCATAACGTGGCTTAAAGGTCCTCATGGTGGTATATGGGCATGTTCGCCGAACAAGAGTGACAACTCCAACACTAACCTACCGGTGCCAATGTGAAAGTGAATGTTAATTTGTGCAATGCCCCAGAGACATGGGAGGAGGGATGGAAAGGAAGAATAGTGATTGTGAAATGGAGAAAATTCTCCGTTATTCGATGCAGATAAAGTTTGAAGCAAATAAATCATCACCTTAGAGAGTATTTTCACATTAAAACTGATCGTTTCCTTTCTGCATTTGTTTTGCAAGGTTTATGTGAAGTAACATGGAACAAATGCGCATTACCGATACTCGGATCTGAATGGAGGTTGCTTCGGCCACAATGCAGAGGACGAACCACTTTACGATCACATGAAAAACCCAACAGTAAAAGCAATAAATGCAATGGCTGAGATTGGCGAGGAACAGCACTCCATGCACAAGAGGACAATGAACTGAGATTGGAATGAATCGTCATCTTCGTTGCCCTCATTGGCTGTGGAGATTCCATCATTGAGAATGTTGAAGACTGAGTTCAATAGATTTCTAGCAAAGATGAAATGTACAGGCGATAGTACACAAATTGTTGAAATGTGAGTCTCAAAAACAACGAAGTTTCACATCCTTGCTATATCAGTGCAGCGGGACAACGTAGTAACAAATGTTGAACACTCACAACTCACCGGTTCCCATGTCTAGAATCAGAGAAATTCAGTGGCGCTGTGGCGAAGATCCGATCGGAAATTGGGAGTGGAATGAACGCATGGATCTCTTCTCCATCTGCAAGTGACAAAGTCCGTGAGCATCCATTCCTTCTATGAAGGCAGAGAGGCGCGTGGAACGCCCAGGCTGGGAGCTCCAAACTCGGCTGGAGCAACTTCTGTTGACATGGAATAGGGAGCATTGGGAGAAGAGGCTGGGAGAGTAACCTCATCTGGATACAGTTCAATTGACATGGTGCAGGAAACATTGGGTTGATGGAAAGTACCCTGAGCCATTTCAATCTGAACTGAAATAGTTTTCGGCAGCATACATTTTTGTGGATTGAGGGAGGATCTTCCCCAGGGAATTGTCAAATTGAAAATAAACATTTTGCAAAGACTCAGCTCGTGTGGGAGTATCTGTGTATCATGAAATGGACATCTTTTACATCTTTAAAAGCAAGTTTGTATAATCAAGAAGACGTGGCTGCTCTCTAGTTGGACAGATCGGTTCAGTCTGGGATTAGTTGAGTGAGCTGAAAAATGTTGCTGGAAAAGCGCAGCAGGTCAGGCAGCATCCAAGGAGCATTAGATTCGACGTTTCGGGCATGAGTCCTTCTTCAGGAATCCTGAAGAACGGTTCATGCCCGAAACGTCGATTTTGTTTATTCACGTTTATTCACAGGTAAAGAAAATGCGATATTAAGGGACACAGGATCCTCTGTGATGCTGAAAGATGAGGAGATATGTACTCCGGAAGGAATATTTCCAGAAAAGGTACTGCTAAAGGAAACTCATGGTGAGACTGAAAGCCACAAAATTACGTAAAGCAAGTGCAGAATGTCAAGAAGAGTGTGGAGGAATTGTGGTAGGAGTGGTGGACACACTGTCAGCTCCAGGAATACAAATTGTCTTTGCGAAGTATATAGCTGATTTACCTGTAGAAATACTACCTACTCTGATTGAAAAGACAGCAGAGACAATGGCAACTGAAGCTTTGCAGGAGTCTTATCCTGTAATCTTTCCAGATTGTAGCGTAACAAGGTCTCACTGTCACCAGTTGAAACCAGCGAGATCAAAAGTGTAAAGAGAAGGAAGCTGAAGTGGCATTAGCAGACACTTTATTCCATCAGTTAGTTGAGACAAAACAGGAGCAAACAGGGTCTCATGCAATATTTTTTAGCTCAGCTAAACTAATTAAGTTACAGCAGAACGATGAAAATCTAAAGCTGTTATAACAAAAACGTTTGTACATTAGGTATTCTGAATGCATCACTGTTTGTTATTACCTTACAAATTATGTCCTTATGAGGAAATAGAGACTATCACATAACCAAGGAGAGGAGAAATGGGCATTAATGCATCAAATTGTATTGGTAATGCAGTATAGAATGGTGGTGTTGTGAGTGGCGCACGAGCGACCACCTAGAGGTAATTTATGAGTGATGAAAACCCAGGCTGAAATACAAAGACGTTTTTACACACCTGGACTGCACCAGCATGTCGTTGAAGCTTGCCAGGTGTGGCATAGATGTCACGAAATTGGAAAATCACAGGTGGTAAAAAAAACTTGCATCTTTAATAACTATTCCTACATTTGAGGAACCTTTTACAAGAGTCTTAATTGACTGGTTAGGTCGCCAATCTCAAACAATAAAGTGGAAATCAGTACTTCTGAATATTAATGGATGTATCAATTAGATTTCCAGAGGCCATTCCCAGATGCAATATCACAGCTAAAAGGATTGTAGAGGAATTACTCTTTTAAAAAGAGATATGGTCTACCAATAGAGATACAGTGAGATCAAATTTCAAACTTCACATCCAAACTATTCAAAGATAAGGGCCGCTTAGGAATAAAGGAATTCAAATCTACTGCGTCCCATGCAAAATCGCAGGGAGTACTGGAAAGGTGCCATCAAACACTAAAGACCATGTTGAGGGCTTATGCTGAGGATTATCCTGATGATTCGGGTAAGGGAATTCTCTTTGTACTTTTTGCGATCAGAGGTGCATCAAATGAATGCACCAAATTTAGTCCATTGGAATGAGTTTTTGTGAACCAAGTGAGAGGACCGTTAAAATTGGTGAAGAAGAAATTAGTAAATCAGAATTCAAAGACCACATATTTGGAATAGGTCTCAAATTTTAATGAATGGATAATAGCGCTGGGGAGTTGACTCGTCAGAATTTAAAAGTATTGCAGCATGTAATGAAACAGGAAGCGGAAAGGAAATCAAAAATGTGCAATTTTGCTATTGGGGATAATGTATTAGTGTTACTTCCAGCAATAGGTGAACATTGAAATGCAAGGTTTAGTGGACCTTATCAAATGCAAAGGAAATTGAGTGAGGGTAATTTGATAGGAACTCCAGACAGAAAGAAATCTCACAGAGTGTGTCATGTGAATATGCTCAAAATTTATTTTGACAGAGAAGGAAAGCAAGAGGAGAAGGTGTTAATGATAACAACAAAGAAGGAAGAACAAATTCAGAGGATTCATCCCAACACCATCTACCTCCTACTGTCAAGCTAATTTTGTAACTGCATTGACTTTGCGATAGTCCACACATAACCGTTGGGCGCTTTCTGGCTTTGGCACCATGGCTCGGGGTGAGTTCCAGTCACTGTAACTCACTTCGATTCTGCCATCTTGGAGCATATGTTCAAACTCCTTCTGACCTGTGCCAACTTTAGAGGGTTACGCCTATAAGGATGTTTCTTATTCGTAACAGCCTCTCCTATATCTATGCACAATTAGGTAAGTACGTCCAAGTTAATTTCCACATATCTCCCCGTGTAATAGTCATAACTCGTTCATTTCGATTTTTCTCAGGAAGGTAACACAATAATGTATCTCAATTTTAGACTAATTCCTTATTGTCCAATTGAACTTGAGTAATATCCAATGAGATCTTGAGCAACTGGGAAAATGGGCTGAGGATTGGCAGATAGAGCTTAATGCAAATAAATGTGAGATGTTGCATTTTGTTAGACAAACTAGGGCAGGATTTATACCGTTAACTGTAGGGCATTGGGGAGTATAATCAAACAGAGAGACCCAGGGTGCAGTACATAGTTCCTTGAAAGTGGAGTCGCAGTTAGACAGTGCAGTGAAGAAGGCATTAGGCATGTTTGCCTTCATCGGTCAGAGCATTGAGTACAGAAATTGGGACGTGATTTTATAGCTGTTCAAGAGAATGTTAAAGTATTTAAAATGATGTGACGGAGATGGGAGGTTTTGGGATAGATGGAGAGGATGGGATTTTGTTCCTTTTGCATAGGAGACTGAGGGGTGACCTTACAGAGGTTCATAAAATCGAGAGTGGCATGGAGAGGATGAATAGCAAAGGTCTTTTTCCCAGGGTGGGCGTGTCCAAATCCAGGCAAGATAAGGTTAAGGTGAAAGGGAACAGATTTAAAAGAGATCTAAGGGCAGCTGTTTCTCAGAGAGAGCGCTACAGAGACATGTAGCGAGATGTCAGAGAAACTGGCATTGGTGAGTGCAATTACAACAATTGAAAGACAATCTGATGTGTACATGAAAAGGAAAGGTTTGGAGGGGTATGTGCCAACAGCAGAAAAATAGAACTCGTACATTTTAGGAAACCTGGTGATCATGGATGAGGTGGGCCGAAGGGTCTGTTTGCACACTGTATGACTAAGAGTCTATGACTTGCAAACTCCTCTTTCAGCACTAATTCCTCATTGCACTCAATTCATTTCCAATTCAAACCTCTTTGTAAATACCTTCAATGATATCACTTTGTGAACATTCTTAAATACAAAATTCCTGACATTGATGCAGGAATTCAAACCGGGGCTCAGGCGCTGTGAGGCAGCAGTGCTAACCACTGTGCCACCGTGCCGCCCACTATGCGACTCTCTGTGTGGAGTTTGCACATTCTCCCCGTGTCTGCGTGGGTTTCCTCTGGGTGCTCCGGTTTCCTCCCACAATCCAAAAATGTGCAGGTTAGGTGAATTGAACATGCTAAATTGCTAAATTGTCCGTAGTGTTAGGTGAAGCGTTAAGTGTAGGAGTATGGGTCTGGGTGGTGTACGCTTCGGCGGGTCGGTGTGGACTTGTTGGGCTGAAGGGCCTGTTTCCACACTGTAAGTAATCTAATATAATCTAAGTATTTCGGAAGAGAGACACAGCCTGTTCCAGTACCTGAGGATTTTAAAATGGTGCTGAAGAATGGGTTTGAGTTCAATGGGGACACTGGTGTTTTCCTACCCACTCAAAGTAGCTTCTATCAAAAACTAACATCCTGTTCGGAATCACACGTTCAAGACACACAAACATGGAAGTGAATCAACAAAACAGTTAGCAAAACCATCGGACCATGCATGTTGGGTTGGGGTGGGGTGGTGAATGCTGTGATGAACAACTGGCAGGAAATCATTGGAAAACTTGCTGTTTGTCAAAGGGAATACCTGTGAAGGAACCTATTATGCTTCAGAGAAATAAGACCATTATAGATGGAAATCTGCATTATAATGAAGGAAAAGCTGTATCCATCTTATTGGTGCAGTAATAATGGTGGCACTCGGCTGGAATATTGTCAGTAGTCTTCCTTTGTTCTTTAAACTTACACTGAATGGAACAGCTATTCATCTTGTCCCTACTCCTTATGGCCTTATACACCTCTTCAACATTCCCTTTTGCAAAGAAATACCGAGCAAATTTATCCCCCCTTCATAGATTGAGTACTCTTTTGTCTTGTTACTTCTGACGTGCATCACTTCACATTTATCTGTGTTACACTTTATTGGGCATTGTTCTTGCCAGCTGAATAATCTGTTTATACCCTCCTGCAAACTAACCCTTTCTTCCTCACTGTGAGCCACCCAAATACTCTTTGTGCCTTCCACAAAATTGTTTATCATTCCACTGCCAGCATCTTCCATATTCTCACCAACATCACTGATGAATATCACATACAAACCTTGATTTTCTTTCCTGTTATCCAGATGATATTCCCAGATGAAGAATTACGAATTCTGGTCTCTTCCTATTTTAGTTAATTTACAGAGCGATGTAGTTAAGGTCTTTTATGAGGGAGCCAGAAATAGCATCTTGAACACAGAGTTGAACCCTCCTTTAATGTACGCTCTGCCACCTCTGCATGTATTATTCATCAACTTGTAAACAAGTTAGGATGGATTAGGATTTGGTACCTTGCACTGGAACATTCGTATTTTCCGTGACACTGAATTATGTCCTTTGTAACATCCCCAGCAATAGTCAGTGCTGAAATAAAAATCTACAGAATTTACAGACTAATTCATTGTTTGTTTAAAAGAGTGAGTGTGATGAGGATAAAGATTCGATTAAATTGCACCTAATGGACACACTGCCGGAGTTCAAACCATATTCTCACGTCTTCCTTGAATTGGAAGTAAATTATTAGAACAAACGCCCACTGTTGCACATAGTGTAAAAAAAAATAAGAAATGTTGAGGCGCCACACTAGGCGAGAAAAAACATGTCGTCTGCACTTGATGGAGATACGGAAATTCAGAATAGCTGTACAACCTGAATAAGAATCAAGTGAGAGAAAAAACATTGAACAAAGTTTTTCTTAGACCCCCACCATGGCACATCAGGCCACACAGATTCCCCATCATCTGACCCTATTTAATTTCTCACTATTGGTTTAGTTTTATTTCTTACTAGTAAGGCACTCCCACCTCCTCCGCCCACCTGCCTATCTTTTCAATAAGATGTATATCCTTGAATATTCAGCTCCCAATCCTGATTCCCTTGCAGCCATGTCTCCGTGATGCTCGCCAAGGCATACCTGCCAATGTCGATCTGTGCCACAAGTTCGTTTACCCTATTCCTTGTATTGCATACATCCAGTTCTGTATTAACCTTTCCTCTTCACATTGTCATTCGTTTCCTCAGTGTGCTTGAAGTTTCATTGCAAACACTCTCCATATGCTCTGTCATATTTTTGTCTGTCCTGGAGATTTTAATAGCTTCTCCTGAGTTCTTCACTCTTACCTCCTCCTTTAATTCTGTTTTTCTAATTTCGCCAATATCTGACCTTCCCCATACTCGCCCTATTAAGTTTAAAGCCTTGTCTACTTCTCTGGATGTGCGATCCCCTAGTACTCTGGTCCAAGCACGGTTCGGATGAAGACCACCTCATTGGTACCAGTCTTTGCTTCTCCGGTACTGGTGCAAATGTCCTATGACTTCAAATTCATTTCTCCCACACTAATCGTTGAGCCACGCATCTACCAGC
Organism: Chiloscyllium plagiosum; assembly: GCF_037043375.1. Classification (NCBI taxonomy): domain Eukaryota; kingdom Metazoa; phylum Chordata; class Chondrichthyes; order Orectolobiformes; family Hemiscylliidae; genus Chiloscyllium; species Chiloscyllium plagiosum. The sequence goes on from NW_028270185.1 coordinate 44,694,988, forward strand.
TTAATCTTGTTGACCTTGTGCTAATTAGCACCTAGCTAAAGCAATAATCCAGAGATCATTACCTTTTTGGCTTTGCTTTTTTAAAAAAAATGTTCCGTGCTCTTAATAGCACTGAGCAGAAGGTGTGCCATAGTTTTATCCATGTGGTTGGTCCATACATGGGCCACGACCACTGAACCTTTACACTCCCACTGAAACTTCCTCTGCAGCCCAGGTAAGATACTTCAAAATTAGTGTGGTGCTGGAAATGCACAGCGGGTCAGGCAGCATCCGAGGATTAGCAAAACAGGTGTTTCAGGCAAAAGCCCTTCATCAGCATGAGGATCGGAGCCTTGAGCGTGGCGAGATAAATGCGAGTGGGGTGGGTTTGCGGAGAATGTAGCAGAGAATATAGTAGGTGGATGGAGGTGGGTATCCCAAACACGAGCACCCGCCATCGTTATTGCATTTAGCTACTGCTGAATGTGTTTTTTTTAAATTATTTTTTAACTGTTTTTATATCTCTGCTTAAGCAACTTGTAACCAATAGATGAACAAAATTCAATTTAAGGCAGATTCATATTTCGCAGAGTCCCAATTAACCAATCAAATCACATCCTTCCTTTGTCAAACTTGCACATTATCAGCTCAAATAATTCTGACAAAGTCATGCTGACTCAGCCCTCCTTCACTATGCACCTCCAAGTACTTCATTACAAGGGCCCAGTTCTTCAGGGAAATATCCCAGGCCAAGCCATCTCCAGCTGCTTCATCAATATCCTTCCCGCCATTATAAGCTCAAAAGTAGGAATGTTCAAGGACAAATGTGCATTTAATACCACCCAAAACTCCTCAGTTGAAATTTAACATAACACTATCAATTAGAGATTGGGTTACTTTAGATTTTGTACTATGCAATGAGAAAGTTTAATTAATAACGTTGTAATATTGGACTCCGTGAGATTTGATTGTAGCGTGGCTCATTCTGAAACTAGAGACTGAAATTTCAGCAAAGGAAGCTAAGAGGGTATGAGTGACAAGTTGTCTGAATTGGCATGTTGGTGGCTTGGGCAAATCACAAAACGCTTTGCCAGTAGACAGGCAATAGCTAGTATTTAAAAAGATACATCATTTATAACAGTAGCAGAAAGCATAATGGACTGTCAGAGGATATGGAAAGATATAGATAGAATGGAGAGTTGTGTGGAAAAGTGGCAGATGGCTGTCAATCCAGACAAATATGAGGTGATGCATTTAGGCAAGTCTAATTCTAGAGCGAACTATGTGAGGACTAGTGGGGTTCTGTCTGGAGGTTGGTGGGGTCACTAGTCTTCACCTACAACCCCACCAACCTCCAGATACGTCGGATCATCCTTCATCATTTCCGCCACCTCCAAACGGACCCCACCACCAAGGACATATTTCCTTCCTCACCCCTATCAGCATTCTGGAAAGACCACACCCTCCGCGACTCCCTTGTCAGATCCACACCCCCCACCAACCCAACCTCCACTCCCAGCACCTTTCCTGCAACCGCAAGAAATGCAAACCTTTCGCCCACACCTCACTCCGCACTTCCCTACAAGGCCCCAAGGGATCCTTCAATATCCATCAAAATTCACCTGCACATCCAGACACATCATTTACTGCATCCGCTGCACCCGATGTGGCCTCCTATACATTGGGGAGACAGGCCACCTACTTGCAGAACGTTTCAGAGAACACCTCTGGGACACCCGGACCAAACAACACAACCACACCGTGGCTGAACACTTTAACTCCCCCTCCCAGTCCGCCAAGGACATGCAGGTCCTTGGCCTCCTCCATCGCCAGACCATGGCAACACGATGCCTGGAGGAAGAGCGCCTCATCTCTGCCTAGAAACCCTCCAACAACAATGGATGAATGCAGATTTCTCCAGATTTCTCATTTCTCCTCTCCTCGCCTTATCTCAGTCCCAACCCTCAGACTCAGCAACACCTTCTTGACCTGAAATCTTCTTCCCGACCTCTCCGCCCCCACCCCCTCTTCGGCCTATCAACCTCACCTTAATTTCCTTCCACCTATCGCATTCCCAACGCCCATCTCCCAAGTCCCTCCTCCCTACCTTTTACATTAGCCTGCTTGGCACACCCTCCTCATTCCTGAAGAAGGGCTTATGCCAGAAACGTCGATTCTACTGCTCGTTTGATGCAGCCTGACCTGCTGCGCTTTTTCAGCAACACATTTTTAAGGTCTGATCCCCAGCATCTGCAGTCCTCACTTTCTCATTCTTAAGTACTTATTGTCAAGTCTGTCCATTTAAAGAAATAAAGTCTTTCCAGAATTTCGCTGAAATTATATTTAAATTTTGGTGCGACAAGACTATTCCATGTGCCAGTGAGGTTAGGAATAGGAAGGTAGTACAGTTAAATATATGGGCAAAGAGCTGGTCGAGGAGGCAGCACTTCTGATATGTGGATCATTGGGATTCCCAAGACGATAACATATCCACAAGAAGGACGGGATGGACCTGAACTGGCAGCAATCTCCTGGCAGGCAGGTTTGCTGTTGTCACTCAGGAGGGTTTAAACTAGTGTGGCCCTTGGGGGGAGGGGGGCACAGTGGGAACCAGAGCGGTAGGTCCACAAGTACACGACGGAGGAAGGGTTGGCGACTTATTCCAGTACAGCTAAGACCAACAACAAACAGAAGAGGACATATGGGACACTGCTACGCCTTATAACTTTAATTCATAATTCTTAGACGATAAACTGTCAACTATGTCTTAAGAATATTCAATGTCTTACTCTCTGGGAGGAGAGTTCCCACAGACGCAGAACCCTTTCAGATGGTTAAAACAATCACCAACTCCTTCACTGCGGTATTCTCCAGTTTCCAGCAGTCCATCCATTTCTGGAAATCTCTCGCAGAAATTGAAATATTGTTTCAGCATTCAATTTGAATGGGTTTAAACGGGGTCAGGTGTCATTTGCCCAAACTCCAACTGATCCAAGGCCAATCTGACAATGTTTCCTCCAGAGATAAATGCTCCTCACTGGAATCAGTTGAGTGAATCTTCTCTGGACTGCTTTTCATGTCATTGTGCCCTCAGCTCTCCTGAAGTGGTCTCACCCTACCCTGCAAAACTGTAGAAAATCTTCCCTATTCCTGATTGTATTCTTTTTCAAAAGGTTTGAAATTTTATATTGCCTCCCTATGATGTATACGCAATGTGTTTGTTTGTGATCCAGGTGCCTGGTTCCTCTGTGCCTCAGCTTTGCAATCTCTCCATTGGATAATACACTGTTTTTTCTATTCAAACCACCATCTATTCAAACACAGACACATTTTTCCTGCTATGCCGCATATACCAATATATCATTCACTTGACCCACCTCGAACTCTCTATGATATTATGAAGTGGATGTCAACATCCATCTGATAATTAAAAGCAATGCACCCAGCGAAGATTTCCTCGCCTTATAATATGGTAAGGGAGTGTGACAAGTGATGTAACCCACCTGCTTTTCGACACCCAGTTAGTTATAAAGGAGTGGTTCAATGAAATGTTTGTGTAGAGAAGCACCATCTCAGTTTCTCGGAGTGCTGCCATTCATTGAGTCTACCCCTGACTGGTTTCTTCTTCCAAAATGCATCACCTCATATTTATCAGAGTTGCATTCTATCTGCTATTGATCTGCCCATCTGACCAATCCATCTCTATCTTCCTGTAAGATAAGGCCTTCCTCCTCACTGCAAATCACCTGGTCAATCTTTGTGTCGAACATACACTTATTTATCACACTTTACCTCCCCCCTACACATTCACATCTACTTCATTAATGAATGCCACAAACAATAAGGGATACAGCACTGGGGTACACCAGGGGTAACAGATCTCCAGTCGCACAAAGACCCTTTTCCCATCATCCTCTGTCTCCTGCCGAGAAGAAAAATTGCATGTCATTTACCAGGTTCCCCTTGATACCATGGAATTGTACTTTCTTGATCAGTTTTCCATGTGAGGTTTATCAAATGCGTTGCTGAAAAAAAGCATATAAACAACCTCCTTGAAAAAAAATCAATAAAATTCGTTCGACATGACCACCCTCTGATAAGTTCATGCTGACTATCCCTGATCAAAAATTCCCTGGTAATTCTGTTCTGCTTTATGTCCTTCTGAAATGCCTTGGGATTCTCGGTACTCTTGCTCTCACTTGTGAATGCCCCTGTGTTCATCACCCCTCTCTGTGTGAGATTTTTAAAAATGATTCATTTCGATCACCTCTCATTCTCTGAAACTTTCTGTAACACGGGCGGAGTTCCTTCATCAGACAATCTTGCTACCTGAGGGATTAATCTCGAGAATGTCCTTACAGACCTCAAAATGTTTGTATAAATAACAGCCATTGTCTGTCTTTCATTAAATCATTTTAATATACTTTTCAAATTCACTGAAACCAATTTTTTCCTCGTATCTTAATGGCGTGCATGACTCAGGTATACACCAGTAATATAAGAAAAAAAAAACTGCTTTGTATTCAGATGTCATTTAAATTCAAAATATTAAGCTTACTATTCCCAAAAGCTCCTTTACAGTAAAGTTTTTAATTACCTCTTCTGATCACACAGCAGCAATTCCAAAACAGCCTGACATCTAGCTCGGTGGTCAACATATTGTCAAAACAACCCATCTCATACACGGTCATGAAATCCATTTTCTCAGCATTAACATTCACTTGGGTTAACTTGTTCAGAAGTAGCTTAAAGCTGTCCATTATTACTACAGTACCCACAAATTTGTATATCTAATTTCCTGTTTTATAAGATACCCAACATTTGTATCACAATTTGATTTTGATATATAACTCTCATCAATGTTTGTTGTTTCAAAGCTCCACCTTACCAGCTTCCGTGGAATCTGAGTGACGTGGGCTCTGGGGAGATTAACGGTAGATTCAGGCGAGATGTTTGACAAGGCATATCTCAACATTGATATCATCTCAACACACCTGACATGTTCTTCTCAAGTGTCATTGTGACATTATCACCAGATCTCCCGTAATGCTTGTGGAGTTAAGAAGGGCAATGATCTTTCAGCAATGCTATGTATTCCCCAGAGAGCTGAGACTGCTCTAAACTGGGTGGGAACCTTACAGTAGGCTGGCAAAGTGCTGCTGCTACTGTATAGGGTCTCAGTGAGATCACATCTGGAGTAATGTGAACAGAGTTAATTTCCTCACTGAGGAAAGGTTATTGGAATTAACTCGAGGATTGTTCCCTCAATCGATTTCTGCAAGAATCTCTACAGTGTGGAAGTAGTCCATTTGACCCATCGACAACACACTGATCCTCCAAAGACCATCCCATCCAAACTCCACCACCCACCCCACCTAATTTTTATAACCTGGCATTTTCCATGATGCACCTAGCCTCACATCCCCGGACATTATGGGTAATTTAGCGTGGCTAATCTACCTTACCTACTTATCTTGGGACTGTGGGAGGAAATGGGAGACAGTATTTGAACATGAATCTCTGGTGCAGTGAGGCAGCAGTGTTAACCACTGGGCTACCCAATGTGAGCAACACAATTGCCTGCATATTTCAGCTCTTGAAAAGTGACAGTTGAGTAGGGAGATTCCATAAGTCCCCAAACCTGTTGTTGAGCGACAGGAGGAGGGCATTGAGATCTTGAACGGCTTGGTCAGGAACAGGAACAGGAACAGGAGTAGAACATACAAACCATCGAGACTATAATATAGGGACAGCAGTAGGACATTAAGCCTACTAAGAGTGTAAAGCAAGAACAAAATGAGTCCAATCAGCCACTCATGCTTTTTACACAGCAATTGGAGCAGATCTTTTACAGTCTTGTGCTTGTCATATGGGAATTGTGAAAGGAAACGTAGAGGTTATGGAAAGCAAAGAACTTAGAATAACCAGCTTCTCTAGGGAATGAAAAGTAATGAAAAAATTATTGGTAATGAAGGCAAATTGTTAGAATCCGTTATGAAGGAATTAATAGCATGATGTTTTCAAAGTCAAGACACAATCCAGCACAGTCAACTTAGCTTTATAAAGGAGAAATCATGTTTGAATGATTTGACTAACTTTCTTAAAAATTGACAAACAAGGTGGATAAAGGGGATCACATAGATGTATTATATTTGGATTTCCAGATAGCAGTGTGTAACGTGCTTCACAAAACATTAATATGCACGAGAAGATCACATGGGGAAAGGAAAGATTTATTTGCTAAGAGAGATGATTGGCTAAACAATAAAAAGGCTATGATATGGAGCCACTGGGACTGGGTCAGACAAGGTCAAAATTCACATGACAGTAGGTTTTAGTGCAACGGGTTTATTTGAAAACACAAGCTACCATAGCGCTGCTCCTTCATTAAGTATTAGAGAGAGAGGACTACCTTAAAAAGAGAAGTTATAAGGATTGTACAACTCATGCGCTTGAAAGGTACGCACCTAGGATGGCTGTTAAATCATTAATCACTTAGAATTGAGGTTCATGTCTTGATTGTTTAAATGCAAATCGCAGAATTTATTTCAGGTCACTGCCTGGAGATACCTTCAGGCATTATTGATGTAAAAGAGGTGACCCCTCCAGCCAGACAATATATTTCTGGCGAGAGGTCTTGTTTGGAGTCTGTGTGTGTCTTCGCCTGGAGGCAGATTGGGCTTGTTCCCAAAGTACGAGCTCATAAAATACAGCATTGACTGACTGCCTCCAAATTGTATGTTTTTGGAACAAAATAAAGTGTATCTGCAAATGCAAACGTGCTCATGCAATTTCACCCCACAAATTTATACGTGTATGCATATATGTGTGAAGGAGGGTGTCTGTGTGAAGGGCAGAGAAACAATGTGTATAATTGAGAGAGACGAAGGAAGTATGTGTATGTGAGTACAGGAGGGAAACAGAGTGAATGTGGTCATGGGTGTGACAGAGCAGAGTGTGCGTGTGCATATGTGAGACAGGAGGATTATGAATGTGCGTGTGTGTGGAGCGGAAAGGGAGAGTGTGCATCAGTGTATGTAAAGGCGAGAGTGAGAATGTATGCTTGCCCAGACTAAGACACAGACAAATTTGACAGATCCATTTCCCCACACACTCACTCCGTGGTTTCAGAGCTTCCCTTCTGCTACATTGTTATTCATGTTGCAGATCCAGATGCTGTAACTACAGTCCTCATGCTCCATCGAGAGTTGGGTCACCAATTCCTCCCTGAATGTCTGAGGTCGCTCACAGCACAATCTCCGCAAACCATCCCCAGCAGGTCCACTAACATTTCAATAACAGGAGACAGTCAGAAGCCCCTGCGCTACAAGTTCGATGCCTGCTCATTTACAATAATATTCGAGGGGCTTCCTCGTGTAACTGACCGCACGATCAGCTGACAGGGACAAACACAGGTGTTCAGTGGACAGGCACAGACCAAGTTTCAAAGGCGTGAGTCAAAGCTACTGGAATTCCATGCCCGACATGGAACATGGGACACAGCGGAAAGTGAACATCAACCCGACGCACAACATTTCAATGTTTTTTGAGCTTCATAATGCCAGCACCCGATACACGAGGTAGCCAAAAACCAAATCCAGGGAAAGATACAAAAAGAAGAAAAAAAACAAATAATTAATAAACTGATAACTTCGAGAAAATATGATTAAGGAGGCATGGGAATGGACGTATGCGGAGAAGGGAGAAAGCGATGGGACAACTCACAAGAATGCAAACATTGAATAAAGACATTGCCAGATCAGCTGGAAGTTCCATTGCCTCAAAGTCTGAATCTACCGCACAGAACCAGCCCTGACACCATAAACTGGGACAAGGTAACAGCCAGGATGGAGAGCTGTGCAGACCGTGCTCAGGGATTACTCTCTAAATTGGACTATCTGCCCAGCATTGCAAACATTTGCTAGTAAATTTCAACCCTCCACCACTACCGTCTGTCTCCTACCTTTGAAAAAAATTTATATCCATATGTATAGTTCTCCATAGAATCATATGAACCAACCGTGTTAACCAGATGCTCATGCACAACATTATTAATCGCCTTAGCAAAGTCTAAATTGACAATGTACACCTTTCGGCCGCAATTAATCCTCTTAGTCGCTTCTTCAAAAAAACTCAGACAAATTAGTGAGACACAATATCGCTTGCACAAAACCATGTTGAAGATCCCGAATCAGTTATTACCTTTCAAAATACGTGCAGATCCAATGCCTCATAATCCCCCCCAACAAATTACCCACTGCTGACATCAGGCTCACTGGCTTTTCCCTATAACCCTTAAATCTTAAATCATTTAAGTAATGGCATCATATTAGGCAACCTCTAGTGTGGGATATAGGTAAAGTAGTGTTACTTCTGCAATTATAATTACTTATGCAAGGTAAATGAACTCACACCAGTGTGTAATTGTTTCAACCAAGAGCTGAGTCAGCAAGAATGGAAACTATGTGAAGGAAATACACAATTGTTTTTTAAGAGCTGAAATGTGCCTGTAAAGAATGATAGATGCTGCAGACAAATAGATAAGATGCTGTGAGGGGAGGGGGTTAAGCCAGATATGCTTGCACAAACAGTAGTTATAACCATCTGTTTCCCACTCGTACAGAAACACAGGAACAAACCCCAATTAAAAGGTCATAAGGATCAGTATGGTTGGGGAAAGCACAGATGGAGGGAGTAGATAATAGTGAAGAAAGGCTATACCTAACATTGGGCCACAGCGGGATGTGGTCAAACGGCCTTTTGAGGCCAGAAATAATCATTTTGGCAGAGACAAGGCCGGATAAGGCAAGAGATAATCAGGTGAAATGGGGGTCGGTCTTAGAGAAGTGGAAGATGTAAACGGGGAGGATCAATGGGTTAAAAAAAGGAACCAAATTACATAAATATCGAGTATTAGTTGAATTCATTAGTGTGATGTAGACAGTGGACATCACACCCTCTTGCAAGAGTAAAACAAATGACACGACTGATGCAGGTTTTGCTTCGGACTGAAATTATTGAAGTGAGTGAGCTGTGTTTCTCACAATTGGGGGCTGTCCGGGATGTTTTTCCATCGCCGGGGGCAGTGGCTGGCCCTGGACAGTGGAAAGAAGCGTCCCGTTCCCAATTAAGGAGTGGTCTCGTGTCCAGGTTTGGTCCGCTCCCTTGGGCGATTGGTATGAATCCCACAAGAGAGACATCTGAATCAGATAGTGACAGGAGGTCGATAGAAAATACGGTGAAAGGGGCCAGGCAACTCTGTGCACAGACCAAGGTAAGAAACATGGCTCTTAAGTATTGCCTTCGTGGCCGGGAAAAGGGGTATGTAATCGCTGAGTGACAGGCGAGGGCCCGGTAAATGGGGGGTAGGCAGTGTAACTGTCACGGAGGAAAGGAAGAAAAAGTCCCTGGAAACATTCCTCCTGAAAGTCCGTTGGGGAGGATGTTACATGAATGAACAAGCAATAATTGTAGAAGGGCAAAAAATAAAATGAAAATGATTAAATATTTTTGTTTACTATAGACCAAAGAACCAATTCTTTGTCCGGCTGTCTTCTGGCCAAAATATGGTTCCGACGAGGATTGGGTCTGTCAGTATTTAGATTTCTATGTGAATAAAAAATAACCTTTTATTCAAGAGGAGGCGGACTATGCGTTCTGTTGGCAGGGCAGTTTGGGAATGATGGTAGTAAAGATAACAGATTCACCCTCTGCCCCACCCCACCCCGTGGGATCCTATTGGCTGCTTCCCCATCCCCACCTCCCACACACACACTCCATAAAATCAGATTAGGTGAAAACGGGGGAGGAGGAGAGACAGACACACAGGGACAGCGAACGGATGACTTACAAGAGGAGGACGAAGGGGCGGTGGACTGGGATGTTGTTGTTCCCTACCCTCAATCCTCAACAAAAGAAAGGAAAGATAAAGTAGACGTAGAGGAGGCCTCTGGAGTATCTAAACCAAAGCCTAAGGGGGAAAAACAAAAGCAGAAAAAAAGGGGAAAAACGTAACGAATTATCCCCTTCAGGAGATATCAATAGGGGACAAAGAGATTGGGTTTGTAAGTGCCACTCTCACCAGTGGGGAGGTCAGAAAATTCAAAAAGGAGATGAAGGTCCTGGTTGAGGATCCGGTAGGGTTGTCTGAACAAATTGATCAATTTTGGGGGCACAATCTGCATACGTGGGCTGAGTTAATGTCTACTTTGTATATACCATTTACTGGAGAAGAAAGAGGACTTATACGAGGAGCAGCCATTAAAATATGGGACAGGGAACACCCCATTGGAGATGGCGATGCTGGACAGGGAGAGATGAAGTTTCCCCTCAGAGACCCTCAGTGGGAAAATCAAAACCCAGAGCATCGAGAAGAAATGAGGGAATTGAAAGACGTGATTCTAAAAGGAATAAGAGAGGCAGTTCCAAAGTCGCAGAATTTGACTAAAGCCTTTGAAATTAGACAGGAGAAAGATGAGACTCCCTCAGCTTTCTTGCAAAGATTAAGGGACTCAATGCGGAAATACTCGAGAATGAACCCTGATGACCCAGTGGCACAGAGTCTTTAAAAAGTACATTGTGCGACAAAGGCATAGCCAGACATACAGAGAAAGATACAGAAGATATAAGGGTGGAGCGAAAAACCATAAGATGAATTGTTAAGAGTGGCATAGAAAGTGCTTGTAAAGAGAGAGGATGGGGGACAAAAAACAGAAGGTAAAAATGGTGGTAGCGACGGTTGATGAGGTAGTTAAGAAAAGAATGTAACCAATCGTGAGCAACCGGAGCGGTGGGTGGCAGCATGTAGGACAGAGAGGGAGAGGGAGAGGGAGAGGGCAAGGGGGAGCATTTGATAGAGGGTTCGGGCGACAGGGGCAGAGATGGAAGTCTCCACAGGCAGGATGCTGTTATTGCAGAAACTCGGGCATTTTAAGCGGGAGTGTCCTGATCTATACAGGAAAGAAAGAGCAATTCGGCTTATGAATTTTAATGAAGAATAGGGGTGTTAGGGGTTCCTGCCCCCGGGGAGCCACCAGAAACTCTTGATAAACTTGAAGGTGGGACCCTGTAATGAAGAGGTAGTCTTCCTAGTAGACACGGTGGAAGTACGGTCATCGCTGGATTTTAAACCAAAGAAGGTAGAAATGTCGACACAGTCAATTACTGTTTCAGGGGTAAAAGGGGAAGGATTTACTGTTCCAGTATTTGAACCTATGATGACAGAATGTCCTAAGGATAGGGTCACAGGGGAACAGTTGTATATCCCTGATATAGGAAGTAACTTACTAGGGAGAGATTTAATTATCCTCTTCGGACTGGAGATTTGAATTCAGGAAAAAGAATTAGTTGTACAAATGGCAATGTTGACAGAAGATGTGTAGAGAAAGGGAGACCCAATTATATGGGCTAGAGAAGGGATTCGTGGAAAAGTACAAATCCGTCCCCTAGAAATAAGTTCAAAAAGGAAAGTGGTCGTTGTTTATGAGGAACAATATCCCATTTCCATAGAAGGTAAACGAAGACTGCAGCTAGAAATTGAGGTTCTAGAGATGGAGTGTTGGAGCCATGTATGTCTCCTTACAATATCCTAATTCTACCAGTGCGGAGATCTGATGGAAAGTATCGATTGGTGCAGGATTTGAGAACATTGAATCGAATAGAACAGGTCAGGTACCCAGTGGTACCGAACCCCTACGTTATTAAGTAAGATCCCTCATAACCACAAATGGTTTAGTGTGAGAGATTTAAAGGATGCCTTTTGGGCTTGTCCCTTTAGCGGAGGAAAGTAGGAATTTTTTTGCCTTTGAGTGGGAAGATCTCAAGACAGGACGGAAACAGCAATACCGGTGGACTGCGCTCCCCCAGGGCTTTACGCAATCTCTGAATTTATTTGGACAGATGTTAGAACAAATAGTGAAGAAATTTAACAGCCCCAATGGAACTGTTGCAGTATGTAAACGACCTCTTAGTAACAGGAAAGAGAAGAGAAAGAGTAGTAGAAGCCACTAAAAAAAAATTGAATTTCCTGGGTCAGCAGGGACTGCGAGTATAAAAAACAAAATACAATATGTGGAGCGAGAAGTGAAATACTTGGGACATTTAGTGAGGGAAAGCGAAAGATAAGTTTGGAACGGTTAGAGGGATTTCACTGCCCAGGCCTAAATGTGAATTACGTACTTTTTTGGGTTTAATGGGATATTGATTGTGGATTGATTCTTATGCTCAACAGACTAAGAAATTATATCTCAAACTTTTAGAGGAGGAAACAAAGTGTCTGAGTTGTGAAGAAGAGGAAAAATAACTATTTAAGAATTCAAAAGAGATCTGAATCATGCACCATGTTAGCCTTACCTTCTCTAGATAAATCTTTCCAGCTCTTTGCTAACGTAGATAAGGGAGCGGCTATGAGAGTATTAATCCAGAGGTGGGGAGGAATGAAACAGCCAGTAGCATATCTTTCGAATCTATTGGATCCAGTATCCCGGGGGTGGCCTGAGTGTGTGCAGGTGTGGCTGCCACTGCACTGTTGGTGGAGGAAAGCAGGAAACTTACATTTGGGGGAGGCCTAATAGTAAGCACCCCACACCAAGTGAGAACGATCCTAAACCAAAAGGTTAGGCGATGGTTGACAGACTCGCGAGTTCTGAAATATGAGGCAATATTAATAGAAAAGGATTATCTAGTGTTGGTCACAGACACTTGTTTAAATCCAGCTGCTTTTCTTTGGAAAGTGGAAGGAGAATCTCCTCAGAATCAAGGGCACAACTGCCTTGACGATATAGAATACCAAACTAAGGTCTGCATGGACCTGAGAGATGTTCCACTTCATGCAGGGGCCTGACTGAGTATGCAGTTGTAGACGGGACGAAAGGTAGGGTGGTAGAGGCAGGAAGGTTGCCAAATGGGTGGTCAGCTCAGACCTGCGAACTCTTCGCATTGGAAAGAGCCTTTCGGGTGTTTGAAAATAAAGAGGGAGCAGCATACACTGACTCTAAATATACTTTTGTGTTGTGCACACTTTTGGAAAGATATGACAGGAAAGAGGTGTGATAAATAGCCGGGGGAAGGAATTAGCACATGAGGAGCTGATTAAACGGGTCTTGGAGTCCCTATTACTCCAAGCGGTAGTGCATGTAAATTGTCATCAGAAAGGAAATGAACCAGAAGTTAGGGGGAATAGATTAGCCGATAAAGTGGCTAAGGAAGCAGGTCTAGACCCAGAAGGAGTGCTGATTCATTCCCTAATACCTGCTGTCCCTGATCCCCGAAAGCTCCTAAATTTACAGAAAGAGAAGAAAAAGAAATGAAAGATTTAGGGGCTACAAAAAAACAGCAGACGGGCAATGGATGTTATCTGATGGAAGGGAAATGTTAAACAAAATGATGATACGAGAAATTATGGCTGTCCTACACAAAGGCAGCCATTGGGGAGTACAACCATCGTGTGATTTAGTTCTTAGGGAATATTGATGTAAAGGAATACATACAAATGCTAAACAAATATGTGAGGGATGTATAATATGCACAAAGGTAAATAAGGAAGTCTTGAGAAAACAGATCCCGGGAGGAAGAGTCCCGGGATTGAGAACCTTCCAGAGTATACAAGTAGATTATACTGAACTATCCAGAGTAGGAAGACTAAAATATATGCTGGTCATAGTAGATCATCTATCTGGTTCGGTTGAGGCACAACCCCTAGCTACTGCCATTGCGAGTGGGGTGTCTGAAACAATACTAGAGCATTAATTCTCCGATATGGGCTAGTTTACCGTATAGATTCCAACCAAGGAACTCATTTTACCCCAAAATTGTTACAGGAGATAATGAAAGGGTTGGGAATTTCCTGGGAGTTACATGCTCCCTACCACCCACCATCATCAGGAAGGTTTGAGAGAATGAACCAAACACTCAAACGACAGCTCTCTAAATTGATAATAGAAACCAAATGTTTACCTCCAACTCTCTTGTGAGTACGAACAGCCCCAAGGAAAGATTTGGGACTAAACCTATGAAATCATATTTGGATTACCTGATCTGGGAATGAACGGAGAATTGACAATTCCCAAAACTAAAGATTTGTTCTAAAGAAATATATACTGGGCTTGTCTGCCTCTTTGTCTCTCCTCAGGAAACAGAGTTTATTGGCACAAACTCCGCCCCTTGAATTCACCGTTTATCCCATGCGGCCAGGAGAGTGGGTCTTAGCAAAATCATGCACAGAGACTAAATTGTTGCCGGACTGAGATGGGCTGTATCAGGATCCTTTGATTACTGAAACGACAATAAGGACAGCGGAGAAAGGCTGGACTGACTACACTCGGATCAAAGGACCAGTGAAATCTCCAGTTGAGGAAGAAGTCTGGACAGCCGAATCAACGCAAGACCCGCTGAAACTCAGACTGAAGAGACTTAGAGTAACTAATTATACAGTGGCGACGCGAGCGTGGGATTATTTCTGTAGGATTGTGTATTAAGTTTTTTTTGTGCTTCAGCACAATTTTTAGAATGCTGGGGATGCTTAGATTTATGATGCTAGCTCTCTTAATATTGGGATTTTGACAAAAATATATTTTTCATATGTGTTATTAACGGTCCCTAGGTCTGATAATCCGCAAGTAATAGACCTGATGCGTGTAGCTTAGTAAATTGTGGGGATGTAGATAATCAGAGACAGTACCGCTGCTCAGAGATACATCTTAAGTCCTTTGGGGATGGTACTTGGTATAATAGTCTTGTCATAATACACAGGGCCACCTTCTGATCACCTCTTGATCGTCCCGATAAAGAGTGTAACCCAATATACCTAATGATAAAGAAAACCACATGGCACAAAGCAATTCTCGGGGTCAGGGTGGGTCACCTATGAGATACAATTAGATGAAATATTTGGGACAGAAATGTAAGCAAACGGGAATTATTTCTTGGGCTGTTGTTTTCAAATTAGCGTAGGAAAGGGAAAACGACCAGAACTACTGGAAAATAACATACAACCTTTCACCCTTCCCAATGATCCGAAACTAGTAAAAATTATTGAGACAAAGGACTTGAAACAGACTATCGAAATAGAAACTGGGTACGGGGATGCAAACGCCTGGATTGAATGGGTAAAGTATACTGTAAAAAGTCTGAACAAGAACAATTGCTATGCATGTGCCTCCAGTTGGCCAGTGGCCCAGGTGCTTCCCTTTCCACTCGGATGTAAGCGAGACAGGAAGGGCATGAAATGTATAATAGCCCTGTAACAGGATAAGACTGCATGGAATGATAGGAATTGTACCTCCTTATCTCTGATGTTCGCACCCTTGGAGAATAAAGATCGAAAAGCCCCCCCCCCCCCCCCCCCCCCCCGGACGTTTTCAGCTGCAGTCGGAAATCACACGATGTGTGTGCATAGACGAGGTACAAGTCAGTCTAGATATTTGGGAGAGCTAAAAGTGTGTACAGAGATTAAGAATGTCACCGAAACGGACAAGGGAGGGAACTACTCAGCACCAAAGGCTCCCCGAACGGATCTGTGGTGGTACAGTGGAGGCAAAATATTGAGACCCACTCTACCACCGGATTGGAGAGGAATATGTGCAATTGTACAATTGGTAATTCCTTTTACCCTGGCATTTGAGAAGGAAAAGGTAGTCGGGAAAAAGGGAAAGAGCAAGAGATCACTGTTAGACACTGCACAATAAAAGCAATATCACAGGATTTATCCCGATTGTATAGGAGTCCCTAGGAGGGTCCCTGATGAGTTCAAGGCTGGTCATCAGATTGCATCAGGCTTTGAGTCAGCTCTCCTTTGGTAGGCAACAATTAATAAAAATGTACATCGGATAAATTACATTTTCTATAATCAACAGCGATTTATAAATTATACAAGAGATGTGGTTAAAGGAATACCAGAACAGCTTGATGCGACAAGTAGGATGGCATCGGAAAACAGAATGGCCCTTGATATGATTTTAGCGGAAAAAAATGTGTGTGTGAGTGTGTGTATGAGAGAGATATTCGGAGGAAGCTGTTGCACCTTTATTCCTAATAACACTGCACCTGATGGTTCAATTACTCGGGCTTTAAGGTAATTGACTACCTTAGTAGAGGAACTGGCTGAGAATTCAGGAGAAGACACATCTCTCACGGGATGGCGTGAGTCATGTTTTGGAAAATGGAAGGGGGTGGTGGTTTCTATCCTTACTTCCCTGATAGCAGTAGCCAGGGTGTTGGTAGCAATTGGCTGTTGTATCATGCCCTGTATACGAGGACTCACTCAAAGACTGATTGAGACAACCTTAATAAAACAGATACCCCTAAAATAGAATCAGGCAGAGGAACATTGTCGATTAAATAATGAGGGGATGAGTGAGACCAAGATGGATGAAATCTCCAGAATGATGCTTGCGAATTTTGGGGGCAATGCTTAACAGACAAATGTAGAAGATAACAAATGATAATTAAAGAAAAAAGGGGAAATTTTGGGATATAGGTAAAGTAGTGTCACTTCTGCAATCATAATTATTTATGTAATGTAAATGCACTCACACCAGTGTGTAATTGTTTCAACCAAGAGCTGAGTCAACAAGAATGAAAACTATGTGAAGGAAATATATAATTGTTTTTGCATTAGCTAACATGTGCATACAAGAATGAAACATGCCGGCAACCAATGGTAGATGTTACAGACAACGAGATAAGGTGCCGTGAGGATGTAGGTTACCCAGATATGCTTGTACAAGCAATAGTTATAAGCATCTATTTCCCACTTTTGCAAAAAAACAAAAACAAACCTCAATTAAAAGGTCATTAGAATCAATATGGTTGGGGAAAGGGAAGAAATGTCACAAGTGGGGGATTTAGATAGCAGTGATGGAGGATATACATAACAATGGACCACAGCAGGATGTGGTGAAATGGACAAGTAAAACTTGTAATTTGTTAAGCACAAGGCCGGATAAGGCAAGCGAGAAACAATAGTAATGGGCTCCGGGTTTGGTGTAATGAGTCCTATATAAGATATGTATTTGCTGAACTCTGTGTGCCTTATTCCAGGAACCACACTTCTAAGCGTCTAATAAACAAACTGATTGCTTCAGATCTTGTCTTGGGCTGAAATTATTGAAGTGAGTGAGCTTTGTTTCTCACAGACTGTCATTCAAATTTACTGTGCTTTCTATTCTCTCAAGTTCTTATATTAATTGTTCCTCGTTTTCTTCTTACCTTTGAGACAAGTCTCAAAATTCCGGGCACAATAAAAGCAATATGAATTATAAATTAGTATCTGGAAAAAAGAACCAATGAACAACTACATAGACCTCTTGAACATGGGGAATGGGCATTGAGAACAGAGGATCAAAGGTTAGCACTCGTGTCTAACAGTGTTATGCACTTGTGTTTGATTCCATCCTCGGCCACATGTTTGTGTGGAGTTTGCATGTTCTGGTTTTCTCTCACAATCCAAAGATGTGCAGGTTAGGTAAATTGGCCATGCTAAGATGCACGCTCTGTTCAGGGATGTGTAGGTTATGTGCATTAGTCAGGGGTAAATTTCCAGTAATCTGAGAGCAGATGGTGCTGATTGGATTATTCTTTGGAACGTCAGTGTAGACTTGTTGGGCCAAATGGCCTGTTTCCACACAGTAGGGATTCCACAAACTTAGAATTGTGTTTCGCTAAACAAAACTGACATTTATTTTAAAAATGTTGCATTTAAAACTTATCTTTAACTGTCAATTGTCAATCTTGTAAAATATCTCAATGTTACTGAAATCAATGTTCAAGCAAAACACTGCACATAAAGCCACACAAAGATCTTCATGACCATCTAATTACTATTCAGTGGAATAATCACAGTAAATATCTTATTGTTCCTGAGATCAATCCCCACTATCACAGGAAGGATCTGGTTATCATTCCCTTAAAAAAATGCGATCCTTGTCCCTCTGATATTTCAGTTCAGTCGTTATACACCATATTGGTTGTTCAAAGCATAGTTATTCTTTATTATGAATGGCCAAGAGTTCTAACGGCAAGAGATGTTGTTCGATCTGATTTGTTGCCTGTTCGAAAACAAGTTTTCACTATAAATATTGCAAAAAATGTGTTAATTTGGTCTTGTTCAACTGCTGATGCGAACATTTTCAGTTCGTGTTCATTAAACATATTTGGAGAAAGTGAGGAAAGCTGTAGCATTGGAAAAGGGCAGGCACATCCAAAGAGCAGGAGTAGCAACCTGTCGGGCATTAGGCCATCATCGGAAAAGATTCCTGACGAAGGCCTTATGCCCAAAACGTCGATTCTGCTTCTCTTCGAATGCTGCCTGACCTGCTATGCTTTTCCAGCACCTCGCTCTTTTGACATTAGAAATATTTGACTGAATATCCAGAGACAATACTAAACGTTACCTCTGTCAATTTAGTTTACCGTGCTTTCTATTCACTGAAGTTTTCATGTTAATTGCTCCTCTTTTTCTGCTTATATCTGATACAAATTTCAAAATACAGAACACATTAAAATTCACATGAATTATAAATTTGCATTCTCGACAAGAATACCAATGGAAGGCAATATAGAATTCTTGAACAGCCTACACACTTGAATGAAAAAGCCAATTCCTGTTAAAAAAATGTTTCCACGTCTGTATCTTTTTCTCAATTCAATAATCCTGCATGTAGTTTATAATTGTCAGTTGATCTCTCTGAATGAGTACCTAATCAATGTCAATGTAACAGCTGAAACATTAACAACAGATTGATACCTGTTTGAAGCCAACAAATGTTTGGAATTTACTAGAATTCCAACATAAAACATTCTTGAATCATAATATAAGAAGTGAGATATGTGAGAGATGCGCAAACCTTATTTTTACATGAATAAACTCCAATATTTTCAAAGCATTTCAATCTTACGGCCAAAATGAACAGGTGAATGGAAAATAAAAACAAGTTTCTGACAATTCATAAACTGAACAACAATCACAAAATCACTTTGATCAAAGGACAGAGTAATATTTAGATGAATCACAACATATGGTTACAAAGTATGTAATCAGCTGACTGACAAGTAATAGGTGGGAGCATTTGTTAGTTTACTGAAGAAGAAATCAACTTTATTTCAAATATATAGAACGAGAGAATAATATTTAATGAGTTTCAATTTTTAGGACTTGCCCCTTTGCAACAAAAAAAAGATCAATCTCATTACTTAGACATCGTAATCTTTAATTCTGCAACATTTTCAAATATTCTCCAGGAACATATAAGCGACAGAATTAGATACAGGTATCCCCACTATCCGAAATTAGAGCGTTATTATGAAACCTTACATAAACTGAAAAAGGCATGGATCGAAGAAGCATTAATTTATATGGGAACTACCTCCCCTTTTTTCGTAAAAGTAAAAATCCTCTTTAGATTTCTTTCAGTTAGAGAAAACAGGGACAGGTGTAAGTCTTTTGTAAAAGCAAAGTGACTAAAGCGAATTTTCCAACACATATTTCTTGGTAACCTGACACAAATAAGTATCAGATTTTGTGATTATTGATATAATAGATAAAAGCACATCAAATGTTGGATTGGAAAGCAGTTCAGTCTGTGCTTAGGTACTCTGTAATCACCATTCAGATAGCTCTTGATATATTTCAGGTGAAGGTGGGATTCGATTCCTTCTCTCGGGTCTAGTAATAGAGACACTGCCACAGCTCCACGGGCTCCTTTCATAATGTTCCCACTCAGGACGGCCGTACTGCAATATTATGTTAAAAGTGGTTACACAAATGAAAACTAATCAGCTGTTTATTATAGTAATTCGAATGCGAATTAATTAGATAGTTTCTGTGTGTAATGGACTAGAAATTAAGCAATATTTTACAATAACAATAGAATAAATGAATAATAGTCTTAAATAAAGAGGAATCTCATGACAATTCTTTGAAAGACAAATTGGCAAAACTGCATGATCATTGTGCTTTAATTTTAAAAATGCATCCGTCATTCAATGTGAATATTCAGCCGAAGACAAGTTCCCTTCCTTTCAACAATGTACAACTTCCACAATTTCAAAATGAACAGTCATCGATAAAGGCAGGAACAAGCAGATGTTAATTCTATTTTCTTCACATAAACGTGCGATTAATTTAAGTAAGTTTCATATCTGTAAAAAGGAAACTCGTATTGTGGTTCGAAATACAATAAACGTTTGAATGAAGTGAAATATAATCAAATCAATTCAACCGTGTTTTCTCAGTTAAAATACAGTTCAATATTCAAAGTAGTCGAGTAATTGTACACTGCAATATATTTACATTAATTCAGTGCTGAGACATAATTCCACATTTATACCCCTTACAGTGAAGCAAACTTTTGCCAGGAGTCTGAGCGATAGGGGATGTTTTTAATGAGTACTTCGCTTCAGTATTCACGAGTGAGTGGGACCTTGTTCCTTGTGAGGACAACGTGAAAAAGGCTGATATGGTCGAACTGGTCGATGTTAAGATAGAGACTGTGCTGAAAATATTTAAAAATCATGGGGATAGATAAGTCCCCTGGGCCAGAAAGGATATAACTTAGGTTGTTATGAGAAGGGAGGCAAGGGAATACTGTGTTTTGGCAATGATCTTTGCATCCTCACTGTTCACTGAAGTCATACCAGATGATTGGAGGGTGGCAAACGTTATTCCCTTATTCAAGAAAGGCATTTAAGATTATCCTGGGAATCATCGATGAGTCAGTCTTACATCAGTTGTGGGCAAATTATTGGAGAGGATTCTGAGAGACAGGATTTATGATTATTTGGAAAAGCATAGATTGATTTGAGATGGTCAGCATGGCTTTGTGAGCGGCAGGTTATGCCTCACAATCCTCATTGAATTATTTGAAGTTGTGGCAAACACATTGGTGCGGACTGTGTAGTGGATGTGGTGTATAAGGATTGTAGCAAGGTGTTTGATAATGTTCCCCATGGTAGGCTCATTTTGAAAGTAATGAGGCATGGGATATAGGGAAACATGCCTGGTTAGATAATAAATTGGCTGACCCCATAGAAGACAGGGTGTGATTAAATAGATAGTTTTCAGCTTGGAGCTCGGTGACGAATGGTGTTCTGAAGGGATTAGTTCTGGTAGCTCTGCTCTTTGTGATTTTTACACATGACATGGCTGAGGAAGTGGAAGGGTGAGTTAGGAAGTTTGCCAATGACACGAGGGTTGGTGGAGTTGTGGAGAGTGTGGAGGGCTTTTGTAGGTTGCTAGAGGACATTGACATAATGCAGAGCTGGGCTGAGAAGTGGCAGATGGAGTTCAACCTGGGAAAATGTGAAGTTATTCATTTTGGAATTTCAAATTTGAATGCATATTTTCAGATTAAATGCAGGATTCTTGACAATGTGGAGCAACAGAGGGATCGTGGGGTGCACGTCCACACATCCCTCATAGCTGACATCCAAGGTGATATGGTTATTAAGACGGTGCGTAGTGTGTTAGCTTTCATTAGCAGGGACATTGAGTTTAAGAGCCATGAGGTTATGCTGCACCTCTATGGATCCCTGATGAGACTACACTTGGAATATTGTGTTGTGTCCTGTTCACCTCATTAGACATAGGATACAGAAGCTTTAGCGAAGGTGCAGATGAGATTTATCAAGATGATGCCTGGACTGGAAGGCATGTCTTCTGAATAAAGGTTGACGGAGCTGGGGCTTTGGTCATTGCAGTGAAAGAGGATGATAGTTTACTTGATAGTTTTGTGTAAGATGATGAGAGGCATAGATAGAGTGGATAATGAAAGACTTTTCCCCACAAAGTGGCATAATTTTAAGATGCATGTGGGAAGTTTTGGGGAGATGTCAGAGATAGTTTCTTTATAGATAGTGGTGAGTGTGTGGAATGCACTGCCAGTGTGGTAGTAGATTCAGATCCATCAGGGACATCTAAGCATCTCTTGGAGAGGCACATGGATGATAGTAAATGAAGGGCATGTTGGTTAGTTTGATTTTAGAGTACGATAAAAGGTCGGAACAACATCGTGGCCAAAGGGCCTGTACTGTGCTGTACTGTTCTATATTCTATGGATTGAAATGAAAAATTATTATATATTAGCAACATATAGATTTTCAAAATTCTATTAGCATACTTACCAATAATGATAAATTTCATCTTGCTATTTGACTGTGCTATCTGCAAAAATGAACAGGAATTGTGGCAGGGAAAATTAATTAGGTTTTTCTAAATTTATAAGGCTGGGATTACACAGATCATTCAAATAAGCAAAAGTCATATTTTTAACAGTGCGCGTTGCATCAGAAATAATGGATTCTTTTGTAGGTGTGTTGATTGCAAATAATATGGATTTTTATATTACTGTATAAGAAGTAGGAAAGATTGGATTAAATTCAGATATAAACTTCACTGTAGTTGTTAGCAAGACTAAACTAAAGCATACTATAATTAGTGTCATGCAAATGCCTTAACAATTACTGTTAGAATCCTGAAAAAAGGATATTATGCCATTTTTCAAACAGTCAATAAATTAAATTGTTAACCTCAGTATACTTGTTACCCAAACCAATTATTATGCTATTATTGTAATGGTAATGACTTGATAACTAATGCTAAAACCTAAACAGATAAATTGGTTCAATACTTTGTCAGCATGTTGCTCTGAAATTGATTGGATATTTATTAAGATCGGTAAACTGAGGGACAAAATATAATAGCTCACTTGATAGAATTGAAGGAAAAAATGAGACAGTGTTTATTGAACAGAATTGTTTTTATTTAAAAATGCAGTTGATGCAAGAATAATATATTTTCCTCCATTGGTTTTCTTGTAGAGACATTTTTTTTTAATTGTCCTGATTCAAGGTTGAGACAGTTGTGTTAGAGTCTGCAAAGGGATGAGTGAGAGAGAATGAAATTCTAAAAAAAAGCAGAAAGGAAAGGAACTGGCTAACAGAGGAGCTCCAACTGTAGTGTTTCACCCTGCTAGCATCGTATTGCGTGAGCTGGAATGCAGTCTAGTCAATCAACAAGCTGACACAGTCATACACACAGAATCATAGCTTACAATGTCCTAGACACCATCGTCACCATCCTTGTATAATCTGTCCCACAGGCAGGACATGGATGCAACTGAAATGCTGGAACATGCAGGGTAATGGACTAAGATCTGCAGAATGTGATCAATGTGATTTATTTGACATTTCTCCAGAATATTAAACTCCAGTCCAATTTGAAAAGTTAATAGCGTAATCAGACTTGAACTACAAATGGCAGAAAACAAATGATCACAAAGTTACAGCACACTTGGCCAATCCTGGGTATGTGTTGGCTGTAATAGAACTAGAGGTAAAAACAATGACTGCAGATGCTGGAAACCAGATTCTGGATTAGTGGTGCTGGAAGAGTGCGAGCAGCAGCAGAGTTTAAAGGAAACCAAAAGGCTACAGCTAAGGTGAGACGGTTTGTTTTAAAATTACTTACCGGTAGCGGACAGCAGTGTTTTTTTTCCTTCTCTTCACAGAAAGAGCGGGTGCAGCAAGGGGAAGTGACGAAGACCAGAGGGGCTGCCGGGACCCGGAAGCAGGTATAACGTAAGCTTACCTGGGTAGGTTTTTCCCCTATAAAAGCGTGCAGGAGAATAAAATTATTTCGTTACGACTTCCCTCTGATATCTTCATGCTGATGATCCTGATCAAATATTGCATCTCTAAATGAAGATCAATTTTCTCCTTCCTATTTTCCCCAGTAGTTATCTTGACACTGATCTGATACTCACTGATCTCCAGTTACCTGGTCTACCTCCACCCCATCCTGTAAAGGCTCCAGTCCTCTAGCACCTCCCATGTGACAGGATCCTACTGACATTTGACTCAGTGCCTTTCCTCCCTTGTCTCCAACAGCAGCCTGTGAAACAACTCGTCCAGACCTGGGGACTTGTCCAATTTTATACCAGCCCAAACCATCAATCCCTGCTCGCATCTTATATCAATCTGTTTAAGAACTTCCCAGTCCATCTTGTTGAACTAAGTATCTGTCTCCTCATTCTCCCAAGTAAAACAGATGGGAAGCTCTCATGTCACAATCTATCAATGTTTTCCAGCTTCGCACACAGATTGCCCTCTTGATTTCTAATGGGCTGTGATTGTTCCCTGGTTATTCTGTTCTGCTTGATGTTCTTGTGGAATATCTTGAAATCCTCGCTAATCATGCTCACACTTTTCAATGTCCCTATGTTCGCCACTCCCCTCTGAGTGATATTTTGAAAGTTTCATTTAGATCACCTCTCATTCTCTGAAACTCTACAGCATACAGGCGGAGTTCCCTCATTGCCATCCGAGGGATTAATCTGGAAAATGTCCATTCAGTATATGAGATCAGTATGATTTACTTGGATCAGGAAATCAAAGCTGTACTCAATACTCCAGGTACAGATGAACCAAC
Organism: Chiloscyllium plagiosum; assembly: GCF_037043375.1. NCBI lineage: Eukaryota > Metazoa > Chordata > Chondrichthyes > Orectolobiformes > Hemiscylliidae > Chiloscyllium > Chiloscyllium plagiosum. Next base: position 44,719,388 of record NW_028270185.1, read on the forward strand.
ATTCTGTGTCACTGGTGCAGAACATTTTTACTCCTAGTCGGTGCAAGTTACTTCAGAAGCTGGAATCTGTAGTGAAACCAACACATGCTGGAGATCACAGTGAATCAGATATCATCCATGGAGAGAGAGAGCACAGAGCTTTTTATCGTCTAAATTCTGATTCCCTTCAAACAAAGGGAAACTTAACTTTTACCTTCCCCCATTTGCATATGTTCATCTCAATACAATTTTCTTTATTGTTTTAGGGATAACTTACTATTTGAATTCTTTAACAATCCTCCTGATATCCAACTAGACCACATCTACTGGTTGACCATTGTTTATATCGGCAAGAGACATCTTCAAGCAAAAATTTGGTAAATGTTGCCGTCCCTTTCAGAAAACTAGCATAATTCTCTAGACTATGTTATAACTTTCCAAGTGTCCAATATGACATTCTTTATAATAAATTCCGACAGATTCCCCACTGTTAACAATAAGTTAGCTGGTCTGTAGTTCATTCTCCCTCTTCTTCACTTTGTAAATCCTTAGAATGCATTTATAACTTTCCAAATTGAATACGGAAAAATATAATGATTCCCATTGCAATTATTATCTCTATTTCTACTTTCTCTGAAATTCTGGTATGAAGTACATTTGGTCCGTCAGACTTATCAATAGAGTTATGTTTTCAAATGCTACTCGTCACTGATTTTAGTCTTTAGTTACACAAGTCCCATGGTCACTTGGTATTTCTGGGAGATATCCTGGACCCTCCTCCATGAACACAGATATAAAATAACTGTTTAGTTTCCCTATCATTTTTCTGTTCTCGCAATAAATTATTCTGTCCACATATTCACTGTTCCACATTTGACCTTGTTTTTTATTTTCCTTTCAAATATTCATAGAGGTGTTTCGTCAGTCTTTTTGTTTCTGGTTAGTTTGTATTGCTGTTCTCTTTATACTTTACTTATCAGTTTATCAGTCCTCTTTTGTTGTGCCCAAAAGTTCAATGAATGCACAATGTATGACCCTTTTCTAAGGCACTTTCTTCGATCTAATATAATTTTTAACTTCTTTTGTTCACCATCGTTGAGTCACCTTTGACTTTTGCGAATTATGCCTTGGAGGGATATATGTATATTACAGACCTTATAGTGCTTCTGTAAATAACATTTAGTCATTTTAATGTACTTTCCAAATTCACTAAAGCCAACTTTATTCTTGTATCTTAATGGCTTGCACGACTCAGGTATATGCCCGTAATATAAGACATCATGTAAAATTCAATATATTAATGTCACTATTCTCCCAACGATCCTAAGAGCAAAGTATTCGATTTGCTTTTCTGATCACACAATACCAATTCCAAAATTTCCTGATCTACAGCCCAGTACTCAACATACTACTAAAGCAACCCGGCTCATACACACTCAACATTAACATTCACTTGGGTAAACATTGGTAGATGTAACTTGAAGCTGCCCATTATTACCGCAGTACCAACAAATATGTATGTCTAACTTCCTGTTTTATAACATAGCCACCATTTGTATTGCAGCTTTCAATTTGATACGTAACTCTCATGAATGTTTGCTTCTCCTTGCTGTTTCTAAGATCACCTCAACAGATTCTGTGGAATCTGAGTGACGTGGGCTCTGGCGAGGTTAATGGTAGATTCAGGCGAGATGTTCGGCGAGGCATATCTCAACATGGATATTATCTCACCACATCTAACCCGTTCTTCTCAAGCGGCATTGTAAGATTTTCTCCAGATCACCCGTTATAGTGGTGTAGTAGAGAAGGACAATGATCTTTCAGCAATGCTGTGTATTCCCCAGAGACCTGAGACTGCTCTAACCTGGGTGGGAACCTTATAGCAGGCTGGTAAAGTGCTACTGCTGCTGTACAGGATCTTCTTGAGATCACATCTGGAGTCGTGTGTACAGATGTAATTTCCTCACTGAGGAAAGGATATTGTACATAACTCAAAGATTGTTCCCTCAACTGACTTCTGCAACAAAGGTGTTAATCATCGAATCTCTCCAGTGTGGAAGCAGACCATTTGACCCATCGACAACACACTGATACTCCGAAGATCATCCCATGTAATCCTCACCACCCACCCCACCCAATCTTTATAACCTGGCATTTTCCATGACTGATGCGCCTAGCTTCCACATCCTCGGATATTATGGGTAATTTAGCTTGGCTAATCCACCTAACCTGCATATCTTGGGACTGTGGGAGGAAACTGGAGACTGAAATTGAACTAGGATCGCTGGTGCAGTGAGACAGCAGTTCTAACCACTGAGCTACCCAGTGTGGACAACAAAACTTGCCTGCATATTTCAGCCCTTGAAAAGTAGCATTTTTGAGCAGGGAGATTCCATAAGTCCCCAAAACTGTGACTGAACGACAGGAGGAGAACATTGAGATCTTGAACGGCTTGATCAGGAACAGAACCAGGACATGCAAGTCCATTGAGACTATAATGTATGAACACCAGGAGGACATTCCGCCCAGCGAGTGTGTGAAGCAGGAACAGAATGAGTCCAATCAGCCACACATGCCTCTTACACAGCAATTGGAACAGATCTTTTACAGCCTTGTGCCTGTTACACAGGAATTGTGCAACGGAACATAATGGTTATAGAAAGGGAAGAACTTCGAATAACCAGCTTCACTCGGGAATGATAAGTGGTGAGAAACTTATTGGGATTGAAGATTGTTAGGATGCGTTACGACAGAGTTAATAACAGGAGATTTCCAAAGTCAAGCCACAATCCTGCACAGTCAACATATTATGGGTAATTTAGGAAGGATAAATCATGTTTGAATGATTTCACTAACTTTCTTTAAAAAAAACGTAACACACAAGGTGGATAATGGGGGTTCTACAGATGTATTATATCTGGACTTCCAGACATCAGTGCGTAACGTGTCGCAAAAGATTATTATGCAAGGCAAAAACACTTGGGATTAGGAACAATTTACTTGCTAGGGGAGAGGATTAGCTAACTAGTAAAAGTCATGACATGGAGCCGTTTGATTTGGACTCGGTTGGACAATGTCAAAAATGAAATGAATCCCATTAGAGTCCAATGGGTTTATTTGTAAACACAAGGTTTCATTGTGCTGCTCCTTCATCAGGTGTAAGCGACAGGAAAATCTTAAACACAGATGATATAAGGAAAAGATCAAAAGGTTATACAACTCATGCACATGAATTGTTCATACACCTAAGATGGCTCTTAAATACTTAATCAGTTAGAATGGAGGTGCGAGTTTGATTGGTTAATATAAAAATTACCGAATTTATTTCAAGTCACTGCCTTGAGATACCTTCAGATATTATCAATGTAAATGAAGTAACACGTGCGGTCAGACAATGTATTCTAAGCTTGACGCCTTGTTTGGACTCTGTCTGTGTCTTGACCTGGAGTTAGACTGGTTTTATTTACAAAGTACGATTTGTAAAATAACACATTGACTGAATATCTACAAATTGTATGTTTTGGAATAAAATAAAATGTATCTGCAAATACAAATGGGAAAATGTAAATTCAACCCACAGATTTATATGTGCATTCGTGTGTGTGCGTGTGCATATGTGTGAGAGAGGGGCGTGTCTGTGTGAAGGGAAGAGAGAGACATTATCTGTATGTCAGAGACAGTGAGGTGGAGTATGGGTGTGAGTGCGGGAGGGAGAGAGAGTGGTTGTGTGTGCATGTGTGTGTGACAGAATGGAGTACGTGTGTGAAATGTGAGAGAGGGTGAGTGTGAGTGTGTGCGAGGGGCAGAAAGGGAGAATGTGCATCAATGTATGTTATAGGTAGAGTGAGAGGGTGTGCTTGTCCAGGCTAAGACACAAACAGATATGGCTGATCCCTTTCCCCACGCACACTCTCTCCATGGTTTTCAGAGCTTCCCCTCTCTGCAGCCTCTGCTCCATTTGTTGTTCATGTTACAGAGCCAGATGCTGTTACTACAGTCCCATGCTATGTCCCGAGCTGGGACACTAAATCCTCCGGTCTCCTGAAATGTCTGAAGCAGCTTACAGCACAACTTCTAGCAAACAATCCCCAGTACCTCCACTAACAGGAGGAAGTCAGAGTCGCCTCAGCTACAAGTTAGATGCCTTGTCCTTTACAATTATACTCAAGGACCTTCCTTGCGTTACTGACCATACCATCAACTGAGAGGGACAAACAGAGGCATTCCATGGGAAGGCGCATACCAAGATTCAAACACGTGAATCAAAGCTCCTGGAACACCCTTGTCCATAGGGTATCACATGGGACACATTGAGAAGTGAGGAACAGCCTGACACACACTATTTCAATGTTTCTGAGCTTCACCATGCCGATACACGAGGGAATCAAAAGCCAATGCCAGGGAAAGACGCGGAAAAAAAAACCAAATAATTAATTAACAGATAACTTGGTGAAAATATGTTTAAGGAGATGGAGGGATTGTCTCAACTGGATAAGTGAGACAACGGTGGGCCCAATCACAAGAATGCAAACATTGAATAAATACATTGCTAGATCAGCTGAATTGGTCTATTGTCTCCAATTCTAAATCTGCTTCACAGAACCAGCCCAGACACCTTAAATTGGGGTAAGGTAACGGCCAAGATGGAGAGCTGTGCAGACCGTGCTAGTGGATTACTCCATAAACCGGACTATCTGCACAGCATGGGGAGCATTGCAAACCTCTGCCAGGATATTGCAACCTCCACCACCACCCTATGTCTGGACATTTGAGTCAATTTTGTATCCAAATGGCTAGTTTTCCATGTATTTCATATGAACCAACCTTGTTAAACAGATGACCATGCACAATGTTGTTCAACACCTTACTGATGTCCATCTCGCCAATGTGCAACTCTCTACCTCAGTTAATCTTTTTAGTCACTTCTTCAAAAAAATTCAGTCAAGTCAGTGAGACACAACATTGCTTGCACATTTCCATGTTGACTACCCCTAATCCGTCGTTACCTTTCGAAGTGCGTGAAAATCCTATGCCTCATTATCCCCTCCAACAACTTACCCACCACTGCCGTTATACTCACTGCTTTTTCTTATTACCTTTCTTAAATTCCTTAAGTTATGGCACCACGTTAGCCAACCTCCAGTCTTCCGGCACTATACCTGTGGCTATGGATGATAGCACGAGGCCCAGCAATCACTTTCCTAGCTTCTCACAGAGATCTAGCGTACATCTAATAAAAGTCAGAACAGTTTCCTTCCTTTGCATGTTTTGAGACCTCCAGCAGCTCCTCTGTGATACAGACACTTTCGAAGATGTCATTACTTATTTCCCAAATTATTTAGCTTCCATATCCTCCTCCACAGTAAATATTGATACAAAATATTCGTTCAGTACCTCCCCCATTTCCTGTGGTTCTGCATATGGGCAGGCTTGCTGATGTTGAAGGATGCCCTATTCTTTCCACAGTTACTGTTTTGTCCTTGACGTATTTGAAGAAGCCAAAGCTATCACATGTCCCCTTTTTTACGCGTGCAATTTCCCTCTTAAGTATACTATTGTTGCCTTCAGACTCTTCTATTGAATCACTTTAAATCAGGAATTAAGAGGCAAATGCTGACCATTCCAGTTTCGAAAAAATCCATCTGGTTCACTGATACCCTTTAAGGAAGCAAACTGCCATGCTTACCTGGTGTGGTTTACATGTGACTCCAAACCCACAGCAATGTGGTTGACTGTTAACTGCTCTCTAGGCAATTAGGGATGTGTAATAGATGTTTGCCTAGCCAGGGACGCCCTTATCCCATGAATGCATTAAGAAAAAAACCCTCAATTCCTGCTGTCTATAACTGACATATTCTTCCTTCTTATCCGTGACCAGAACCTCAATTTCTCCAATTCTCCAGCATTCCTTACACGTACCAGCCTTACCCTTCAACCTAAGCTGGACATACTGTCTCTTTACTCCTGACAACACATTTTTGAAGGCTTCTCACTTCACAACTGACCAATTTCTCTGCGAATATATATCCCAACCGACGTTAACATTTTCATTGAGTAGGACAGAGGGATTGTCTGCATGAGGCTGAGCTAAATGATGCTATCTTATCAAACTCACCTCATTAACTATCCACCCCACCCATGGAGTCCCTCTTATTCAATGCCAGCCCGACTCTACATTCATCATGGCTGGAGGTTCTCACCATCGCCCAGATGCCCCCGATACTCCGCGACTCCTGGCATTGGTGCCATCTTTAAAAGTCCAATGGTCACATGGTTGTGCTTTCTCAAGTTGGAGCTGCCCTCCATAGTTTATCCTGAACATGGCAGATACGTGGAAATTATACCACAGTTTGTCGACTGGGGCCCGCAGATCCTGGTAGATTGGCTAGTACAGAGAGGGAAATTCTCTTTCCAAAAGGCGGGCCCCACCACCAGACCCACCAATCATGGTCTGAGCTCAGAGCAGTATCTGCGGTCTGAAGAAATGTCCAGCAATACAGGACAAGCATCAATTACCTTCCCCACTCTGTCAGGATAAGATCACCGTATTTTCTATACTCCCTCACAGTCACTGTTTATCTGTTATAACACCTACCCCGGAACAAAACCTATGCCCCAACACTCTCACTGCTGCTTGCAGCACCTTCCGTTTCTCTCTTTTACCCCTCTACTATATCTCCTTCATTAATAGCACTGCATGGATACAACACTCTTGAACAACTCCCTTTGGACAAGTCACCATCTCACCCACCAATCCCCCCCCCACTTTCACCAGCACTGACAGTAGTATAACCCACTCACACCTTCACTGAATCCTTCCCCGTCTCCTATTCCAGAAGAAACAGCTCGGAATAGAATAGAAAGTGCGAATCTGGGTAGTGGAGTGGTCGATATCCACCTCCCCCCGCCCCCTATATTTGTGTGTCTGTATTTTTCTCTGTGAGTGTCTACGTGTGGTTGCAGGTCTGGCAGTCTCTGTGGAACTTAAAGTGACATAATCTCTCTCTTATCTGGCCACCACACCCTACTTCAGTGATGGTGGCAGAGGGCGATAACCTTCGATGATTCAGTCTGAGTGGGAGATAAGGCAGCAGCTCACAGCATTATTCAAACTGACAGCACCATCAACACACACACCTTCCCGCCCGCTCGAACCCGCTCCCCACCACACACACACACAAAATGCTGGTAGATGGAGAGTTGCAAATATACTTGGGGTCGTCCAAATGGAAATGCTCACCTCCGAGTGAACCATTTTGTCAGGAGATGACATCAATTGATTTCTGTTTCTGTGATTTGCAATGCTTAAAAATTACGTGGAAACGTATTGAAAATTCCCAAAAAAGGCCTGGTAGTGTTGATAATGACGCAGGGACAATATCGCTTAGTATCAGACAAAACTGCTCTGTGTTTCCAAAGATATTATTTGAAAAAAATCAAACGAACGTGTAATTTAAGAGATTCACAGCAAAGGATTTGCGATCGACTCAGAACCAAAAGCTTTGACACTGATGCAGTGGCATGGAGAGGCCAGCAGAGGGTAGTATTGGATGAATCCAATCATAAAACTGAGTGGTTCGCACACCCTCTATAAGGATTAGAGATGTTGGCCTTACAAACCTTCCGAACATTCCGTGGAAGAATAAAGGGAGTGATAGATAATTTTCGTCTCCATGAAGACGATGTTCATGAACTGGATAGATACAATTTACCTTATTGGAGTTTATATATACAGAAGTCATATTTAAAAAGCAGAGTTCATAGTGTAACTGTAAAATCTTTAGGTCACCCTCAGTGTGAGCATTGTGTGTAATCCTTGCCCTCATTCTCCACCAAAAACATGTAAAGAAGTTAAAAAGGGCACAGACGCTGTTCCCTGGATAGCAAGATATTAGAAAGCCAAGTGGCGTTGTTTACTGAGACATAAAAATATCAGATAGGATACAAAAGGTTTAATCGGGATGATAGAAAGAATGAAGGAGTTTATACACGAGATTTGGAAATCCTGGAGCAGAAACACGCAAGTTTATATGTAAACAAATGAGATTTTCACATAATGCGAGGTTTGAATGACTAAATCAGGGAAATTCCCTCTTTCGAGTGTAACAATAACTTTAGTTAGAGCTTCAAAACCATTAGTGAATGATTAAGAAAGGTTTGGATGAGAGTTTCTTCCACTCAATAAAATTATTTAAATCGTGAATGAATTTACAGAAATAAAGCGTAGAAGCTGATTTCACAGTGATTTAAAAGATACACGAGCAAACATACAAGGATGGAATTTACCATTGAGAGAAAGTCAGTGGGGTTGCGTAACAATTTCGAATTTGGTTGACTTCAGACACAAAGACATTTCATGAATACGTACAACTGAATGAGATTGAATATAAAATGTTCATGGGTTGGGAAGGTGTGACGTATTATTCAAGGTGAAACTCTGTAAATGGAGCAGATGTCCTAATATAACTGCAGACAGAGGTTACATCCTAATGAATAGGAACTGAACCGTCACTTGGAGATGCAACACCTACTTTAAAGCTTTGACCACATTCACATGATGTTATGTATATTTCGTACATTCTTAACTCCACCCAAGAAATCCACCAAGAAGACTCTGTCCTTTTGTATTGTTAAACCTCTATACTTCTCTGCAGCACGCCATTGAAGATAAAATATGCTCAGACCAAAGTTCAATTCAATACACTATTCAAACGGTCATATGTAATTTATTTTTTATTATTGCAATAACCTTTGTGAGTTTGCAACAAACTGCATAACATGAAACCAGATCAACATCTATTTTCCCGGAATTTAACGCAGTGCACATGGGAAACGTTATCCATCTGCTGAAAATTCACCTTCGGCTCTTTCTCCACGCATGTCTCTACACTTTTTAAATACTTACAGTATGTTTGTTGATCAAGGAGTCATTATCCAGAAAAGGTCGTTTCTCAATCCACAAACATGGGTATCTTCCCATAAACTTGGCTTTGCTCAATATCACCTTTTATCCGTACGCCTCAACACAGACGACAAATTGAAGCTGCTCCATGTGATGCTCAAACATAAAACTTCGGCACAGCACAGCCCACTATACTGGAACAGAGATACCGTGCACTGGTCACCTGCAGCACAGGAGCAACACATTAATGCTTACCTCCACAATCCTGGTTTTACCTTAATGTTTGGGAAACCGAATTTCTCTGATTCCATGGCTAGTAACGGGGATTGTACGATCATCTTCACCAGTAGTTCTGGCCCCGAGTGAGGAAAGTGGTGAGCTACTCATTGCAAAGATGGGTAGATTGTTGAAATATACAATTTCGACATTTGCCTTCACTATGAGCACTTCATTTCGTTTTTCATCTGTAGAAATCTTAAAATCTTCATCTTGAACAGACGCAATGACAGATTTCCATTGGATCTCTAGCATCAAATTCCAAAGTGTAAACTCCCTCTGAATTCTTCCACCGCAGTCCGCTGTGTGGGAAGTGTTCCTGTTGTGGGAAATACACTTCCCCGTGTGTCAACTGCTGGTCCCAGCATGCGCTCTCGCACTGCACTCATTTTCCATCTGACACTTGCTCACTGTTTTGCTGTGATCATACAGTGACTTGGTGTCGCACGGCCCAGGAAACTGATGCAGATCAAGGTTTTTGCATTGTTGAGTTCAATTGTCAGTTTAGCCTTATTTAGGATTTTGAAATTGTCTGTCCTAGACACAAGCGCATGTCAAACATATCTGAGTGGAAGAAAGGTGTTCCGAATAATGACATTGAGCACTATGCACTCTACTCCAGTCTGGCAAACAATTCCTCACAGGCAATTTAATAAACAATAGACAATAGGTGCAGGGACAGGCCATTCTGCCCTTCGAGCCAGCACCACCATTCAATATGATCATGACTGATCATCCTCAATCAGTATCCTGTTCCTGCCTTATCCACATAACCCTTGATTCCATTATCCTTAAGAGCTCTATCCAACTCTTTCTTGAAAGAACACCTCCTACTGTCTCGGGTTCTTCATTCCATTGACTTCAAATCTTCACAGAATTCAACAGACCTTGTTACATAGTCATTTCTTCATTTTTGTTCAGACCACTGTGAGCAGAGTGTCACAGTGCGAATGCGCTTGCCCCACAACCCAGATGACAGACAATAGTCTTGGAACCGTACTGTGCTATTTATGATTTCACCAAAACAAGGGAGAAATGTCTGCTGCTCTGCATAATTTATGCAATTCACTTATTCATAAGGATACAGGCGTATGTGACGAGGTGGCCGAGAGGTTAAGGCGATGGACTGCTAATCCATTGTGTTCTGCACGCGTGGGTTCGAGTCCCACTCTCGTCGGTGCTGTCAGTGATTTTCAATGTTGCTATTTTTGGATGATCACAACTGTCTTACTGAAATTGGAACTGCAATATCAGTTTGTATGCATCGACGCTATTATAAAATCTCAAAGAATAATTTGGTCCTGTTGCCTAAACTGCATTGAAATGTAGATTGCATTGGGATATTGAAAAAGAACGAGACTTTCTTTTACAAGTCAAGCTGCTGTGACCTTTTATCGTACGAAAGAGATCCAGGAAAGCCAAATAACAAGAGATGTGAAGGGCATGTTTATGCAGTGGGATTCTTCATGATTATTTTGTCAAATGAAATCTGGAGCAGGTTGAGTAGAAGTGGTTCATCTTGGTGAGAAGAGCACAAAATAATGGAGATATTTCAAAAGGAGCAGGGCGTGGGTGTAGGGCCATCGAGAACTAGCTGTAAATGTACAGTAGAGAATTGCCGATGTGGGTGCTGTGCATGGGCACGGAAAGACTTACACATTGGTCTCGCCCTCGCCCCTTGCTCTCGCCATTGATGAATGCTGGACATAAGGCCTAAATACAAGATGTGGGAAGCGAGTCCCTCTCGTTCTGCACACACTGGATGCATCACATTGAACTATGAAAAACTGGAGAAGTCAGCATGTTAACTGTAGGGGCTGAACCTAAACTGTGGATCAATAACCACAGATTCATGCAGCATAAACATGAAAAATGATTTAAAGTGTCTTTATACGCATGTCATTAACAGACGTTTCGCTCTAATACCCTTGTGGTTGAAAGAATAAGGCAACACATTTCAGATGGATGACAACGTAACCAATTTTGTTTTGAAATTGAGATCTATTTGATCATTTTACACAGTGAACAAGTTTATTTTAAATAATGTAAACCACATTCCCTTACCTGGAATAAAAGTGTGATTTCACTACAAACATTGTCCTTGCTGAGTCGCAATTACTCAACATGAAAAATAGGATATAATTTTTATTGAGAATACATCAATTAGCACCATTATCTAACTTCGGATTGACTGCAATATGCATATGCTAAATAAGGTTTAAGAAAGAATGACTTTTGGAAATAATGATTCGATGGTGCCTAAAATTAATATCAGGTTCTCATGATGTGGATATACCACCAATGGCTCCAGTGGTGGAAATGCTTAGTGGGCAGTATTTCCATGATGGTATAGAGGTGTGTGATCTGCCAGGAATGGGAGCTCCCACTTCATCTGGAGCAGCGTCTGTTGACATGGACCAGGGAGCATTGTGACATCAGACTGGGAGTTCCAACCACACGTGGAGCAACTTTTATTGACATTGCGCAGCAGGGAGTATTGGAACATTAGACTGAGATCCAGCCTCACCTGGAGCAGCCTCTATTGACATGAAGCAGCAGGAAGCATTGAAACATCATACTTCGATTTCTAACCTCATTTGGAGCAGCTTCAGTTGACATGGAGCAGGGAGCTTTGCAAGATCCGTCTGGGAGCTCCACTCTCACCAGGAGCAGCTTTTAATGTCATGTAGCAGCAGGAAGCATTGGGACATCAGAGTGATAGATCCAACCTCAACTGGACCGCTTCTATTGACATGGAGCAGGGAGCATTGGGACATCAAACTGGGATCTCCAACTTCAATTAGAGCAGCTTCTATTGAATGGAGCAGCAAGAAGCATTGAAACGTCAGGTTGGGAGCTCCAACCGCACTTGGAGCAGTTGGTATTTACATGGAAGAGGAGGGAGGATTGGGACATTAGGCTGGGGAAAGGATCTTCAACTATTTTAATCTGAAGTAAAATATGATTCAACGACTCAGATGTTAATTGATTTATGATGAATCTTTCCCGGGGAAATAATTGATTCTTTAGATATTAAAGACAAGTCCTGCAAATATTCAACTCATCAAAACGCATTGGTACAGAGAGAAACGGGAGTGATGTTTCATGTCTTTGTCTTTTCTTTTCTGGCCGACTCTGCACTGGTTTACATCACCGGAAGGACGTTTTCAGTCATTTCATGTTGTTCAGTTTCCTGCAAATACGGACAGGTCATTAACGTAATCTAAAACTGAAAATTAACGGGAATATGCGATGTTATGATTAGGCTGGAGTTTACCTCAAGTTATGATGAAAAAGCAGCAAAGTAAGTTGCAATTTCCTTGATAAGCAGTGGCCTCATTGATTGGTTGATCAGATTGTGAATGGTCATTTTTTGAGGACAATTTGAAGAGAATCAATGATGGTGATTATCTTTGTTCTTTGTTCACCTTGTGACTGTTACTGTTATTGCTCATGTCCTTCTTAACACCACAGCTCTTTCGCGTGTAAAATCTCGGCTGTGCATCTGGCCAGTGGTATAACCATTCGTATAGCTGGCTACGGATCAGGCAGTTGTAAGTTCGACTTTTACTTGGCACAAGCGCATTGTGGAGATTCATCATACATACAAACTATTCATTTTTGTTCCGCTGAGGTGGATAATATTTGAAATTTTCATCTCCACGAACGAAAATTCTTTCACTGTCTTCGATGATTTAAACATTACCAAGAACAATCAGAGTTAAAATCACACAGCACCCGATTGTATCGAACAGACGTATTTGGAAGCATCAGTGTTCCATACACTGCTTCTTCATCAGGTATTTGTCAACTGTTGGAATCTAAAATGGCTTTGTGTGATTTTTAAATTTGGCCGCCCCAGTCCAACACCAACACCTCCAAGTCATGGGTATCATCGACACCACGAACGGTTTGTTAAAGTACAGATGATCTTCCAAAAGATCGCGCATATTGACAAACATGCCAAGTTTCTGCAGAAAAACACCCACCTGGTGAAGGAGCGGCTCTCTGAAAGCTAGTGCTTCCAAATACACCTGGTGGACTATGCCCTGATATTGTGTAATTTTTAACTTTGTCTACTCAACTCAAACACTGGCACTTCCATATCATAGACAACATCAGTCATTGTTGTGGTTCTGTTCTCTGAGCTGGAAGTTTTTGTTGCAAACGTTTAGTCCCCTGGCTAGGCGACATCATCAGTGCTTGGGAGCCTCCTGCGAAGCGTTTCTTTGATGTTTCCTCCGGTGTTTATAGTGGTCTGTCCCTGCCGCTTCCGGTTGTCAGTTTCAGCTGTCCGCTGCAGTGGTTGGTATATTGGGTCCAGGTCGATGTGTTTGTTGATGGAGTTTGTGGATGAATGCCATGCCTCAAGGAATTCCCTGGCTGTTCTCTGTCTGGCTTGCCCCACGATAGTAGTGTTGTCCCAGTCGAATTCATGTTGCTTGTTGTCTGCGTGTGTGGATACTAAGGATAGCTGGTCGTGTCGTTTCGTGGCTAGTTGATGTTCATGAATGAGGATTGCTAGCTGTCTTCCTGTTTGTCCTATATAGTGTTTAGTGCAGTCCTTGCATGGTATTTTGTACACTATATTCGTCTTGCTCATGTTTGGTATCGGGTCCTTCGTTCTGGTGAGTGGTTGTCTGAGCGTGGCTGTTGGTTTGTGTGCCGTTATGAGTCCTAGGGGTCTCAGTAGTCTGGCAGTCAGTTCCGAGATGCTCCTGATGTATGTTAGTGTGGCTAGTCCTCTTGGTTGTGGTATGTATGTCCGCGTTCCGTGGTCTTTCTCTTAGGCATCTGCTGATGAAGTTGCGCGGGTATCCGTTTTTGGTGAATACCTTGTGTAGGTGCTCCTCTTCTTCTTTTTGCAGTTCTGGTGCATTGCAGTGTGTTGTGGCCCTTTTGAATAGTGTCCTGATGCAGCTTCATTTGTGTGTGTTGGGGTGGTTACTTTCGTAGTTTAGGACTTGGTCTGTGTGTGTGGCTTTCCTGTATACTCTTGTAGTGAATTCTCCGTCTGGTGTTCTCTGTACCATCACGTCTAGGAATGGGAGTTGGCTATCCTTTTTTTCTTCTCTCGTGAATCGGATTCCTGTGAGTGTGGCATTAATGTGCCGCTGTGTTTTTTCAGGAACAGGAAGACAAATGGGATGAGGGACGGACGAGAGAGTTAGGGAGAGTGCGAGGGAGAGACATCTTCAAGAACTTTTGGGTTAAAATCCTGATACATGAAACGCAGAAATATCAGAGAACTAAATTCGATAGAAAACAACTCATCACCTTGGAGAATATTATGTGAAAACGATTAATTTCTTACCGTGTTTCACCAAAATGCCTTTGAGAAAACTAACCGCCATGATGTGGATTCAAGCCGAATTCGCTGCAATCACAATGCAGAATACGAACTATTGAACGGTTACAGCATTCCACAGACAACGCTTGAAAACTGCAACCAGTATGGTAGTGGAGGAAATGTCAGGAAGAATGTATAATATCAAGACTTAGCGACAGGCATGTGGGAACACAGAATGTACCGAATCTTTAACCTTAGCGTCCCCAGAGACTGTAGAGATTCCATGAATGAGAGTATTGAAGAATGGGATTAATGAGACTCTCCAAACTCTTGGGACAGTGCAGGATATTGTTGAAATGTATGCTTCAATAGCATTATAGTTTAACATCGGCTACTTCATCACTTTGCCCACACAAGGCAGTACCAACTGCTGCATGCAATCACACATACTCCCAGGTCTGGACCCGGAATCAGAGAAACTGGGTGAAGCATAGACGAAGATCCAATCGGAAATTGGGATGGAATGACGAGAGAGAGGCGCATGTATTTCCGAGGTTGGGACAGCTCCTGGTCAAAAGCGGGGCGGAAGGAAATACTTTCCCCCATTTATAATATTATGACCATGAACAGTACATGTTGCTGAGAATGCCGTTTGGCGCATCTCAAGCGTGTGGAGACTTTACCTTTGGGGTGGCAAGGTTCGAAATTTCATTTTCCTGTTTGGATCAGTGTTTTTGACATTGACAGTAGGATCTGCTTTTGTCGCATCAGCTCAGAATCAGCTTCTTGTTCCCAGTAAATACTGCAACCTGGAGAAGGTGGTGCTGTGGTTTTATAATAAACTCGTCATCCGTGGGAACTCACACACGGAACTGGTAATGTTAAAGTTCGACGAATAAAACCTGGAATGAAAGCCTGACCTCAGGAACAGAGAACATGCCTTTAATTTCCTGCAATCCATTCATGCATATCGCTTATGCAGGGGATGCCACCATCTTCACCCAATCCGGCCTACTTGTGACTCCAGGACCTGAACAGCATAGCTGACCCCTAATCCGAAAATGACGACCGTGTGGGAAAGCAGGCCATTCGGCCCTTCCCGTCGACACCATCCCTTCGAAGCGCATCTTATCAGACCCACACTCCATACCAATTCCTTTCCCCTTCATTTTCCATGGCTGATCCCAGTAACCTGTACACCTTCAGACTGTGGGAGGAAACTCACACAAGCAAAGAGAGAATGTGAAAAATGCACACAGTCACATGAGATTGGGATCGAATCCATGTCTCTCATGCAGCGAGACAGCAGCGAATCACGAAGAACAACAAATGCTGTCCTGAGCAGCGACATCCACACCCTGTGGGTATATCGGGAAGAATAAAAAAAAGGTTCACAACATGGACAACGGGACTTGTGTCTGCGTGGACATGAGTTGAACCTATCATTCTTCCTGGGTAGATACAAGGACACCGATATCACAGATAAACCAGCGCAATGCGGGATTCAATTATCTGCTGAAGTGGAAACTTATCTACTCAGTCAAACTGGGGACAGACTATTCAACATTCCCGTGTGTGGGAAGGGCTCAATGAGCAGAAGAACCTCCAAAGTAACCAGCAAGATTACATATTCCAGAAGGAGATCAATTAAACTGTCAACGCTGTTGTTAATCCCAACCAGCTGCCAGTTTAATAGTGTCAAAGTCATAGACTCACACAGCATGAAAACAGGCCTTTCACTCCTACCAACTCATACTGCACATAATGCCAAACTAAATGAGTCGCATCTGACGGCTCTTGTAACTGCTGAGGGTTAATAATGCCCTTGTGATATTATTACTGCATTGTTAATATGAATGTCCAGATATAATTCTATGGACACGGGTTCAAACCCTGGCATGGCAGATGCTGGAATTTTATTTAAATAAATACCTAGAGTCTAATGATGATGTTGAATCAGTTGTTATGGATCTGATTCACTAATTCCTGATAGGGAAGGAAACTGCCATACCTATCTGGTCTGGCTGGTATGTGACTCCAGATCCATTATATCGTAGTTTATTCTGAACTTTCCTCTGGGCAATAAATAATGTACTAGTCATGAATGAATAGCTTTTGTTAATCCCACTGAAAGTTTCCAATTCATTTATCGATCCAAATATCCTGTAACTACTGTAAATGTACTTTCATTCATCAGGAAGTGAATTGCACACATAAATCATCCTCTGTTAAACAAAAAGCCTCTCATGTCTTATTTTAAATCCCTCTTTTCATTTTAAATATTTGCCCTCTCGTCTTGAAGTGCCCCTCCTTGAAGAAATGATAGTTACAGTTAACTCTAGCTGAACTCTCAAAAATTTATAAATGTCTATCAGGTCGCCTTTCAAATTCCAGTGTTTGAGTGAAAATATTCTCAGCCTATCCAGCCTTTCGTTATAACACAAACCTTCCCCACTAGCCATACACTGGTATCCCTGTTCTAAACCTACTCCAGCTGAATATTTTCCTTGCTATTACTGGGCGACAAGAACTGGACACAATATTCCAGAACAGGCATCACCCAATGTCCTATTCAACTTCAACATAACATACCAACTCCTACTCTCAAAGGACTGAGCAACGAAGGCAAGATGACAACTTTTTTAACCATTCTGTCTATATATGAAGCAAACTAAAAAGAATTATGTACTTGCATTCCTGGCCTTCGTGTCCCACAACACGATTCAATGCCCGATCATTAATTGTATAAGGTAAAAACAGTGACTGCAGATGCTGGAAACCAGATTCTGGATCAATGGTGCTGGAAGAGCACAGCAATTCAGGCAGCATCCGAGGTATAAGCCCTACTCTTATTTGATGTAGCAAAATGCAATACCTTCCATTTATCCAGATTGAACTCTATGTGACATTTTTCTGCCCAAAGACGCATTGGATTAAGAGCCTTCTGGAATCTTAGATCACCTTCTTTACAGTCTCCAATTCGGCTGTCCTCTGCAAGCTTATGAGCCATGGCTTCTACGAGTTCTATTGTTTTCTCATATAGGTCAACGATTTTTAATTATTTGTCGTGGCCATCATTTAGCAGTTTGCAAATCATGTAACAATTAGTCATGTAGTTAACCATGAGGAAGAATGCCATAGACTGCAGGGAGATTGGAAACAATTGGCAAGAAAATGTGCTGAAATGAATTCAATCCAGTTAAGTGGGTGATAATGAATTTGGGGAGGAACAATGATAAAAGTGTGACTGTTAACAGTAATAAAAGAGAAATTCGAGTAGGCATTCACGAATGTTTGAAGATGATTGGGCAAGGGATCAAGTCTCACGGAGTAAGAGATACTTTCTGTTCTTGACAGCAGGTGGGAACATAAGAGCAGGGAAATGATGCTGGAACTTTAGCAACTGCCTGTTCAGAGATGAGTCAGGGGACCGGCCAAAAGTCTGGTCATTATGTTAATCTTTTTTTTTCCGGAAGAATGATAAAATAGAAGATGGAGGGCGGAAAGAGACCATTTGGCCCATCAAGTCTGGATCAGCACTAAATCAGATCTTCGCTGACAATGCTTCAAGGCAGGCTGGCACGTTCCTTGGTGGGAAACTTGCAGATTGAGGTCATTCGATGTATAAGTCCATAAGACAATAGAGCAGAAATTAAGCCATTCAGCGCAGTGAGTCTGCTCTGCTTTCTGTCCTGCGAGCGCACCTTGCCTCCGACACCATGGGCTCTTATCTTATTCTGTGAAGGCAAATATCAAAGGCCTTCATGAAGTCCAGATACATAACATCCAATGGCTCTCCTTGGTCTACCTTCCTCGTTACTTCCTCAAAGCGGAATTCTTACAGATTTATCAAGCATGGCGTCCCCTTGTTGAAACCATGCTGACTTTGCCTTATTTTTACATACACTTCCAAGTATTCAGAAATTTCTTCCAACGCAATAGATTCCAGGACCTTACCCACAGCCAAGTTTCGGTTGATTGGTCTGTAATTTGCAGCTTTTGTGTTGTTTCTTTTTAAAACGGAGTGTCACGTTTGTGATTTTTCAGCCCTTTAGCAGCCTTTCTGATTCTAGCGATTCCTGAAAGTTCTCCCCTAACGCATGCACGATTTATTCAGTTGTCTACCTGGCGGGTACTCCACCTGATCCAGATGATTTATCCACCTTCAGGCCCTTCTGTGCTTCTTGCACCTTCTCAGTGATGGCACGAGACTCACTTCTGTTCCCCCATTCTCTTGTATGTTTGGGTATAACTCATGTCTTCCACTGCGAAGACAGGCACAAAATATTTTTTTCAGTTCCTCAACCCATTGTCGACTTCTTCCTCTCTTTTGCGTTTATACAAATAAAGAAACAACTGCAGTCTTCCTTTATATTCTTAGTTTTCTTATATTTAATCTTCTCCCACCTCATTTGTTTTGTTGTTGCCCTTTGTAGGTCTTTGTGAGTTTCCAATCCTCTAATTGCTCACTGCCCTTCGCCACATTATATATTTTCTCTTTTGCTTTTATGCTATTGATGACTTCCTAAGTCAGCCATTGTTGCCGCATTCTCCCTGCACCATTCCTCATTTTCCACACGATGTGTCTCTGATGTGTCTGCTGAGTTATGCTCAGACACACCTGCCATTGCATTTCCACTTTCCTGCTTTCTTGATGGGCTCCTCACCTCACCAATTTCATCCAGCTCCTCCCTCATGCCTCTGTAATTGTCTTTATTCAACTTTAAAACCATTAACTCTGATCGTATATTCTCCCTCTCAAATTGCAGGGTAAATGTGATGATGTTATCATCACCACCTCCTAAGGGTTCCTTTATCTTCAGCTTCCTTGTCACGTCTGCCTCGTTGCACAACTCTAAATCCAGTATTGCCTGTTCCCTACTTGGCTCCCCCACATGCTGCTCCAAAAATCCATCTCGACCACATTTCACATTTGAATTGAATTGAATTTATTGTCACGTGTTCTGAGGCACAGTGAAAAGCTTTGTCTTGCGATCAATACAAGAAGATCGCAGTGTTAAGTAGCATAGATGTATAAAGAAAATGTAAACATATAATATGTTGGCCTTTGTGATTGTCCAGGCCGTGTTCACCACTGGCTGTGTCTCCGATATTGAATGGTACAGATGCCATACCTGTTACTGAAACATCCAGACAGAATGCTCTCAATGCCGCACCAATATACGTTGGCAAATGTATTCGTAGTAGTGCTTCAAGTGATCATCAAGTAAAAAAGAAACATTTCCACCAGCTTTGCGAGATGTCATCATCACACATATATCCCTCTCCCGTCCTTGCCCATCATCTACAGGGACCATTTCCTACAGGAAACCTTGTTGCACTTTGCCTTCACTCCCAACACCTCCCACAACTCGCCCCATGGAGTCTTCCCACTGCATCGCTGCTTTTGTGACACATAAATGCATAGAACCTAAAAACCCGAGCAGGTGTAGGCTGTCCGGCCCTTCAAGCCTGCTCCGCCGTTCAATGACATCATTGCTGATCTTTCTAAAGACTTAATTCCGCTTACTCGCCCTCTCACTCTATCGCTTACTTCATTTATTGTTCAAAAGAAGTATCGCTCTTATCCATAAAAAAACTTTGTTGTACCAGCATCAAGTTCTTCGCTGGGCAAGGTTTTCTAAATAGTAATATCCGTCTGAGTGGAGAAGGTCCTTCTGAACTCAGTCCTAAATCTGCTCCCTCTAATCCTGAGACTATGCCCTCCTGTCAGAATTTCACCCGCAATGTGGAAACATCCTTTCCAATGATACCTAATCTATTCCGTTCAAAGTAAGATTCCCCGCTCATTCTTCTAAATTTCAAAGAAAATAATCCTAATTTACGTAGTCTCCCTTTATAGGCCAGCCCCCTCATCTCCTGAGTCAATCTAGTGAACCTCCTCTCCACCGCCATCATGCACCCCATTCCGCCCAGTGCCAGTACATCCGTTCTCAAGTAAGGAGACCAGAAGTGCACGCAATGCACCAAGGATAGCCTCACCAGCACCTTTTACAGCTGCAACATAACATATCTGCTTGAACCTTCATGAACTTACGTTGCATCTGTCGAATTTCTATTGAGATGCCCCGCTACTTCTTCCTTGATAATAGGCTCAAACATCTTCCCAACTGCAGAAATTAAGCTAACTAATCAATAATTCCCAATCTTTTATCCACCTCCCTTTTTAAACAGTGGTGTCACACCAGCTGTATTCCAGTCTGCCACACAGTCTAGTGAATTTGAAAATTGCCACTAGAGCACTTGCTGTTTCTCCTGCCGTCTCCTTTCATACCCTGAGATGCATTCCCTCACGGCAAGGAGACTTGTCCATCCTCAGCTCCATTAGCTTGCCTAACACTACCTCTTCCGTAATAATGTTTGTTTCCAGGTCCTCACCTGCCTTTCTCTCTTTGCCACATACTGTCATGTTATTAGCATCCTCCACTGTGATGACTGACACAAAATACCTGTTCAATGCCTCGGTCATTTAATCACATCGCAAGACTAAATGTCCCTTCTCATCCTCGAAAGGACCGATCTTTACTTTAGTCACTGTTTTTTTTGTTTTATATTTTTATAGAAACTTTTGCTATCTGTCTTTGTATTCTGTACTAGTTTGTTTTTCCCCTCATGCTTATCTTTAAAGTTTTCTCTCTCTTCCAGTTTCATGCTGTTCTTGGCCACTTGGTATACCTTCTCTTTCACTCTGATAGCCTCCCTTATTTCATAAGACACGCATGGCAGATTACTCCTTTTCTTACCGTCTTTCCTTTTCACTTGAATATACTTTTGATGAGCACTTCTACAAAAACATCGTTTTAGGGAGTCCTCCACTGCTCGCTATCTGTACCACCATATAACCTTTGCTTCCAGTCTACTTTAGCCAGGTGCACTCTCGTTCTATTTTTGTGCCCCCTGTACGTGCACAGGACCCTGGTATCGGATCTTCTCTTCATACTTCTCATCTGAATTCTAAGTTCTGCCATATTGTGATCACTATGAGATCATTCCTGTTCCTTTACACATTGCTTTCTCCCTCGTCGGTTCCACTGCATATTGTTCAAGAAGACTATCACGGGTACTCTCAACGAACTCCTCCTCAAAGGTACTGTGACCAAGCTACATGTAGATTAAACTCCCTAATGATAAAAACTGACCCACTTTTACAGGCATTGCTTATTTATTTGATTATTGCATTTATTTGATTATTGATGTTATTATTTGCTGGCCTATAGACTGCACCTGTCAGTGACTTGTTTTTCTTAGAATTTCTACTTTCCACGCAAATTAATTCAAACTCATTCTCCATAGAACATACATTCTCTCTCCACGCAGCCCTGATGTCGGCCTTGAATAACAGAGAGACACCACCTTCTTTACACTGCTGTCTGACCTTCCAAATAGTCTCGTACTCCTGGATATTTAACTCACAGTCGTGGCCTTCCTGTAACCGTGCCTCTCTAATGGCTATTAAATCATTTTCATTTATGTTGATTTGTGCCATTAACTCTTCAACCACGTTATGGATGCGACGAACATTCAGGTGAAGTGCTTTTTTGTTAGGTTTCTTGTCCTCATGATTTATCTAATAATATCACCTTTTGCTTCCTTTCCCTCCTCACCTATCCATTGACGTCCCTCCTTTGATTCCAATGGCCCAAACAGACCTTCCAGTTGAATCAACATATGAACTGCATTTTACGCAATCCACTCTACTACAATCACTGCTCGCAATGTGGCTTCCACTATCTGTGGGAAACGAAGTTTGGACTGGGTGACCACACTGCAGAACATCCATGTTCTGCCTTCAAGAAGAGTTTCAGCGAATCTCAAGGAAGAACACCACCTCAGTTTCTATTTAGGGAGTCTGCAGACCTCCAGACCACATATCAATTTCAATTTTTTTAGGGCCTGAACTCTCCCATGTCCTATTCCCCTATCGCACACGCCAGGCCTTGTTGTCACATAATCTTCGCTACTAGCAGTCACATATGGTTCGCTACTAGCAGTCTCCATTAACAACTATTCACCCTGCTAGCCAGATCATCATCCGTTCATTTGTCCAACTGTTCTTCTCTCTATTTGAACTCTATCCCTACATAACATTAACTCCTTACCCTCCGTCAACCACCACTATATCTTCTGCAGATAGACCAACATTTTCCCAGGTATCGTCAGTTCTGCAGAATGGTCACTGGACTCTAAATGTTAACTCTGATTTCTTTTTTCAGATGCTACTAGACCTGCCGAGTTTTTCCAGCACCATCTGGTTTTGTTCTAGTTAGAGTTGGATACTGTGAATGTTCGAGGAAGAATGACTGCACATGGCCTGGTAGAAGCTTGATACTGCGCTTGTGAAATGATCCCTTGCACAGAAGACAGAACTGTGTTCCTGTTGAAAAGTTTTCTTGTGGATAGTTCCCATTACAAGGTGAGCCATCGGCATCAACTACTTCGGTCAATGAAGACAGTAATAATTTCTGCCGCAGTTCTATCCTGGATGTGATGAAAAGCAGAGGGAAAAACATCCTTCATGTCAGATGTGAACGGATTGGAGTCCACGCAGAAGGTATAATCTAGTCTACTCAGATAGAGAACGCTTTCTCACGGTAACAATGTTCCATTGGGTATCAAAGCTACATGGTTTGTTGCCGCAAAGGCTAAACACAGCGTTTTCCAGTTAAAATACGTGGATGTGTTCCCTCCAGTGTGACAGTACAGTTGTGTATAGTTGTGAATAGGATAACTGGATGAATCACTTTACACATTCAGCTGGTGAACAGTCCTTTTGTGGGAAGAAATTTGTATAGAATGCAGGAAGATGCACTGAGAGGTTCTTGATCAGTTTCCTATAGGAGCTGAGACAATACTGGAGGTTTTGAGAGTCTTAAACGTGGACAAATCTCCAGCTCAGTGTGCAGTTTTATCTCACGTTGCTCTGTGCGACAAAGGAGCTATTTGAGGAGTTCTGACCAATGTTTCACTTTCCTCTTTGACCACAGGGGAGTTGGTCGAGGTCTGCACGACTACTAATGGGGTTCCACTTTTTAACAAGGCAGATAGAAACAAACTAGGGAAATACAGCCAAGTGAGTCTCACAGGAGTGGTCAGGAAAAGTTTGGGGAAACCTCTGAAGGAGAGATTTAATTGCAACTTGTCTAGGCAAGGTTTGATCAAGTAGTCAGCATGGTTTTGTCAGAGGAGGTAATGCCTAACAGATCTGTGGCCACAGACAAAGTAAGTGTCATTGTATGTTCTTAGGTGGTGGGTTTGGGTTCCTGTCTAAATATTATTGAAAATGGAATTGTAGGCAGACATGTTGTGGCCAAGTAAATGTTCTGAGGAAGTGACCAGAGGGGAGTGAAAGTGATGAAGTGTATGTGGGTTTCACTGAGATCCCACACGGGAGACTGATAACACGGTAAATACATAAGCAATACACGATCACGTGGTGTCAGAGACATTCAGCTCAATGGATCAGAGACCAGATACGATTAAACAAATTGACATCGCGGAAAAGACATTAACCAGCACGACACAGAACTGATTCTCCGCACAGATGGCCAGAATGTTCTCCCCCAAGCAGAGGGTACAGGCAGGTTTCATAGGGGTACAAAACAAAGGGGATAATTGTAAAGCAGTAACAGTACGGTGGTGAAAATTGTAAAGCGATTAAAACAAGAATAAACTGAATGGAATTTAGACAAGAGTCTGACAGCAACAATTCAACTGTAATTGACACTGGAGATTCCAGCCATCTCCCTTAATAAGTGAGAATGTCTTCTCGGGGATTCTTAACAGTATTTCCTGTCTGCACGAGTATGCGTATGTGTTCCTTCTCCTGGCATTCAGTTATGTCCATTGTGTTCCTCCTGGGAGCAAAGTCTTCCGTGGTCTCTCAGTCTGCCTCTTTATTTATGCGCCATCGTTTTATATCGGAAATGAACTTGTGCTTAGGGTATTAGGACTGAAGAGATGATCGAGGCTAGGAGCTTACTGTGAAGGCTATTTGAGAAGTGTTTTATTTGGTTTGGGAATAGCTTAGAATATCTGGATTCTCTATTCGCCTCTTTGGCCAAAACTGAGGCATTGTGGGTGTGTTCTCTGTGTGTTCGCAGGCATGATTTCTGTGTTTCCTTGACATGCTTCTGTGTTTTTTATGTGTTTATGCTGTGGGTGGAGAGTGTAGCAGATTTTCTCCCACAGTTCACACTTTTCTTGTTAAGAGCATGTTGAAAACGTACAATATAGCCCGGACCAGGTAGGCTATCAGATGGTGGGGTTTCAGTGTCAGACAGGTAGTAGTCAGTGTCTGAACCTGACCAAGCGTAGTTTGTGTCCGTGGAGGGGATTTCACTCCACTTGTTCAAGCTGGTTTGTGAGGAGAGCAGGGGTAAAAGTGCTGTACAAAACCGGCAGCAAAACATACGGAGGCCCATGACCAGGATATTGATCCTCACAACCGCAATACGGGATATTAGTTCCTCTAGTAGTTCAGTGCCCCGTGAGCCAAGCCAGGAGGTGGCCCAGGTCCACAGGTCCCAGTGGGACTCCGGTTCATTTTGAACATCAGCAGCCTGTGGCAAGTGGTGTGTCAGGTCTGTTATATTTTCGCTGGGGTCAGGGACGTAGGTACAGCAGACTGTGCCAATGAAGGTGCAAGTGCCCCAGTTTTGGCCAGCCAGTTTTCCAGGGCCATTCTATTTTGTAGGGCGACAGTGCGAATGGCGACAGCCTCTGCATTCAGCTGGGCAAGTACTTCAGCCGTGGCATGTTATCTCCTCTAGCGTGGTGGCCAGTTGATATGCCTCTATGTCAAGGTGCAGGGTTTCGTAAGTGGACATTAAACGGGGGTGGGGGGTAAACGTGTCTGGCAGTGAGGGCGCGTTTTCTGTGGGGAATAAACTTCTGGAAGGGAGACGACTGGGAGTGGTAAATGAGTGGTACCATATACCATGTGTCAGACCATGACAATGCCAGCCGGGGTATGCCTTGTGGCCGCAGACAAAATAAGTGTTATTGTATATTCTTAGGTGGTGGGTTTTGGTTCCTGTCTAATTATTATTGAAAATGGAATTGTGGGCAGACATGTTGTGGCCAAGTAAATCTATGATGCTGCACTCTGCTACAGACCAGAATGCTGCAGGTTTCAAGAGCAGTGAGTTAGTTCTCCACCTCCACCCAACCACCCATGCAGATGGCTGACTTCTCGTTAGGCAGATGGTCCTCTGCATGACACCCGTGCGGTGGTGTCAGTGATGGTTAAGGTTGGGTTTTCATTTGAGAGGTTGGGTTTTCATTTGAGACTGCGGATTTCCAGCAGTCTGAGCTATTAGCCACATGTATGGCCGGTCAGGTTAGCAGACTGAGCACTGTGTTCCCGAGGACCTGTCCAGATTCAGCCACAACTCCGCCATTCCTGCGGTGTTAAAAGGGACTGCACCGTGGGAAATGCGCCGGTGGGAATGTTCAGGTACATCGGCACAGACACAGCAGCTGGTCTCATTTACCCTCTGGGCATACCTGTGGGTCATGTCAAGGAAAATGTTCACCAACGGCTCAAGGTGGATTAAGTGCCCTGTTCTGTGTGCCCTGTTACTGATCAGTGGAGAAGTGCACGTCAGCCCAAAAGTGATGATCCCGATGGCTGCAGGGAGCAGCTGGATCCCTCTGTGGTGTCTGGAACAGTATCCTGTTCTCCTTGGTTGTCGTTCTGTGGAGGCTGAGCCCTCTTTCACTGGGTTGCATTCTGGTCTCCCTTGGAGCGTGACAGCTGTCGTGCTCGTGAGACAGACCAAGAGTGATCCTTTCCATCTACGGGAGAGAGAATCTTTTGGCAGGGACTGTCATGTTACCTAGTGCCCAGTTAAAATGGGTGAAGTGGTTCCTGCAGTGGTGTGAACACCGCAGCTTTTTATTTGTTTGTTTGTTTTTGTTTTACCCGCACACTATCGCCTAACTACGGTAGTGCTTATTTTTTTTCCCCAGTTGTGTGTGTACCAGTTTGAGACAGAGAAGGACACAAGATACGCAAATCTGTATTCAGTTCCCATCAGCAGGAAGAAAAGAAACACCCAAGTGCCCAGTATACCGCAGCTTTTAACAAATCATGGTTTAAAGTAATCCTTCTCATAAGGGCTTGAACGTAATCCAAGAGCGTTTCCTGTGTTAAGAGCAGCACCGTGTCTTTGGCTAGTTTTGGCGATCCAGAATCTGTGGGAATTGGTCGTTCCGTTCGCACTTCAAAGGGTGTGATTTCCGTTATTCGGTTTCACTGTCCTGTTACTGTATAAAACACCAGTGGCTGGCCATCTGGCCAAACTATTCCTGTGTCCTGAGTGATTTTGGGGAGGGTGGTTTTGAGGGTGCCGTTCATTCTCTCCACCATTCCTGATGACTGGGGGGTGGTACAGAATGTGGTATCTCCAGCGTATCCCGAAGGTGTAACTGTCAGCAGTAATGAACTTTGTGGTGAAATAGGCCCCACCCCCCATATGTTTTTTAGCGCCCTGGGATATAAAACCTCTTGTAATAACGTCCTGCAGGATACATTTTACCACTGCTCTGGTGGCATTTTTTTTGTTGATGTGTAATGACTCTACCCATTTTGAAAACATATCGACAATAACTAGGACATGTTTGTATTCCTCTCTCTGAGGCATATGGACAAGGTCAGTTAGAGTTTGGGTGAATGGACCCTCAGGAATTGGTACGTAATCATGTTTGACCATCGGCTTCCCTGCATTTTACAGTAGACAGATGAGGCACTGTGACAGCAGGGCTTGGGCAGCTGCAGCGAATCCCGCTGCATTCCCAGAATGGCTGACAGCATCTTTTCTGTGTGTCCGATTCCGAGTGCCGCCAAGGCCAGTGACTGCAGGTAGGCTTTCAGGTAGATGATGCAGCCATCGAGGTGGGTAAGAACCTGTAAGGATGGTGAGTGCACGGCATCAATGTGGGCCAATGCGGTCCTCTCTTCTGGTGTGGCGAATTGCTGAACTGCTCGGACTGCATTGAGAGGGTCAGGGGACTCTGGAAGTTTCACCACTCCCTTCTTAACTATCCACGCTTCGGGATAGTTAAGAAGGGAGTGTTGCATGGGCTGGTTGTGGGCCCGAGGATTCCCTGTTGCAGAGGTGATTCAATAACTGGTTTGATTCCCAATACTGTCACGGGTAATACGGGTATTGTTGTACTGATGGCAGGATTGCTCCCTGTCTGAGTGTAACTGTACGTGATAGGGCGGAAAATAGCTGGCCTGCAAAGGTCTTTGCTGTGCCCACAGTGATTTTGGGATGTCAGCTAATAAGAGTAGGCTTTCGTTGGAGGAGACGGTGCATGGGCTTTGTTTTGTAAAAGTAGATGTAGTAATGCGGGAACACAGCACACACAAAACTCGCCCTATCCAATCAGTGTCAGCTCTACTAAAGGGTCTGTGTCTTGCCTAAAGGGTGTGAAATGTATTGTTGGTTGTACAATATGCCCTATCATGGTTGTGAGATCTTTGGGGAGCCACGTGTTCTTAATTATAAAGGAATTGTGCGGGACTGCCGTTGGGTCTTTGCAGGCCAGCCTGCTCTGCGCTGAGTTGCACGTCTGCTGCAACACTCTGTGGTCTGGCAAAGTATCTGACAGTGTTGGAAAGTGGGGAGGTGAGCTCGAGATGCGAGTCCATGAGTGGAGGATATGTGGGTAGGATCTGGCGGGCACAACCAGGGGCATGAGCAATATACTAATCTCAAAATTAACAGCAGGGCTATTCCAGACTACTGTTTCAAATATCCTGGAGCCTTAGTGCACGGCCACATTCCAGAAAGTGCTGAAAAGGGAGAAAGAAAGAACACAATAAGAATGGGCAATAAAAAGCGAATTTCAGCAATTAGATTCTCGATTAGATTTCCTTTCCATTCCGCCGTGTCCAGGACAGAAAGGAAGGAAATGGGAGAAATTTCTGTTCAAATAACGGCGGATAGAGTCACGGTAGGACTATTTTTCCGAAAAAGCAATGAAATAACAGTCTCTCCTCGGGTTCAGTGAAAACTCAACTTGCCTGAAAAAAAAACAGCGGCAGTATAGTTGCTTGTGATTTTAGATGTGGGAGGCAAACACGACCATGACAGCACAGAAACTGACCCCTTTGAGAGAGACTGCACTCTTCCACACCGTCGTTAATTTTCAAACAAGCAAACCTACCAGGTCTTTTTTTTTTGCTTTGAATACGGCACTTAAACACGCTGCAGCTTTGCTGTTGACCAACAGAAATGGCAGTGGTGGGATTGGAAGCGACGCC
Organism: Chiloscyllium plagiosum; assembly: GCF_037043375.1. Taxonomy (NCBI): domain Eukaryota; kingdom Metazoa; phylum Chordata; class Chondrichthyes; order Orectolobiformes; family Hemiscylliidae; genus Chiloscyllium; species Chiloscyllium plagiosum. The sequence continues at coordinate 44,748,128 of NW_028270185.1, forward strand.
CCCTTCGAGACTGGCCACGGTAACACCCGCGCGTGCGTACGACCTATTGTCATACATTTTCAATTGTGCTCTTGAAAAACAACAGATGAAAAAGCACAGGGAAAACATTTCGCGGTCCTTGTCCTCCTCGTATAACAGTTGGGATATGCCCGACTCTGATATCAATTTCACAGCAAATAATGATAGCCCATCAACCAACACAAAACTCAATCGAAAGCTGAATCTATCTTTTGACACTATTTTCAGCTACAAATCTATATGTGAGTGTGAGAATGCATATTCTTCATGATTAGATAAAATAAACATGAGCTGCATGACATTACTGGAATTTCGATTCTTGCTTTGGTAAATTCTTTCGATCATTGCTCGAAACAGAATGGAACACGAAACATACTGGATGACAGGGAAAATGTACAAAGCTGAGCAGGCCGTGTTCCACATCATACCATGCAGCATAGTTTCAGGTACTGCGACTGTTTTGCAGAATAAGCGTCCCAAAGAATGTTCTCCACCTGAAAAGCTGAGGTATCAGGACAATCCGAGAAGGATAGATCACATTGTGCTCAAACCTCGGTGTCAGTACGAGTTGACATTTCTTTGTCTTTCACCTTATCAATGCAACTTGCTGCAGAATGTCCAGACATGAGCAACATGGCTGCCAGCTGAGGTGGAAACCAATGTGGGAATCGATGGGAAGCGACTCAGAAAAGTTACAAAATTCCATGGTGCTTATTAGGGAAGCAGTTCTCATCAATGTAAAAGATAGTTTCTGAACATATTAGCAGAAGTCAAAAAGTGATTGTCCCACCCTCCCACCCCACAAGATGTCAAAGAGTTGCTAACTGTACGTGAGTGTTCTTTGTTCTCGATGTGAAAATCTCTCCCGCCTGAATCACCTTCACGTATCTTGTAGTTGAGTGAATTACAAAGCAGGAATTTCACCAAAGTGCAACTGCCTCACTTTGTTATGCCGCTTGCCTCCTCCCCTCCCCCTCCCTGTTTACATTTTCCTGCTTATCTGTGATATTAAGAAAACCAAATGGGAGCGATATCATTCTGTAGCCTGTCTGTTATTTCCGCAGTCTCAGTTCCAACATGGCTTAAATCTCGGTGCATACCTAAATATTAGTGACCCTATGACAGCACAAATCCAGAGGATCATCTGAGAGTGTAAATTCAGTCATTGCTGTTGCTGATGGAATGAGCTGTTAACGTGCAAAAACATGATTCAGGACTTCTGGTTCTAATTCACGCACGTTGAATAACGGCAGTCAGCTTCCAAATGAGGCCTTTCAGAGACTACTTTGGGATACTTTTGATAGAGAGACTACATTAGGAATCTGTGATGCACGGTGACCCAGCACATCAGCTTTCTTCTTGGTTTTGAACCGGGCCGCCTGTGCGAGGAATGCAAATGCCTTATTGCTTTTCATCGAAGGATCAGAACGCTGTAACTACAGTCTTCAACAGGATGGCGTATGATCAGAAGCCGGTTGGAGAAACACTTAACAACGTTTCGCCCAATACTTAAATGGAATTGCATTACTTTTCACCCTGAGAGCGGATTTGCACGAGCAAACGCCAAGCCAGGTTTGCTGATGGGAAAGCAAGCAGGAAAGATCCATTCTCGTCCATCTAAAAGGCTGCGGTTGGGGACAGGGCTGTTTCTGCCCAGTTTCAAACTGGGGACCTTTCACGTGTGAAGCGATTGTGATAACCACTACACACCAGAGACAAGTCCCGCCAGGGCCTGCGGTTGTTCAGCGGTGCCCAGCACTGTCATTTGCAGCAGTTCTCCGCTTCACCTTTCCATTTCCAATAGCCCATCATTGTCCAGCGGAATTGGCATCATCGAAAAAGTAAAAACATCATGTGAAATTGCTCACAAAATTGCAACAATGTTGTCAATGTTTCGACTGTCGGGTGAGGCTACATAAGCTGGGTCAATTTGCCTTGCAGCTAGCGGCTGGGGCATGATCTTATGGAAAGTTTGCAAACTGAGTATTTAAGTATTTTACCCAAGGTGGGGTGAGTTGAAAACTGGATAGCTTAGGTTTCAGGTGAAAAGGCTAAAAGTTAAACGGGACCTGAGGCACATTTCCTACACAGACAGGTGTGCGTGTATGGAATTGGCTACCAGAGGAAGCGGAGGAGGCTAGTACACTCAGAAAGTTTTAAAGGCAACCGGAGGTGTTTCTGGATCGGAAGGGTTCAGAGGGATAGGGGCCAAGTGCTGGGAAGTGGGACTTGTTTGATTTTGGCAATGTGGTCAGCATGGACGAGATCCACAAAGACGCTGTTTCCACGCTGTGAGCCCCAATAACGTTGTGTTACTTACACCGTCTTGAAAGGATTACTTTGAGCGGGGCTTGCCATCGCTCTCTGTGGCTGTTCACCGGAAAGATAGCATTGTGAAACACTGCAGAACCGAAAGACTTTCTTACTTTTGCCCCGACTGACCATACTCCGTGAAATATTCCCGGATCCTCAGTTGAGGATGTTTGCTCCTGGAAGTTACCTCACAAACCGTGTTATCTCGTAATGTATTGAGCGAATGGCAAAACGGTCAGCATTTAACACGGAACAGAAACAAGGATGTCAAAGCAAATGCATTTTTTCAGACACAGCGAAGCATGAACGCTAAATGTGATACAGACCGTGAGCCATATACTAATCTCACAACTAACAGCAGCGCAATTCCAAACTACGCTTTCAAACATACTGGAGCCTTAGTGCACCACCACTTCCCAGAAAGTGCTGAAAAGAGAGGAAGAAACAACACAATAAGAATGGGCCATAAAATGTGAAGTTCACCAATCACAGTCTCGATTAGATTACCTTTCTCTTCTAATGTCTGCAGGACAGAAATGAAGGAAACTTAAGACCATGTAACATCGTAACTCATTGGAAACAATTCCCTTTCGTCAGAACACCAAATAACGACGAGTAGAGTCACCGCAGGACTTTGTTTCACGACAGCGATGAAGTAACAGTCTCTTTTTAGTTCCAGTGAAAGCTCAACTTGAGTGGAACAAAATGACAGCAGTAGAGTGCAATTTACCGTGGGAAGACGACCACCGCATGGACTGTGACACCTTTGAGAGTGTTTGCACTCACCAACACTGCATTCAGCTCTCCAATACCCCTGCTTTGATCTTGGCTTTGACCAAAGCAGATTAACACGCTGCAGCAGTGGGATTGGAACTTACACCCGCCGGCCGAAAAGGAACCTGAACCCCGCGGCTTAGGCTGCTTGGCCACGGTACAGAGGCCTGCTTTTGCCCTCCTAGGGAAGTGTGCTGTTTCTGATCCGCAGGACACACTGCAGGATTTTCAGACAGCGCCATCCTCCCTGTGACATGTCCGTGCTGGATAATATTCTGTTGTGTAGATGTGCCCCGGCTTTGCCAACATCACCGTGGTCTGATTCCCTACATTCTGTTGGTCGAACTGTCATTCCACTCTGAATCACAAATGTGTCACAAACCACCTAAGGTGTGCTGGCTCTCCACAGAGATAAATGTGTTTCTCTTTTGGTATCATTCTCTTGCTTTCTTCCTGTAACGCTGCACAATTTCACTTTCAGCATAAACATCGAATTAGTTTTTAAATAACTCGCTTGAAACTGCATCTGTGAATTTCAGGCAGTGCTTTGCAGACACTAACCACTCGCTATGTGAAAACGTTTCTCCTCATGTACATTTTTCTTCTTTTACTAATGACTTTAGAACTCTGCTGAATTGTTCTCGATCCTTTCAGGCGTGGGGATCGTTCCCCCTTCCTTGTTTTCTCTGTCTATCCCAATCATGTCTTGGAAAGGTTTAACAAGGTCAGCTGTCGGCCTTCTGCTCTCCAAGAAGAACTGCCCCAACCTTACAAATCACCTTTATTGTTGACATTCCTCATACACCACACCATTGCCATTGACCTGTTCAGCGCTGTTTCCAATCATTTAATGTCCCCACTTCCTCAAGTTTCATACGCAGAACTGTGCGAACAACCAAGATGGTGGATTTTTTCAGAACGGGATTGTGAGGACGAGCATCCTGAAACACTTCGTTCGCTTTCACCACATGTGCGACTGTGCCATGTCTACTAAAATGACACTTCTTACTCCAGACTTCAACGTTATTTCAAGGGGGGCAACTTCCTGATTTAAACCTTTTTTTAATCAAACAGCTGATAGGACTACCGGGCAAAAGTGAAATCAAACGACCAAGGCTCGATGGCGACTTCAAGTAAGACATTCTCACACGCCAGTATTAACACAAGCTACTGAGCGAAGATCATGCCCCTAGACAAGTGGCATTCTTACATTTCCAACACCAAACCAGCTGAAAGTCGCTCAGATCCAACAACATTATACTTTGATCTCGGGTTTCTAAGCACCAAAGTGTTTCAAGGATATCGCCTTCTCATTCCGTCACCTTGTTCACGGGACAGTAATGTTTAACCCTTCCACTTGGACTCCATCGGCAGAGTATTCAGTTATTTCCTCTCCACCTGCAAGCAGTTTGAGGCGAGGCAAGTGCGGAAATGCTCGCATCAAGTGCTGGAAATCAGCAAGTTTTATTGTGAACTTTCTGTAAATATTATTTATCTGAGAGACTAATAAAGATGTTGAACTGTTGGGAAAGACAGAATCTACTCCGGATTCTCTACCCTCAAGTAAATTGATGTGAGGACATTTTTGTGCAGCCTGTTTGCTGTTCAGAATCCATCTTCACAGCAATCCTGCAGAAAGGCTTTTGTAACAGTGACATCGGTTTCTTTGCTGCAATCGGGCAGCAGTTAACCCTGAGCCCCAGCTGTCCTAGATGAAGAGAATGCGAATGAAACCCTCAGTCACTGAGAATCATCCCCACGGTCCTGAGCTGCGGAGCTGCAGACAGTCTAACACGGAAGGGAGGGTTAACAATGAGACATTATTTCACCATCAGCCACTCTGTGCCAGAGACTGGACGAGGGGCAGCATCAACGTGTGGCATCATTCACTCGCTGACAGAAGCTGTTCAGCACATCGTGTCCATGGCAACTCTCTGTCACTTGTATATCTCTGTGGTTATTCATAACTGGCGATCTATGCCCTAATAATGTGGAACTGTGTCAGTGTCATAATGCTGTCTCCAACAAGTTGATCCAATTGTTACTCACGTCTTTTCATTTCACAGGCAGGAAATGGCTGTGTGAAACAGCGTGGGGAATAACTGCGGGGCGTCATGCGTATAGAGCACGAAACAACGACTATATCTCAGCTTCACCAGTTTATTCCCAGCTCTGGCAAATGATTTTGCGAATCAGATCAGAGCAGACCGGCAGAGAACAGCAAAAGAGTTTCCCGAACTTCACGATTGTGTTTCCTCACCGGTGTCAATTTGGCAGGTGTATCAGAATGAAATATTCATTTCATATACATTGAGTGAAAGGAAATGGAAAGTGAAACAACATGCAATACGTAGAATGGAGCTATGTAATAGAGGAACACTGGCGGGGATAGGACACACACTGAAACGTGGCATTGTCAACAAGCAGAGGATGTTTTCAATCCATTAATTTCCGGGTTATGAGCCCAATAGGCTCCAGCTGGGCTGCTCTGTTAGCGCTGACTTTAGCATGAATTACACTGTCTTCAGCATTTCGCCTGGCGTTTGGCATGTACCTCAGAGGATGATGTTGAAAGGTCTTCACTATTATTGTGTGTGGTGCAGGTGTGTCCCGGCTGTGTCAATATAACCTGTGGGTAACTTCCACATTCTGTTGGTTTAACTGTGATTTAATTTCGAATCAGAAAATATGTCACAGTGCAAAGTGAGGCCATGCAGCCCACCTTCGCCGTGCTGGCACTAAACAATAAGGAAATGTCTGTGTGTTTCGATTGATTGACTTTATTTGATTTATTGATTGTCACATGTACCTGAGTACAGTGAAAACATTTGCTTGCGATTGTTAAAGGCAGATCACACTAATCAAGGACATGCAGATTACCGTGTGAGTAAAGCAACATTTTGGACAGATTAAGGCTTTCACGTTAATTCACATAGGACGTGCGCTCGGCAAGATCCACATTAACAGGATCAGCACAATTTTAAGTTAGAAAATCCATTTCTCAGTCTATTATCGGCCGACAAGAAGTTGCTGGTGTATGTCTTGAAGCTTTGGTATCTTGATCTGACCTTGATCTCATCGAAATCTTGCCTTCTGAGTCAAAAATAGAATTAAATGCAAAACTCCAGGGCTCATGTGTGACTTCTCACACGTACATCACCCTCCCGAGGCGACATCACACCCAAGACCAACAAGCCAGAACCGCAGCTTGTGCGTGATCTATAAATCAGGTGAGCCTCTTTGTTTAAAAATGTTTTTTTTTTCTGTTGTTTCGGAGTGAAGGCAGCATTGAGATTTAATAACAGTTCCTTGACATTCAGACTTCCGTTTTCCCGGAAGCTGTGATGGCCACTTTCCCCGCGAGCAGGCTACCACCATTGGCAGCTGGATGAACTCATCTTCCAGACTCGAGAAGAGTGCGCAGTGTTGTTTCCATTGGTCAATATCAGGATAGATAGATTGAATCACCGTCGAATGTTATTGTAGGGAGCCCTGTCGCCGAGACGTACTATTCCTTTGCACAATGGTACAAAAGCACGGACGTTTGGTGTAGAGGGGACAACTTCAAAATCGTTAATGATGCAAAATGCACAAATGGGCAAAACAACACAGCAACTACAGTAACTGGTGTTACGTGACGGGGTAAACTCCATCTGCTAATGTAAACCAGCAAAACAGAAATGAATAATCCCGTGCTGTGTTCTGTTGAAATTCAACAGTCAAAGAACTATCCCAAAATCACAATTTAAAGCTACCATTAACAATTTTATTGTCATTTTTAACATGTGACAGAGAATAATCAACTTTCTATTTCTTACAACTCCTTTCTCTAAACCTTCTGCTCTACAATACCTTCCCTCACCCCGACCCCATTAACATTTACAAAAAAAAAACAAATTTACAAAACAGCTAGTTGTTGAATCTTCTCTTAGTATCTTCCTCTGTGGATTTTTTTCTCAGGTGGATGTTGATACTTTTTTTCTATGATATCTATTTCTCCAGAGGCACCTCTTGGAGATTTTTCGAACATCCTATATCTGTTGGTCTTTGAGCTGCTCTCTTTGCTGTTCTTTGCCGCTCTGGGTAACCGTTCAAAATGGCCGATATTTGTCTCACAAAACATCGGATCGTTTCGTTGGTTTTAACATTGTAAAAATACCAAATTCAAACTTGATTGGGGCATAATTTAAAATCATTGGCCGAATTCGCATTTCATTTTTGTATCCATGTCACAAAGCTCTTAGTTGCTTTGACTAAATGTTATGTTGTTACCTTGTTCTGGACTCCTTGTGCTAGCCAGACATTTCAACACTATTAAAAGTACATTACACCCAAAACTTCAAAACACTGGCATTTGCCAAGAAAGTCTATTTCGTTCAACATCGCTCTCTGTCAATCTCATGTGCCTGAGATTTGAGCAATCTCTGGTCGATGTTACTGAAAACTGCCCTATTCTCATAACCTTAGATTTAACACACCCGGTAATGTTTGTCTTACAATATTGATTGATTCCTCACGGTGTTACTTAAGCACAGGTTAAGAAGAAATAAAAATGAGACAACAGTCACCTATGTGACTGCGATTTGACCAATGTTGCTACAGCCAACCGACTCAGCTGTAAATGAAATAGCTCACACCTTTCCTGTACCGGTAAAGAGATTGCATAACATAGTGGTAAGTTTTCATGAGTTGAATTAGATCCAGCATCATTTCTAAGGACGGAATTTACTGGTATATAAAGACATGATGAAATACACGGGGGTTGGGGGGTGGAATATGGTTAGGAAGGATATGGTCAGAGTTCCCTTGATACAAAATCGTTTGAGACGACAGAAATGAGATTTACTGGGAGAAAAGGAAAGAAGGGATGAAAAGAAAAGAAGGGATTTAATGGGATCGTGGAATAGATGAGGAATCATGCGACAAAAATCAGGAATGACTGAGTTGTGTCCTAATGGAGCTTTTCCAGCGGATGTAAAATTGGTTAGGGTAAAAATGATGGAAATTACCTCGTTCAGGTGATCATATAACCAGAGGTTAGAGCTTCAAAACGAGCGAGGAACGACAAAGAAGTTTGCATCAGGTACTTTTTATTCTGAGTTTTTGAAATCGGAGATACTTTTTCAGAAAGCAAAAAACATGGTAGAAGATGATTCCAGCATTTTGACAGGCCACGTGCAGACACAAGGAGTGGATTTAACAGGGACAGGGACTCTGGGCTGCCTGGATGGGGAGGCAAAAGTGACACACTCACGAATTGTTTAGCGTTCATCGGAAAGGAATTGCATAACACCGGCAACTGAACATGTTAAGTGTAAGAAGAGCTGGTGGTGTTGAAATGTGCAGCAGCTGGTTCGACGTGCACTACTACAAACTGTTAATGTACTGAGCAGTTTGTTTTAGCTTTGCATTAAATCGAAGGCGGTAAGCTCAATCCGCTGGCTAACTGGTTTATGGTATAGAGTAAGAATAACAACGTGGGATTTATTGTCGCACTCTCTCAGGTTGACAAAAAGATCATCATCTGCACTGCTCACGGGGTCTGTAATACAATTGTGACTCTAGTGAGCAGGAATGGACCTGTCGATGTCAACCATCATTATCATTGCCATCTGTTGCCTTGAACATTTGGTCACAATGACCAGTAACGGGACTGAGTTCGTTTATTACTCACTGATCTCCTCCCGAAAAATCCACGGACAAGATTCGTCCTTATTCCTGTTTGAACCCTCTGTTCTGCACAGCAGCAAAACTATTTGTCATGATTAACCAGATTCGCTGACAACATTCAGTCTACCCTCAGAGATAAATCTAAATCCTTTCGAACGGTTTAACGAGCTGTGTGAGTTTGCAGCAAACAGGATGATCTGAAACGAGTTTGACAGCCTTTCCAAGAATGTAATCCAGTGCAGTGTCAGAGATTTGAAAAAGGTCATCAAGCTAAAATATCACCTCTGTTTCTTGATCCACAGATGGATAATCACTTGGGGAATATGTGCAGTTTTGCGGTTAATAATTGATGCCTTTCCCAAAGACAGAACAATCCCACAAATCAGAAATTGGAATTTTAGAATCGATGCTGCTTTATTCGACATTATTCTTCAACTACGCGTCACTCTGATGCTCCAATAATTCCTGATCAACGTCAGTAAAACCAGCTTTAGATAAGCATTAAAATTACAACTGCGGCATTTTAACACACTGTTCAGTGCCATGCGCTGATCAGTTGATCCACTGGAACCCACCGGCAGCAAGCGGAAAAGTGCCCTACTCCTAACTCTGGGACCTTCGACCCGCATATTCTGGTTTTGCTGCAGTTCTGGAATTAATGCTAAGGCAGAGGAGGAGGAACTGATATGGACCTGTGAGTTTTCGGGCATCATGTTCAGGAAGTGGGACACGGAAAAATGTTGCGCTAATTAGACTTGATTGAAAACTGGATCTCCGTGGGTCGCTGCGTTGTTGATAGACAATGTTATCGCTATCACAGTGCTTCTCAGTCGGTCGGCTTCAATTTGGCACAGAAGTCGATTCAACGACACTTCACTAACTTCCTTCTTCAAGTTTCTATAGACGACGTGAAACATACTGCACTCATCATCAATCTTCATCATGGCTACATCCAAGGACATGTTGCACAGTTTTCATGAATACTGAAGATAGAAGAATGTTATGCAACAGTAAATTGAATTTCAGTTTAACTTGTAGAGTGATAACAATCCAGAGAATGATACCGAATGTCCCAAATTCATGTCTATTACCGTGGCCAGAACTCTAGCCAGGCAAAGGGGAAATCTGTCCCTGAATCCCCAATATCCACACGGCCGTTTGCTCCATGTGCCCACTTGGAAACTTGTGTGAAGGAGCATGCAGTCTGATAGTGCGCCTGGGAGAATCCTCCACTGTCTGATCTAAAGCTGCAACGGGAGCTGTGTATTCCAGCTGTAAGAGCAGTGGGTTAAAGGGGAGGACCTTGGTATTCCGTGGTGTAGATTAACAGGGTCCTCATCATGTTATTGTCCTCTGTCAGAAACAGCACAGACAGAGAGGAATAAGAGGGGGCCATTTCGCTCGCCAGCGCTACCCTGCCATTTGATGTCATCATGGTTAACCGAATCGTCAATGTCTTTTCCCAGCTCATCCACATCAACCTGTCGCCCAAAGGGAAAGAGACACTGAATGAACCGAAAAACTCTGCACCTGTGAGAGGGAAATGCGTTTAGAGGCAGTGGGCTTCTGCAGTGGATTTTGTGAATGAGAGGCCGATTCTGGGCTGATCAAGTTTCAAGTGATATGATTCCCTCAAAACTCACCACCCAGAAAGTGAGGAATCTTCTCTGGTCAGTAGCAGTGCGGAGAACTCCAGACGATGGGAACTGATGATGAATCAGCAGAACGATCATTCATTCAGCTGAAATCCAAACTAAACTCCGATTCTGGTGGGACTCACAATGACAAACTTTGAACACTGCAGTAGAAGTCCAACACATCTTTCATTGTGCCGCAGAGCTGTACTAGCCTCCATTTTACTGCACTCAAAGTTACGGTTTTCAACTCTTTCATCAAACGTCTGTTTATCCTCGCCCCTGTTTACAGCACTTGGTCCTCATCCGTGCATGCTCGAGCTCCTCAAGTATTCGGCTAAGTACTCCTGATGCATTTTAATGAATCCTAGCTTCACCACACGTTCAAATAGTGAGTTCCAGACAAACGACACTCTCAGGATATAAACATTCTTCCTAAACCTATTCTGAACATTTTCTCTCTAGCGTTTCATCTATATCCCTTGTTATTAATCGATCCCATAAGAAGTTTATTCCAGTCACACATATCTATCCCCTTTCTGTGCACGTTAATCAATTCCTCTCTCAGCGTTCTCCGCTGTCAGATAAAGAGCCCCAGTCGAGCTCATCTATCTTTGCACTGGCGTGAGAGTAGTGCTTTCAAGGTAGGCAGCATCCGAGCAGCAGGACAATTAATGTGTCGGCCATACGCCCTTCATCAGGAATGAGACTTTTGAGTCGGAGTTGAGGGAGGGGAATGGGAGTGGTGGTCAGGTAGCGGGGAAATTGATAGGTGGATGAAGGTGAGGGAAGTGGTGGTAGTTCAGAGGGGGGTTGTTGGCCGTTTCCAGAGAGCAGTGCCTAATTTGAGGCTTTGCACTGGGATAATGTGGGGGGAGGTGAAATGACGAAGCTATTAAAATACACACTGTGCCCGTGTGGTTGCAGGGTCCCAAGGTGGAATATGGGACGTTTTTCCTCCAGGTCTCGGCTGGTAATAAAATGGGGGTGGCTTGTGCCAGAAGCAGCGATTATTTTCTCCTCAGATGCTGTCTATCGTACTGTGCTTTTCCAGCACTACACTCTCGACTCTGAGCTCCAGCATCTGCAGCCCTCACTTTTGCTTATCTACACAGGGGGAATGTTCGAGCTCAGGAACCATCTTGGTAAATCTCCTCTGACCACGCTTCCGTGCAAACACACGCTTCCTGAAGGCTGCTGATCAGAACAGAATAAAGTTATCTAAAGAAAAGCAGAAATAACGGAACAAAATCAGTAGGTCCAGTGCATCTGGGGAGAGATTTTCGAGCCAAACGATCCGCCTTTGGAACGAATGGTATGTGTAGGTGGGGCAGGAATGTGAAAGAAGATGGACAGGGTCTAAAATGATTGAACTCGATAATGGTTATTGAAGATTGCACGGCGTCTCAGCAGAAAATGACGTTCCGCTCATCCAAATTGCGCTGTGCTGTGCGGGAGCTCTGCAGCAGACGAAACTGAAATGGATGCATGGGAAAACAGTGCGATGTTGCAGTGACAGGTACCTGGAAGATCAGGGTCTTATTTTGCTTGCAGACAGAACGAAGGTGCACACACGTTTGTCACCCACTTTTTTTTTTCTCTCCCCAATCTGGACGAGATCACATTGTGAGCGGGAAATGCAGTTTGCCAAATTGAATGATGGGCAAATAAATCACTGAAACTTACACAATGAGGAGAGACATCATAAACGATCAGCATTGCACCTTCTTGGATTTCGTGGAATGGTGCCATATGGGGAAGTGCTGGAAGTCAAGAAGGATTGGACGATGGAGTACAGAGAGAAAGTTTCTTGCATTGTGCCGGTATTCAGTGGTATGAGCTTGTGGGGAAAGGGCAGAATGTATATCTTCCTGTGCTACATGCTATAAATAAACAGCTCAATCCGGAGCAAAAGTATTTAATGATTTTCATTCAAACACTGACAGTAGGTACAGCTTGCAGAAGTCACGTGTTTGCGCTATCACTGTCACTCTGTCTCCCTGAGAGCATCAGTACTCCCCCACGTTGATTCAGACAGAACAGTTCTTTCTGTGACATGTCCCTTCGAGAATGGAAGGACAGGTGTTAATAACCCGTCCTTGGAATGGAATAGCTGTATTGCTCAGTAACAATCACTGAACTGTCAGAACTCCATTTCAAATAACTTTACCCATAGCCTTATATGTCTTGGCATCACAAATTCACATCCGAGTATTTCGGAAAGTTATGGGGATTTCTGCCTCTTCGATCCTTGCATACACTGTATTCCAGATTTCAAACACCCACTGTTTGAAAACGATTTTCCACGCCTCTGACCTTAAATCGATGGCCAACCGTGGTCGAAGTCTCCATCAAAGTGTAACATGTACTTCAGTCTATTCTATCCATATCCCTCTGTACATCTTACATCTTAATCATGCCCCCCTCAATCTCCTCTGCTCGAAGAAAAACAACTCTAGTTTGTCCAATCGCACTTCTGTAGCCCAGACAATATCTTATCAAATCTCCCCTGCATCGTTTCCCTTCCTACTACATCCCTGCTGCAATATAAATTGCGTAACTTCAGACATTGGTCTCGCTTGAGCCGAATGAACAAGTGAAATAGATAAGGTGAAAATAGATAAGTCTCCTGTGCCTGATGGCATTTATCCTAGGATTCTCCGGGACGAAATTGCAGAGCCATTGGCCTTGATTTTTATGTTCTCGTTGTCTACAGTAGTAGTGCCAGAAGACTGAAGGCTAGCAAATGTGGTTCCCTTGTTCAAGAAGGGGAGTAGGGATAACACTATTAACTATAAGCCGGTGAGTCTGACTTCTGTAGTGGGCAAAGTCTTAGAGAGAATTGGAAGGGAGAGGATTTATGAACATCTGGATAGGAATAATGTGATCAAGGATAGTCAGCATGGTTTTGTGAAGGGCAGGTAGTGCCTCACAAGCCTTATTGCATTCTTTGAGAAGGTGACTAAGGAGGTGGACGAGGGGAAAGCGGTAGATGTGGTATTTATGGATTTTAGTAAGGCGTTTGATAAGGTTCCCAATGGTAGGGTACTTCAAAAAATACGGAGGTATGGCATAGGGTGTGAGTTGGGGGTTTGGATTAGGAATTGGCTGGCTAGACGAAGACAGAGGGTAGTAGTTGATGGTAAAGGTTCATCTTGGAGTGCCGTTACTAGCGGTGTTCCGCAAGGATCTGTTTTGGGACCATTGCTGTTTGTCATTTTTATAAATGACCTAGAGGAGGGGCTAGAAGGTTGGGTGAGCAAGTTTGCGGAGGAGTTGTTGACAGTGAGGAAGGATGTGGCAGGTTGCAGCGGGATATAGATAAGCTGCAGAACTGGGCAGAAAGGTGGCATATGGTGTTCAATGTAGCTAAGTGTGAGGTGATTGACTTTGGTAAGAATAACAAAAAGATTGGGCTAATAGTCGGATACTTGGTAGTGTGGATGAGCAGAGGGATCTTGGTCTCCATGTACACAGATCTTTGAAAGTTGCCACCCAGGCAAATAGTGCAGTGAAGAAGACATATGGCGTACTGGCTTTGATTGGTAGAGGAATTGAGATCCGGAGTCCTGAGATCATGTTGCAGTTGTATAAGACTCTGGTGCAGCCGCACCTGGAGAATTGTGTGCAGTTTTGGTCGCCATACTATAGGAAGGATGTGGAGGCACTGGAACGGGTGCAGTGGAGGTTTACCAGGATGTTGCCTGGTATGGTAAGAAGATCGTATGAGGAAAGGCTGAGGCACTTGAGGTTGTTTTCATTGGAGAAAAGAAGGTTTTTTGGGTGACTTGATAGAGGTGTACAATATGATTAAGGGTTGAGATAGGGTTGACCGTGAGAACCTTTTTCGACGTATGGAGTCAGCTATTACGAGGGGACATAGCTTTAAGTTAAGGGGTGGTAGGTATAGGACAGATGTTAGGTGTAGGTTCATTACTCAGCGTGTCGTGAGTTCATGGAATGCCCTGCCGGTAGCAGTGGTGGACTCTTCATCATTATGGGCATTTAAGCGGGCATTGGATAGGCATATGGAGGATAGTGGGCTAGTGTAGGTTAGGTGGGCTTGGATCGGCGCAACATTGAGGGCCAAAGGGCCTGCACTGCGCTGTATTATTCTATGTTCTATGTTCTATGAAATAAATGATGCGCAATTCGACAAAAAAACTGTTGTTTTTTGATTAAAGTTTCTTTTCCTCAATGCTGCCCTGCGCCCTTTTCCTGAGCCTGATGTTTCAATAATCGCTGATCCATGTCAGTAAAAGCTGCGACATGAGGAGTGATCTCACAACCGCGGTATCCAAATGGAACAACTAGTTTGAAGATCCCGATGGTGAGCCTTGGGCATGGTCACACAGCAACAGTGAGTGGACAGCCGCAACACCAACTGCATGGGATCAATGTGTAAGTAATTGTAAGGGAAATGGGAGGGGGGACTTAAAGGAGTTATGTGATTGCGGAGGGAGGGAAGACTCCGAGAAGGGGTGAGTCTGAATCCTGAAATATGACTCACAGAGATGGGTGCGAGAGAGAGAGGTTTGGTGGCAAAGTAATCATAATCTCTGAGAATGTTTTCATGTAAAATCAACTAATTTATTTCTGTGTGTTCTCTGCATGAGTCACAAGGAATAAAATGCAGTGACTCGGATTCGTACGAGGTTACTGCAGCCACAATGCAGAATATCTTATCATTGAAACCATTACTGAGTCATGCAGAGACACGCGTTTAAAAACAACATTAATTACAGTGACAGAAGATATGTTAGGAAGAGTAGCAGATGTACAACAGGAATATTAGGCGAGGGATAGCAGACATATGGGAATTTAGAATTGGCTGAATTTTAAATTCGATATCCTCAGACGCTGTGGTGGCTCCATCAGACTGCATGTTGAAGACTGAGTTTGATGGACTTCGAGAAACAAAATGTTTCAGGGGATAGTGCGAGATATTATTGCAATATATGTTTCAATAACAATGAGTTTTTAAACTTTTGCTGCACGAACTTACCCACACAAGGAGATACCCATTGCTGCAGTCAGTAACATAACCCCTGTTCCTAGAACCAGAATCAGGCAAACTTTGTGGCTCAGCCGCTAATATCAAATCGGAAGTGGGGGCGGAAATGAGCACGTGAAGCTATTCTGTGGCACCAGTGACATGATTGGTAAAGGTGCAGACATTGAGTCATAGAGATGTACAGCATGGAAACAGACTCTTTGGTCCAACCCGTCCATGCCGACCAAATATCTCAACCTAATCTAGTCCCACCTGCCAACACGCTGCCGATATCCCTCCAAACCCTTCCTATTCTTATACTCATCCAAATGCCATTGAAATGTTGCAATTTTACCAGCTTCCACCACTTCCTCTGGCAGCTTATTTCATACACGCACCACCTTCTGTATGAAAAGGTTAACCCTTAGGTCTCTTTTATATCTTCCCCTTCTCAACCTAAATCTATGCCCTCCAGTTCTGGACTGCGCGCCACCAGCGAAAAGACATTTTCTATCTATTCAAGCGAGTGAAATGCTGAGGATGGGAGTGCTTCTGGTCAAAGGCGAGGTGGAAGGTCAACTTCGTCTCAATTTATTATATTATTAAGATTCAGCAGCAGCATTAATCAGCACTGATTGGCTCAGAGCAAGCTTACTGAAGCCTTAAGTGAGAGGCCGATGTATTGAAAGCATTCTAAGAGATTTCCCTTAACAAAACGGTATTTTGTTACTTGACAGTAAGAACTGATTTTGCTCACATCGTCTCCACATCAGTCTCTTGCTCCATTAAACACTCCAAGCCATTGTACTTTTCTTCCATTCCAATACAGGAACGCGTAGTATTCGCTCTCCATCTGGGATAATCGAAATTGACAATGTCATTCTTTGAATGGAGAAAGGCAGCAGGGAGGTGTAAGTGCAGCGGCGATCTATTGGGCTTGTAATCTTTGAAGAATGGAATGTGACAGCTGTTGTTATTTGAATTCGATGAACAAAATCTGGAAAATGAACCCAACCTCCGGAACAGAGACAATGACTTTAATATGCAGAAAACTCATTCATTCATGTCCCTTCGAAAGGGGAATCTGCTGACCATAATGAGTCCTACCAACATGTGTCTCCAGACCCACAACAATGTGGTTCACCCATAAATACCCTCTGACTCAGTTGAAGGTGAAGTACGAATGAAGAACTAATGGTCTTCAGACCAATGATAACAACTTTTCGTGGGAGAATAAGGAAGCATAAACATACATGGACAACGGGGGAAATGGGAATCGTGCCTGTGTGGACTCGAATTCAAATTAAATAGACAAAAGGATACCCGCAACGCCAAGAAATCAGGGCCATGGGGTGACTGCTGGAAGGGATTCAATTACCCACTGAGGTGTAAACTCACTTGCTCAGTTAGAATGCGCACAGATCACTCACCACATCCATATGTGAGAAGTGATCACTCCGGAGAACAACTGACAGAGTGAACAGCAAGTTTCCAGATTACAGTAGGAGTTCGATTCTGCTGTTATCGCATTTGTTCACCCCAACCAAAAATGAACCAGGTTTGTATGCGTGTTTCCAGTGGAGTTCCACTGTTTTTTGATGTAGACCAATGATTTAGACTTAGTTGTAGGAGCCATGATTCAAAGGTTTGCTGATGATTCAACAATTGGTCGTGTAGTTGACTATGACGAAGAATGTCAGAGACTGCAGGGATGTATCAATAAGATGGATAGGAAAAATAGCGAATTGCATTGAATTCAGACCAATTAGTGTTAACGAAATTGGGGAGAAGAAACAATAGCAATGAGAATTCTGTGTGGTGTCGACAGACAACGTGATCTTGGAGTGGACATTCATGATCGCTGAAGATCAATGGACAGGGGAATCAGTTGGTCGGAAGTGCGTAAAGTAGATGCTGGAGATCAGAGTCAAGAGTTGAGTGGTGCTGAAGAAGCACAGCAGGTCAGGCAGCATCCGAGTTTCAGACAAGTCTGATCACTGCATTAATCAACATTTATAAAGTTTTTAGATTAAAGATGGAGGGTGGTAGTATGCAACTTTGCCAATCTAGACTGATTCGCCACTCAATGAGTTTATCATTGATTCCTTTCAAACTCAGGCTGCTATTGGCCTTGGAGGGGAACTTGCAAATGGTGATGTTTCGTTCCATGTTCCAACCTTGTCCTATTAGTCAGTACAGCTGTTCAGATTTGAAGGTTCGGTCAAAAATTCTCGGATGAGTTACTCCAGTGCGTTGTGTAGTTGGTGCACTCTGTTGCTATTGTGCCTTAACGGTGAAGGGAATAAATATTCAGGTATTGAATCGGGTACAATCAAGTGACTGCATTGTCGTGGATGGTGTCCAGTTCCTTAAGTGTTGAAGAAGTCACTATTCCCTATTTCACACTGGATCAGGTTGTCCACTTGTCCCTCTTCTCTCCTCCCCAGGTTATTGCTTTCAACCTCAATGTCATTACCCTTATCCTTATCATTGACCTTAACATTACATTTCGAGTAGTGGCAAATGGAGAGAGTTCTGTACCACATCTCATTTGTACCTTGCAAATGATGTAGGATTCACGGAGCAATGAGTTGAGTTTACAGTCTACGAACGGACATGTTTTTGTTGCTGGAAATGTTTCTATAGCCGGTCTCAATCCTTTTTTCCCAAATTCTACCTCCGTGGACGATTACACAGGGGAACTAGGTTACAGTAAAGCCATTGAATGTCAATGGAATATGATTAGGTTTTCATTTGTCAGATTTATAATTACTCTATTTCTTTGTTGTGTGGACCAATCTGATTCCAGTCGCTAGCTGATTTCAAGTTCCAATTCTCGTTTGTGCTTGAAATTTCAACCGTTGCCTCACATAAATTTCTCCAACTGCCTTATTAATATGTAAGGACGGTATGAGGGACAGCAGAGATTTACAAAAAAGGTGCCAACCTTGTATAAAATGGAGCTCTATAATCACATAATAACAATTATAAACGTTCAATATTCGTGGGATCTTGACAGGGTAGATACGGTCAGGTGGTTTGCCCTCTGGTATTAGGAGAGCACCAGAGGACATGAACTCAGACTTAGATATTGCCTATTTAATTCAGAAATGAGGAGGATTTTCTTTGCTCAGGGCCCAGTGATTCTGTGGAACTCTTTCCTCAAACTGATGTTGAGGCTGATTTGTTGTGCATTTTCAAACTGTGCCAAACAGATATTTAACCAGAAATTCGATGAAGCATTATCGAGGTGAGGCAGGAGAATGGAGGTGAAGATTATCAGATCAGCCATGAGTTTGTTGAATGGCGGAGAAGATTCGATGGGCTGAATGGCCGACTCCCAATCCTATATCATTTGATGTAACGCCTTATTTTATGGATAAGTTTAGAATTCTGAGGGAATGGGATGAAGTGATAGACAAGTTTCTCAAACTGATCAGACAGATCAGGAACTAGGCTCATAAACTGATGAACATGAAATGTGCTGTAGCTTGGAGGCATAAATGGCACGGGGCACACCACAGATGGGTATGTGCAGACGCTGTGATTGCTAAAGAAAATTCGTGGATCTTATGTGGTTGCCAACTTGGTGACCACGCTGGATGATGGATCGCGGTATGATTCACACAACAAAAGATTGTGGAAGAATGAATGATTCGTTTCATTGTAAAAGTATTCTGCAGTTACAATTCAATTGACTGGTTAAAATACTGATCAAAACTTTGTGTGGAATGTTACATTAAAATTCACAATCTCACTGGATAAACTATTGCACCCGATCTCTCCTTACTTGTTTCACTTTTATTCGATGTAAATTCATAGAAAGTCAAGACAGAATGAAAGGAAGAAAGAAACGTTACACTCCTTTACATTATCCCAATCTAACTTACAACAGAATCAAATTGCTTTATTTCGACATCGATGTATCACAAATCTCCGGTCCAATGAAGGGCAAGAGCAAGAATCTCCATCCAATGTACATTAAAGATGCGAGGCACAAAGAGAAACCACAGCTGTGTTTGATAGAAGTAACAGCCAGAGTCTGAATCAAATCCACACATGCGCAATGGAAGAGCAACCCATCGCCTTCACCTCTGGGCCACTTCAGCCCATGGCAAAGGCGCTCACATGTGACCACATCAAGATTACATATGGTGCACCGAGAAGATAAGAAATTCCCTGAGCGCAATCGAATCCATACCATTATGTTTCTGCTTTCAGCGGAATAGTAATACCAGCAAAATCCAAGAAATGGACCTTGTCCTTGGGCGGAATACCTTGTCCTTGATTCATTCCGAGTCGGAACTGTCTCAGAATGAACCAGCAAACATGAAATTCCCGTCACATTCACACACACATTTAGTCTTGACGTATAATTTCTTCAGACAGTTTCTCTGACACGTGAAGAAGTATATATGGACAGAGAAGTGAAGGTGATGTTTTAGTTCGATGGGCTTTCTCATATGGTTGAACCTGAAGTGGAAAAAATTCCCAGAAATGAAGTGTTGTTCGTTTCATTTTATTAATTTTGCTGCAACTTCACTTTGTTCATTGCAATGATCAGAAGTGAATTGTATTTATGTGATTGGAACGTTTAATGTTGCATTCAATTTTGGTCCGAGTTTATTTCAGCTTAAAGAAAATACTTATGAGATAAACAGAAGGTTAAACTACAAAACAAGATGCCAGTTTTGAGTCTCAGTTACTTTGGCAGATTTCATTGGGTATCAAATGAACTCAATATCATGGTGATTGTCCTCCCATCTTTAAACCATGGGATTAAAGCAGGAAATCGATCTCTAAGAGACGGGTCACTTCCTGTTCATTATGGAATAGCTTTCCTTGACAATATGCAAAATCTGCTCAGTTCCATTTATAATGCTTCATTTGAAATATGAAGAGAAATCTTTCAAAACTCTGAGGTTTTTTGCTGAATCTTGTTCAGCTCCATACGTTTCCGATATTTCTTTGCATCTGAAGTCATCCAAATTAGACATTGTTTCCTCGCATCTTCTACCCCCGCCCCCCAACCACACACCACTTTTACACTTTTACCTGGCCCCAGACTGTCTCTCTCCTGGTGAAACACACTGCTTGTGTGACTCTAAATGTGCCTTTCCAAATGTTTTGGAAACGGATTCTCTGAGAGACAGAAATTCTGCTCCCATCATTTCTTTGTCCTACATCGATGGTTTTGAATACCTGACGTTCAGAAATATACGAACTTGAATGAGTGAATTTACCACTTATTTACTCTCTCCAAACCTCGAATACTCCGGAAAACTTCCATTCGGTTTTACTTGGTTCACTTTCAAATTTTCCAACACACAAATAAATAAACTTTCATCCCCACTAAACGCCCTCAGCATCGTCTCTAACGTCTTAGCAGCCCAATAAACGCTGGCAGTGCCTTCGCTGATAGAATCACAGATTCCCAAGAATGCAGAAAGTACAGTTCAGCCAATCGAGTCTGTAGGGACATTCTGAACAGCATCTCAACCGGATCGAGCTCCCTTCTTTATCCCCGTAGGCGTCCGACTAGTGATTTCAAATAAACCTTTTGGAATAAAACCTGGCATCATGTGACTGCTGACCTTATCACTGCATTACCCATGGCTAATTCACTTAAGAGACTGAATTCACTCCGTGGACACATCAGCATAATTTAACATGGCCAATCCACCTAATCTACAGACTTAACAGCAGTGCGAACCACTGAGCAAATGTACCATCACATTGAAACCGATCTGTATCATGTGTAATGGCTTTACACACTGGTAACTCCGCTTCGTGAAAGCAAGCTGCGCCCACCAACCTGATTTCAATGCATCTAAACGCGGTTCTACGCTGTACAACCTCATTAGTGCTGCAAGGAATATTTCTGCACTCAGATCTGAATGGGTTTGCTCTGTCTTCTTCCTCAGATTCCTGCTTTAAATAAACATTTTAGTCAGGAACAACTCTATATAATGGTTTTCATTCCAACACAGAAGTGCAGAAGTTTGCAGAAGTTACATGTTTGCACTTTCACTGACATTCTCTCTCCCCAGGAGCTGCAATCCTTCTCCAGCTGATTCAGACAGCACTGTCCTTCCTGTGACATATCCAATCGAGAATGGAAGGCCAAGCATTAATAACCTCAGTGGGGAACAGAGCGACAGGTTTAAAACCTTTACGATTCCTTCAATGGAGAATTGAGCCCTGTGACATGCGGGGACACTAACCACGATACTGTGGAGGATGACAACATCGAAGGAAGCCCTTCATCCTGTTGTGGCCGCACTTGTCCAACGCAACTGCTTAACGACCTGAATCAAGCTTTCCATCGCTTAGCCCATAGTCTTATATGTTTAGGCATCACAAATTAACATCTCAATTTTTTTAATGTTAGAACGATTCCGGCCTCTCTGACCCTTTCCGCATATCTACTCTAACCTTTCTACCTTTTTCCGAAATCTCTGAGCCCAGTGTTCGATCTCTCCATCAATAAGAAACGCTTCTTTCAGCCTATCCTATCCATATCCCTCAGCAGTTTGTACATCTCAGTCATGTCTTCTCCAATCTCCTCTGCTCAGTGACAAACTACCCCAGTCTGCCAAATCTCTCCTCATAACTGAAACTCTTCATCCCAGACAATATCCCAGTGAATCTTTACTGCAACTTCCCAGTGCGATCACATCCATGCTGTACTGTGAATTGCAGAACTGCACACAGTAATCTGGAAGTTTTTTTTTTCTATTCTGTTACAGTATGAGGGCGTCGCTGGTTCGGCAGTATTTATTGCTATCCCTAATTGCACAGCGGGCAGTTGAGACTAAACCATATTGTAGTGAGCCTGAA
Organism: Chiloscyllium plagiosum; assembly: GCF_037043375.1. Classification (NCBI taxonomy): domain Eukaryota; kingdom Metazoa; phylum Chordata; class Chondrichthyes; order Orectolobiformes; family Hemiscylliidae; genus Chiloscyllium; species Chiloscyllium plagiosum. Next base: position 44,770,370 of record NW_028270185.1, read on the forward strand.
GTCACATGGAGGCCCGAGCAGGTAAGAATGGCAGTTCCATTCCTTAAAGGACGTCAAATGGTTTTGATTTTTCAACAATTGTACATGGATACATAGGTGTTATTAGATTCGTAATTCCAGATATTTATTGAATCCCAATTCTAGCACCTAGCATGGTCGGAGTCAATCCCGGGACCCTGACATCTGAATTAACAGTTCAGTGGTTAGTGGTAATAGCGCTCGGCCATTGCAGAAAAACAGTGAAACTGATCTTATCCAATTAAGTCGCTTTTCCCGATACTGTCCTGTGCCATTTTCCTGAGCTTGACCACCCCCCCCCCCCCCCCCCCCACTCCTCCAATAATCCCTGGTCCATGTCAGTAAAAGGTGCTACATGAGTATTGATCTCACAATAGTGGTAACCAAATGGATCAAATGGTCTGCAGGTCCCGATGGTGGGGCTGGGGCACGTTCACCCAGCAATAATGACCGCAGCCACGCAGACTGATCGGTATCAAGATGAGAGTCTGTATTAGATTCTGCAATGCCTTAGTGAAATAGGAAATGATGAAAGAGCAGCGCTCCGAAACAGAGTGCTTCAATTAAACCAGTAAGACCATAACCTGGTGTTGGGTGATATTTAACTTTGTACTCCATAGTCCAACGCCAGCATCTCTAAATTAATGAAATGGGGTGTGGGACGGAAAGTTCGGTTAGTGGTCGGAGGAGGAAAGAAATCTCTGAGAACGGGTGGATTTGAATTCTGACATATGAAGCACAGAGATGTGACCGAGCAGAGCTTGAAGGAAAAAAAAACATCACCTTGGAGAAAATCACCATGTTAAAACAACTGATTCCTTTGTGTTTCACAAAAGCCTGGGACACAGAGAGCAATTACTGTCGTGACTCGGATTCAAACCGAGGTTGCTGCGGCCACAACACAGAGTACTAACCACTATATGATCACGGCACCTACCGATGGGCACACTAACCACTAGCAATAAGTAAAGTACCATTAGAAATGCTAGGCAGAGCACCAAATGCAAAATATCAGTGCTTAGCGAACAGTGGCAGATATATGGGAACTCAGAATGGGCTGACCGTTTAACATCGGTGCCCACAGATGCTGTGGTGATACCATCGGTAATGTACTGAAGGCTGAGATAAATAGATTTCTCCAAAGCATTAAAGTCTCCGGGGACATTGCAGCTCTTGTTACCTGCACAACCACCAATATCATTCATGGTATCCGTTGCTCCCGGTGCGGTCTCCTCTACATTGGGGAGACTGGACACCTCCTGGCAGAGCGCTTTAGGGAACATCTCTGGGACACCCGCACCAATCAACCACACCGCCCTGTGGACCAACATTTCAACTCCCCCTCCCACTCTGCCGAGGACATGGAGGTCCTGGGCCTCCTTCACCGCCGCTCCCTCACCACCAGACGCCTGGAGGAAGAACGCCTCATCTTCCGCCTCGGAACACTAAAGCCCCAGAGCATCAACGTGGACTTCATCACTTTCCTCATCTCCCCTTCCCCCACCCCACCCCAGTTCCAAACTTCCAGCTCAGCACTGTCCCCATGACTTGCCCTGACTTGGCCTACCTGCCTATCTTCTTTTCCACCTATCCACTTCAGGCTCTCCCCGACCTACCACCTTCATCACCTCCCCCATTCAACTATTGTACTGTATGCTACTTTGTTCTCACCCCCACCCTCCTCTCACTTATCTCTCCACCCTTCAGGCTCTCTGCCTTTATTCCTGATGAAGAGCTTTTGCCCGAAACGTAGATTGTACTGCTCCTCGGATGCTGCCTGAACTGCTGTGCTCTTCCAGCACCACTGATCCAGAATCTGGTTTCCAGCATCTGCAGTCATTGTTTTTACCAAGCTTTAGTTGAAATATATGCTTCAATAGCAATGCAGTTTAATATCGTACACTTCACGAGTTTCCCCCACAAGGCAGTAACCACTGCTGCTATGTAGTCCCAGTTCCTAGCCCCAGAATCAGAGGAACTGAGGCGCAGTCGCGAGAATCCAACTTGAAATCGAGATGGGAATGAGGTCGCAGAGATACTCGAGGGCTCAAGTGACACAACCGGAGAATGCATGTTATTTCTATGATGGTTTAGACGCCCAAGCAACTCCGACGTTGGGAGTGCTACTGGTCAAAGGCGGGGCAGAGAGGAAAATGTGTTCGCGTTTATAATAACAGCAATCTACAGTGCATCTTGCTGAGACAGCTGAGTGCCACAACTGGAGCATGGTCAGCTGGTTTAAAGTTTAATTTTGCCTCACTATCACCCACTTCCCTGGAATGAATTGCTTTCACCATTTTTATTTCCAATTGTTTGATATCTCCCTGCAGTCTGCGGCTTTCTTCCTCATGGTTAATTGCATGACTAACTGTTGTATGATCTCCACACTGCTAAATCACGGCCACTACAAGTAAATATGAATCATTGATCTATATGAGAAAACAGTGGGACTCACTGCAAGCATGCTTCGTAGGCTTGCAGGCGACACCAGAATTGTAGACAGTGAGGAAGTTTATCTAAGTTTCAAAAGGATCTTAATCCAATGAGTCGTTGGACTAAAAAATGTAACATGGAGTTCAATCTGAATAAATGGCAGGTGTTGCATTTTGGTACAACAAAAAGAATATGGCTTTGCGTATGTTGGAGAACACGGAAGCTTGCGATGCAGGTACATCATTCCTTGTGATTTGCATTACCTGCAGACAAGATGGTTCAAAGGCATTTAACATGCTTGGAGAACATGGAAGCTCGGTGTGCATTTACATAATTCCTTGTAGTTTGCATTACCTACAGACGAGGTGGTTCAAAGGTATTTGACACACTTCCCTTCATTGCGCAGTCCTTTGTGTATACTAGTTGGGACGTTATGTTGAAATTTTGCAGGACATTGATGAGGCCTCTTCTGGAATATTATGTCCAGTTCCGGTCGCCCAGTTGTAGGAATGATATTATTCAGCTGGAGCAGGTTCAGAAAAGGTATACACGCATGTTGCTGCGTGTTGCAGGTTTGAGTTATAATGAAAGGCTGGATAGGCTGAGACTATTTTCCGATTCGAGATTGGGGTGCTGGAAAACCACAACAGGTAACACAGAATCCGAGGAGCAGGAGAATCATTTTTTTTCGCGCTAGTGTCGTTCATCAGGCTCTTCCCAGAAACATCGATTCTCCTGCTCCTCACCTGCTGTGCTTTCCCAGCACAACACTGTCGACTCTGATGTCTCATTTGCAGTTCTCACTTTCTCCGAGTTGAGAGTGTTTTCACTCTAGTTTAGGGGTTTGAGCGGCGACCTGACAGAAGTTTATGAATTATTGAGAGGTAAGTTACAGTTAACGATAGATGCCTTTTCCCAGGATGGGGATTTCAAGACGAGAGGGCATATGTTTAAGATGAAAAGAGAGAGGGTTTTTAAAAAAAAAAACACCTAAGGCTCTTTTTAGGGAAGGTGTTTTACGTGTGCAATTAACTTGCTGAGGAAGTGATGGCTGAGGGTACCTTTGCAACATTGAAAGGACAATTGATTCCAAACAGGAATGGGAAAGTGGGATTTTTAAAATAAACTTATTCATGCCTAGTACATTAGTTATTTCCCAGGGGACATTTAAGAGTCAACCACGATATTATGCATCTGGAGTCTACTGTGGGACAGAGCAGATGAATATGAGAGTTTGCTTCCCGAACTGGCATGAGTGAATCAGATGGGATTTTCCACACAACTGATGCAGGTCACCACGAGACTCTTCAATTCCAGGTGCGTATTGAATTCAAACTCCACTATCTGTCATAACAGGACCTGAACCCTTTGTCCCCAAAATATTACCAGGTTTCTTTTGATTAACAACAAAGTAATAAAACTACAACGGCATTATAACCACTCAACGGGTACAGGAGGAGGCAGATAGGACAAGGTTAGTTTGGCAGTATGTTCAGCATGGATTGGTTGGACTGACGGGCCTGTTTCCATGCTGTATAACTCTATGATTGACGCTATGGAACAAATAGCTGGTTGGGATTAACAGCAACACTGACAGCATAATCGAACACCTGATGGGATATATAATCCTGCTGGAGGCTCCGGAGGTTGTTTTGCTTAGAGATGCCTTCCCACACACGGGACTGGTGAACGGTCTCTCCCCAGTGTTATTGATTAAATGCGTTTCCATTTATGTATTTAATTGAATCCCTTTCCAGCAGTTCCCACATTGCTCTGCTTTCTCTGTGGTATCAGCGTCCTTTTTTCTACCCAGTGTGAACGATCCTTTCAAATTGTGTCCAGACAGATACAAATCCTGTTTTTCATGTTGTGAATATGTTTTCATTGTTTCTCATTCACCCACAGGGTGTGAGTATGACTGGTCAGGACAACATTTATTCTTCGCCCCTCGTTCATTGCTATCTGGCTGCACCATAAACCCGGGTGCCATCCCAGCCTCGGGTAACTGTCTGTGGGCACTCTGCACATTCTCTCTGTGTTTGTGTTTTTATTTCTCCCTCGAACCAAAGATGTGCCAGTTACAGGTATCAACAATGGAAAATGCAGGCTTATGGGATAGGGAATAGCGTGGGGTCTGGTGGGATGCGCTTCGGATGGACGTGTGGACAGGACGGGCCGACTAGACTGCTTCCCCACACAGAGGAGATGCTTGGATTAGGGTCAGCTCATGTTTTTTTTCTGGTCCTGGAGTCTCTCGTAGGCAGGACTGGGTGAAGATGGTAGAATCCCCTGCATAAGAGACATGAATGAATGGGATTGCAGCAAATTTCCGTCAGGATCTCTGCTCCTGAGGTCAGGCTTGCATTTCAGGTTTTATTCGTGGAACTTAAACATCACGCTTTCCGTGTTCCAATCGCCAAGGATGACAAGTTTAAAATATCACCCCAACACCACATTCTCCAGGTTGAAATCGTGCCTGTGTGGAAGAAACTGATACTGAGCAGATGCGAGCAAATGTAGCTGCCACCGCCAGTGTCAGAAAAACAGATCCAAATAGCAAAATCATCTTTTAAACCCACCACTGCAAAGTTAAGGGCTCAACACGCCCCAGTTGTGCCACTCAGCTGTCTTAGAAAGATGCACCAGAAATCGCTATGATAGTATAAACGGGGACAACCATTACCTTGAGCAGGACCACACTCAATCTCGGAATTCCTTGCGCCGCTATACCATCCTAGAAGGACAGCACGCTCACCTGTTGCATCACTGGAGCCAGAGAGTAACTCTCCGCACTCATTCCCATCCTAATTTCCCTTCGGATCTGGGCGGCTGTGCCGATGTTAAGCTAAAATGCTGTTGAAGAATACATTTCAGCAATATTCTGTACTGCCGCCGAGACTTTGATGTTTTGTCGAAATCGATCAATCTCAGTTTTCAACATTCTCATTCAAGGGATCTCCACAGCCTCTGAGGACATCGAACTGAAAGATTCAGCTCATTCTCAGTTCCCATATGTCTGTCACTGTTTGCTGATTGCTGATAATGTACACTTGCTGTTCTTCCGAACATTTCCTCTGCTAGTCCACTTATTGCTGCTTGCAAGCATCCTGTTCTGTGGTTACTGTGATCGTGATTGTCGGTATTTTGCATTGTGACAACAGCAACCTCGATTTGAAACCAAATCACGGCACTAAGTGTTCCCTCCGTTGTTCTTTTTGTGACACATGCTAAGAAATTAATTGTTTTACCTTCAACTTCCGCTCTCTTACATCTCTGCGTTTCATATAACAGGATTCAAAAAGACCCGTTGTCGGAGATTCCTCTCCTTCCCACAATCATTAAACCTCCTTTCCATCCCTCCCCCCACCTCCCATTTCTCTGAGGCAATGCACAATCTATCACTCTCTTTCACATTGATGCTGTTTTGTCTGTGCTGCTGCTGCGGTCACTGTTGTTGCGTGAAGGTGCCCCAATCCCACCAGCGGGACGCCCAAACAAGTCGATCCATTTGGATACCGCCGTTGCGAAATCAACCCCCATGTAGCAGCTTATGCTGACATAGGCCAGAGACAACTGGAGGCTCAGGCTCATGAAAAGGACGCAGGGCAGTTTTGGGGAAAAGATATTTTATTAATAAAGATCATCTTTTGTGGTTTCTGCGATGGTCTTGTGTCAATTTCATCGTACTGATAATCCAGAGACCGAGCAAATAGTCTGGGTACTCGGGCTTGAATCCCATCATGCTAAGATTTTCAAATTTGATTCATCAAACATCTTCAATGAAGAATCTATTGACTTCAATAGATCCATTGACAATTGTTGAAAAAAAATCTGTTTCAAAGATGGCATTTTGCGGTGGAATCGGCTATCCTTTCTTGATCTGGCCTGCATGTGATTTCAGACTCATAGCAGTATGGTTGAGTCTCAACTGCCCTCTGGGCAATTCGGAATGGGTAATAAATTCTGCCTAGCCATAATCGCCCTCATACTAATACAGAAATTTTAAAACAAATGCTCATTAGGTTCAAGCAAATGTTTTGTGCGCAGTTTTGCCAGTCACATTATCGCAGGCATGTGATCACACTGAGAAAATTGCAGGAGATATTTACCGGGATACTGTTTGGGCTGAAGAGTTTCAGTTGTGAAGAAAGACAGGACAGAGTGGACTGTTTGTCGCAGTGCAAAGGAGATGGAGAGAAGACATGATTGAGTTAGTGTATGGACAGGGATGACTGAACGAGTTTCCCACTGATGGAGAGATCGATCAGCACGGGCCACAGATTTAAGGAGAAAGGCAGAACGGTTTGAGAAGATGTGCAGAAAAGCTTTATCAGCCAGCTGGGGGATTGGAATTTGGAATAAACTGTCTGCATTGTTCAGAGCGGCAGAAACCTTTACGACCTGAATAAAAATTCAGATGTGAACTTATGATGCCAAGATATATTAGGCTGTGGGATAAACATTGGGAAATGGGATTCAGTTCATTAAGCAGTTGTTTTTGACAAGTGCGGCCACAATTGGCTGAAGGACCTCCTTTGACACACTTGTCTTCGGTAGTGTCCCCGCCTGTCACAAGGCTCAATTCTACGCTGGGGACAGTGTAAATATTTTAAAACTGTCGCCCCATTCCCAAGTGCGAGTATTGATACTTGTCCTTCCATTCTCGATGGGGCATGTCACAGAAAGGACAGTGCTGCCTGTACCAAGGTGAGGAAGGGTTGCAGCTCTCAGGGAGGCAGAGTTTCAGTGAAAGTGCAAATATGTGATTTCTGCAAACTGCATCTTGTGTTGGAATGAAAACCATTTGACAGAGTTTTTTTTCCGGATTGAAATGTCTACTGGAAGCAGGAAGCTGACGAAGAAACAGGGTAAAAGTATCCAAATATGATTGCAGAAACATTTCCCGCAGCACGAACTGCTGTTCGGTCTGAGGCTTGGTTGATTGGCCAAGTTAAATTGCCCTCTAGTGTCCAGGGAGAGAATTAAGTACGTTAAGTGAATTAGCCATGGGTAACTCGGGGACCAGGTCAGAATTCAGAGGACTCCAGTTTATCGTCCAACAGGTTTATTTGACATCATATAGGGGAGGGATGCCCCTTCTTCAGGTGAAATATAAGGGAATAGGGCGGGGACATAGGTCTGGGTGAGATGCTGTTCAGAAAGTGGAAACTGGATCGATTGACTGAAATGCTATTTCTGCACTGTAAGATTCTATGATTCTATCGGAGAGGATAATGACGGTATTTACTGGGATGTAAAGCCATGACAGACGATGCTGGCGCAGTGTACTGAGGATGAGATTTTATTCACTTGCTTTCTTGGAAAATTTAGAACAATTATCCCTGAACCAAGGAAGACTTATTGGGGTTTTTTCACGTTATGAAATGTTTGGACAGAGTAAATAGGTGGAAAATTTCCTCTTTCAAGTAAGTATAAATCTTAACATCAGGCATTCAAAACCTTTGATAAAACTTTGAAGGACGAAGAAATGATGAGAGCAGAATCGCTGTCACTCCCAGAATCTGTTTTTCAAAGCATTTGGAAGGGTACACTTGGTGACACACAAGGAATAAATTTCACAAGGAGAGACAGTGTGTAGCTAGGTAAAGGAGTATGGATGGGGTTTAGTTGGTTGGAAGCCGCGGGGAAATAATGTCCAAGCTGATTGACTTTAAATGTAAAGGCATTTCGTGAACATGTGCACCTGAATTCGATTCGGTTCCAAAAGTCTGGATTTTAAAAGATTTGTCACAATATTCCACCAAAAGCATTGTAAATGGCCCAGTGGCTCAGTGGTTAGCCTTGTTGCCTCACGACATCACCGTCCCAGGTTCGAGTTGAGCCTCAGGTGGGGTTTGCACATTCCTCCTGTAGGTTTGCTCCAGTTTCCTCCCACCGTCTAAGATGTGACTCCGCCCCAACATTCAACGAACATTTGGTTGATCTGATCGTTTTAAACTCCTTTCTGCTCACCTACCTCGATAAACTTTCATCATCTTTCTGATTAACTATCTGACACAGTCTGAAAGTATCCAACACCTCAAACTCAACAGTGTTTGTTGTAAAAATGGCACAGACTCTCTGGCCCCTGAGCAAAGAAATTAGTCCTCATTTCTGAATTAAATGGGCAATATCTAATTCTGAGATTATGTCATCTGTGCTCTCCTCACAGTATAGGCAAACTACCTGCCTGTATCTCCTCTGTCAAGACCCATGAATATTGAAAGTTTATAATTGTTATTGTGACACCTCCCCTGTCTGAAGCAGAATAATCCCAGTCTAACCAATCGTGCAACGAAGCTCCATTTTATACAGAATTAGCAACACATTTGTAAATCTCCGCTGTCCTTCACAGCGTCCTTACATATTTTGAAGACAGGTGGAGAAATGTTGGCGAGGAAACGGGTTGAAAGTTCAGGCGCAGACGGGAATTGGAACTTAAAATCTGAAAGCGATTGGAATCAGATTGATCCACAGAAGGACCAAATGCAGAAATGATAAATCTGACAAATGAGAGTCTAATCATATCGATTGACATTCAATGGCTTCATTGTAACTGAATTCCTCTGTGTAATCGTCCTGGGAGCTAGTATTTAGGAGAACTGCAACCTCACCGCCCGTACAAAGAAGTTGACGACAAAAGCATGTCCGTCGGTCGACTTTGTTTGATTATTAACTCAACTCTTGTCTCAGTGAAGCCTTCATCTTCCACAAGGCACAGACTCGATGTTTAACAGAACTCTCCATTTGCCTAGGTGGGTGCAGCTTCGATACCACTGAAGGAACTGGGCACCCTCCACGACAATGCAGTCACATAACGTACATTGTTCAGCACTGGAATATTAAATCCCCTTAGCTGCTCAGGCACAATTGCAGCAGAGTGCACCACCTAGAGGATTCACTGGAGTAAGTCATCCAGGCTTTGTTGACAGAACATTCAAAGCTCAAAATCTGTACTGACAATAAGGACAAGGGTGAAGATGCCTGAAACGCCACCATTTACAAATTACCCTCCAAGACACATACCAGCATGACTTGTAGAGGAATCAGTGGGAAATTCATTGAGTGGTGAAGTGGTCTTGATGGGCAAAGAGCTGTACTTCAGCCTTCCATCTTTTATCGTACAATTTTTTAAAATGTTGATTATTGCATTTACCAGACTTCTTATCATTTCTTTAGTTGCTTCCTAAACTGGCGGTTGCTAAAGATTGAATATCATCCTCAGCCTGTGGTCAACAATAGAAAATATCCAAAAACCCTCTCCAACAACTGATCTCCCTGTCCAACAATCTTCAGAGATCTCTGAATGTCCACTCCAAGATCTCTTTGTTCCTGTACACCACTCAGAATCCTCACTGTTATTGTTTCAACTCCCCAAATGCATTCCCACTTATTGGTCTGAATTCAATTCCATTCGCCGTTTTTCCCTTCCACCTCATCCCTGCGATCCCTGATATTATTCATCACAGTCAACTACATGAACAATTGTTGCATCATCTGTAAACTTCTACGACAACTAAGATTGAATTATTGATCTACATCAGGAAACAGTGGGACTCCATTGGAAAAAGGCATCCAAACATGGTTCATTGCTGGATGAGATTAAAACCTGTAATAACAACAGAATCGGACCCTTGCTATCATTTGTAAACATAATGGCAACTCTGTAGGTTGGTCTCCTGACTGATTCCTTCTCAAATATGGGAGTGGTGAATGACCTATCCACATTGTGACTGAGCAAGTGAGTTTACATTTCAGCGGTAATGTAATCCCTTCCTACAGACCCCGCCCCCATAGACCTTACTTCATGGCAGCGAGGGTATCCTTTTGTCTATTTAGTTTGGATAATCGGTTGAATCTGAGTCCACGCTGAGACGACTCCGATTTTTTCCCTGTCATCCATGTATCTTTTTTACCCTTCCTTATTCTCCCAAGCAGTGTGGCTATCATAGTCTGAACAGCATTTGTTGTTCATCCTTAACTCTCCTTGAACTGAGTCAGAGGGAATTTATGGGTGAACCGTACTATTGTGGGTCTGGAGTTATATGTTGGCAGGTCTCGTTAATGACGGCAGATTTCCCTTTTGAAGGGACATAAATGAATGGGTTTCCAGCAAATTAGAACTTTTAGTCACTCTTCCTCTGAGCGGGTTTATATTCCAGATTTTATTCATCAAATCTAATTACCAGCAGCTGCCACGCTCCAGTCTCCAAGGGTTGCTGGCCCAAATATCGTCTTTGCATTTGCAGATGACACGAAGATTCTTGGAGTTGCAGACAGCATAGCGGAACGTCAAAGGATGAAGGAGAATGTAGGTAGACAGGAGAGTTGAGTGGAGAAGTGGCAGGTGGAATTGGGTCCAGGTGAATGTGCAGTGATTCATTTTGGGAAGTCTAATTCTCGAGCCAAGTAAACGGAAGATCTTTGGGTAAAGTTGATTAGCAGAGAGATCTGGGAATTCAGGTCCTTCAGATTAGATTAGATTACTTACAGTGTGGAAACAGGCCTTTTGGCCCAACAAGTCGACACCGCCCCGCCGAAGCGCAACCCACCCATACCCCTACATGTACCCCTTACCTAACACGAGGGGCAATTTAGCATAGCCAATTCACCTGACCTGCACATCTTTGGACTGTGGGAGGAAATCGGAGCATCCGGAGCAAACCCATGCAGACACGGGGAGAACGTGCAAACTCAACACAGTCAGTCGACTGAGGCGGGAATTGAACCCGGTTCTCTGGCGCTGTGAGGCAGCAGTGCAAACCACTGTGCCACGGTGCCCCCCACGGTGGCATGATAGCTCCCCCCACACCCCCTCAGGAGGTGCAATCCGGACCCCATCACCCTCTATCTTAAATGTATCTTAGCTCTATCTTGTCTATTATGTGCCGTTCTGCAATTTGCATGATAGCACGGATATGATAGCACTGGAAATGATGTAGGAGAGATTTACTAGGGTATTCTCTTGGTAGAAGAGTTTCAGTTATGAAGAGAAATTGGATAAACTGAAGGCGTTTTTCTTCAAACAGAAGAAATTGGTAGCAAAAATGATTGAGACGTACAAAATAATAAGGAATATGGATGGCGTAGACTGAAATAAACGTTTCTCTTTGATGGTGAGATCGATCACGGGGGGAGGGGTAGGGTGGCATCCATTTAAGAATATAAGAGGAAAGATTTCAGTGAATGTGCCTACAAATGTTTTGAAACAGCGGTTGTTTTAAATTTGGAATCAATGGATGCAAATCTTGGAGAGGCAGAAATCCTCATAACTTCTAGAAGCATTCAGATGTGAATTTGTGATGCCAAGACATACAGGGCTATAGGCCAAGAAATTTAAAAAAAAGAGCTTGGACAGTTAAACGAATGTTAATTTCCAGTATTAACATAGGCGCCTTTTTGCATACAATTCCTGAAAATTACCACTGCCCGTCATTGCGTGAGACCGGGTTCAATTCTCTTCCAGGATGGGCGCTTGCATATTTTGAGGACTCAGTGGGTAGAACTGCGCCTCTCAGCGCCAGAAACCCGCCTTCGATTCCAGACTTGTGTGACTCACTGTGTGGAATTTGCACACTCCTTTTCTCTCTCTCCCGTGTGAGTTTCCTCTGGCTGCTCCGATTCCTTCCCAAAGTGCAAAGGTGTGCAATTCAGGTAAATGGCAAACAAAGTCTGAATGGACTGTAAGTGTTGTAAATCACAGTCAAAAGTCAGAATTGCAGCTGGAGGAAAACAGAATGACCATTTCGGGTCAACAGACTCTTCCTCGGAACTGTTTTTAATTCGCAATGCTAACTCTGATTTCTCTCCACCTGAAGCTGCCTGACTCGCTGAGCTTTTGGAGGAATTTCCATTTTTTTGTAAGTAGATCATAAATGCGGGTTTAGAAAGATAGAGAGGGGGAGTGTGAATCTCTTGCACGGCACAGTGCAGACTCAACTGACCAAATGGTTTCTGTATGCACTGTGTCTAATTCTATTAACTCTGAATCTATACGTTTTTGTCCTTTTTTAAGTCTTTGGTTTTCACATCTCTCCTGTCATGTCAATTGCAGAGCAGGACAATCGACGTTTCGGGCATAAGCCACCACCAAACCGTTACCACCTGAGCCTGGAAGATGAACGCCTCATATTCTGCCTTGGAACCCTGAAACCACACGGGATAAATGTGGATTTCAACGGCTTACTCATTTCCCCTCCTCCCACATTATCACAGTCTGAAACATCCAACTCAGCACCACCCTCCGGACCCATTCATCTCTCTCCCTCTGACTTATCACATTTTTTTACATTACATTACATTACATACATTACATTACAGTGTGGAAACAGGCCCTTCGGGCCAACAAGTCCACACCGACCCGCCGAAGCGAAACCCACCCATACCCCTACATTTACCCCTTACCTAACACTACGGGCAATTTAGCATGGCCAATTCACCTGACCCTGCACATCTTTGTGACTGTGGGAGGAAACCGGAGCACCCGGAGGAAACCCACGCAGACACGGGGAGAACGGGCAACCTCCACACAGTCAGTCGCCTGAGGCGGGAATTGAACCCGGGTCTCAGGCGCTGTGAGGCAGCAGTGCTAACCACTGTGCCACCGTGCCGCCCACATTCTCCTCGCCTCCATCCACCATTCGCTTTCCCAGCTACCTTGCAGCCAACTCCAACCCCCTCCCATTTATCTCTCAGTCCCCACTCACAAAACTCATTCCTGATGAAAGACTTATGCCAGAAACGTCGATTCTCCTGCTCCTCGGATGCTGCCTGATCTGCTGTACTTTTCCAGCATGACACTATCGCCATGGCGAAGATAGATGAGCTCAGCTCAGGCTCGTAATCTGAGAGCGGAGAAGGCTGAGTGAGGAAGGGATTAAGGTGCACATTAAGGGGATCAGTATGTGTGATATGAATAAACTTCTTATGGGAAGAGTTAACAACCATGTATCTCCATTAAACGCAAGCGAGAGGATGTTCAGACGAGATATAGGAAGAACGTTTTCACTCTGAGAGTATTGTTTGTTTGGAATTCACTGTTTGAACGTGTAGTAAAACTATGAGTCATCAAAATATTTCAGGAGTATCTAGACGAATACTTGGGATAAAGACCAGGTACTGGAAAGGGGAGTGAAGATAAGCAGATGTCTGATTAAAAATTCGAACACTGTACAGAAAATGCAGAGAATGAAAGCATGGGAAGAGTAAAGGCATGGAAACTACTGGCGATCTGTTACAAAAGTCCGCGAATGCTACACTCGTCAAAAGTTTACTGGGGAGGATGGGGCCATTGTGGCAGGATGGGATAAGAATAGTGGAATGCTCCTACACCAAATAGCAAAGTCAGACTGGACTGAAAGTTTACTATGGCAGACTGAGATAATAACAATTAGTAAAGTCAGACTCGCCTACTAACTACCATCATGGCAGGTTGGGACAAGTCGTGACAAGAAATACTTAGGACCTGACTTTAAATAATAAATTCATAGTAAAGTCAGCCTGCTTCACACATTTGTAGCAGGGTATGACATTAAATATCTAATCAGTAGTTAGTAGAGTCAGCTTGGGAATGGAAAACATTGTGATATATGGGGTAGCTAAATATCGAATCATGACAGATTAGTCTGAGATGGAAGATCATTGTAGCACAGGTGGCAGTATAATACCTAATAGTGACAGTTGAATAATATTAAGGAGAATTAGGAAAAAACAGTGGCAGAAGTAGAAGACAATGGGAACTAACACTATTGGTTTATTGTATAGCTGGAGTGAGGTAATTCTGATTAACACAATTGGGCATTCTGACATGCTAACAAAACATGATTAAAGAAAAGGTATGAAGTGATGGAGTTTAATTCAGATACATGCGAGCTGCTGCATTTTGAGAAAGCAAACCTTAGAAGGACTTATACACTTAATGGTAAGGTCCTAGCGTGTGTTGCTGAACAAAGAGAACTTAGATTGCAGGTTCATAGCTCCTTGAAAGTGGAGTCGCAGGTAGATAGGAGAGTGAAGAAGGTGTTTGGTATGCTTTCCTTTATTGGTCAGAGTATTGAGTACAGGGGTTGGGAGATGATGTTGAGGCTGTACAGGGCATTGGTTAAGCCAATGTTGGAATGTGACTTTTTGTGCATTCTTCCTACTTTCCAATTTCAACTGTAATTGAATTTATTCTTGCATACCATTCTTATATTTTCAATATTCATGGAAACTGTGCAACGTGTTCTTGGATGCAGGAATGGTGAAGCTTATTGATTAATGGAAAATGTTTCATGTTACCTATATTAACTTTCAGAAGAAAGTTATTGAAGTTTAATTGATTCGAATTCTGTGCCGATTGAAGCTAATCGAAGGAAAAGCCCTGCGACAGCAAGGTAACACTGTCTGTAAACAATGCAGAAACCAACGGAAACACATTTTTCAATGTAGTCTATTTTTAACATTTTTGTATCACTTTTGTATCCTTTTCGTGAACTTGATGCTTCAATCATCACACGTTCATGCCAGTTTCACCGTGTGTGCAATAGCTGTAATTTCAGAACCAGACGGTTCAGGGAAATGAAGCAGGGTGAGTGACTGAGGTACCAGTGAGGCAGCACATCACCACCAAAGATCCCACAGTGTTGTGGTTCAGTGGTTCATTCATCATGTCTTTATATCCCAGTAAATTTCAACCTGAGAAAGGATGCTGAGTACAATTCAATGCAAGAAAGACTCACTTCTAAGATATGCAATCTTATTACGGACACAGGAAAGGTGGAAGCAATTTCAATTACAGCTGAAAGGATTGGTTGCAACAGAATCGGGTCAAATCCCAGTCACATACTTGACTGTTGTTCTTATAGTTATTTGTTCTCTACGTGTGCTGGAGTAACACAGTGAGGGAGGAATTACTATTGCCAGACATACATAAGGGGGCGTATGAAATGCTGAAGTTGTGAGATCAGAGCAGTTTTTATTGACATAGGTCATCCATTATTCGAATATCAGTCTTAGGAATTAGACAGAGAGCGATTTTGAACGAAATGTGAGCAGGGAAGTTTACCGCATGATGTAACACCAAATTGTGTGGTTACTTTGGTTTTACCTCATTTGTGTGTTTTGCCTCTTTGGGGATTTTGAAGTTATCCCCTCTATACAAAAGTTCCGTGCTTTTGCACCATTATACAAAAGATGCAGTACAATAACACCCAACGCTGTTTCAGTCTACTTGTACAGATATTGACTCCTGGAAACAGCACTGTGCACTCTCCTCGAGTCTGGAAAATAATTTGGTGCATTCCCACTCTTATGGCTCTTATCATTACATCGGCTTCTGTTCTTCACGGAATCCGATTCAGCAGATCTTGTCACTGAGTCATTTCTTTGTATGTGTTCAGATCATGTGAGCAGAATATCACAGTCCATAACCCAGAAGTCAGACCATACTCAGAGAACCAAACTCTGCTCTTGATCTTTTCATGAACACCAGTAAGAAATATCTATGTTCTTCAAAAATTACTGACCTGTTTTTCAGAAGCAAGATAAACAGTCCCAGGTTTCTGCTTCTGTTGTCACACGGACCAAGATTGTAAATGTTGGAACCAGTTGAGACTGTCTGCTCTCCCACATCCATTTTCTCCCCAGGAAGTGTTATCTTGATGGTTTGAATTGGATTCTTCTAAAAAGAAGAATATTTTTATCCATTGATTTCTGGTTTATGGGCCACTAGGCTCCCGCTGGGCCTCTGTGTATCGCACTGACGACAGCAGTTTCCAGCCGTCTTTTGCTTTTTTGTAGCAAGTACCTTCGAGGATGACATCAAAAGATGTCAGCTCTATCAATGGAGGCAGCTCAGTGCGCTGGGCTGGGATAATTTCTGCAGTGTCCTGCGGACCAGATACAGTGCACTTTATCATTCAGATCATACCACAGTGAGAGCGCTCCAAAAGGCCAATTGGTCACTCGTACCTGCGTCAGCTCGGGAGTTACAAAATATGGGTTAAAGCAGAAACTAGAGATTTGATCAGGTTTCAAGTGTTTACGTGAGGCAGGAAGCAGAAAAAGATAGACTGTGAAGCGATTGGGATCTGACTACAGGTGCAGCACAGAGGAGAGCTTTGAAGTATTGAATTCTGATTGATGGGGCGATCATGCTTTCACTTGGCCATGCTGCAGTAGAAGATAATATGTCAATGTCACTTGGAATTGTGATGTCGCAGGCAAATATCACCGTTACACTGCTGTAAGTTCCTTTTTCCAATGTGACGACAGTCTGTATGTAAAATAGCTTAAATATTTAATCCGTTCTCATAAACAAGTCCATTCCATCTCATTGTATTGTATTGTCTTCTTTCCACTTTACCTGTTATTGTGCCTGCACTGAAGTTGATTTGCTCCTTCTGCATGTCTTTTCCAGTTTGGTTGATATGATGCAGTTCTACTGATCCACCGTCTGACAGAATTTTCCACTTCACTTCAGCCCGCCCTAAATTCGCTATCGGATACCATTCCCGTTGTTTAGGTTTAAGTGCTCGTCTCAGATCCAGCCTGCCCTCACCCAAAATAAATGCAAATCTCAGTCCCACTGTGATCACTGCAATCCGGGAAATCTTCACTCCGAGTTCATTGATTATTCCTAGGAGAAAGTTGGGACTGCAGATGCTGGAGATCAGAGTCGGGAGTGTGGTGCTGGAAAAGCACAGCAGGTCAGTCAGCATCCGAGAAACAGGAGAATCCACGTTTCAGTCATAAGCCCTTCAACAGGAATAATGCTTGTGAGTCGGGAATGAGAGATAAATGGTGGAGGTGTTGGGTTGGGGGGAGGTAGCTGGGAAAGCAATAGTTGGATGAAGATGAGGGAGAAGATGATAGTTCAGAAGGAGCAGAGATGGAATGGGTCCAGAGGGCGGTTCCAAGTTTGAGTCTTGGAACTTGGGGAAAGGGAAATGACGAAACTGTTCAAATTGATACTTATCCTGTGCGGTGACAGAGTCCCAAGGCGGAATATTTGGCGTTCCTCCACCAGGCATTGGGTGGTTGTGGTTTGGTGGTGAACGCAGCCCAGGACCTTTACGTCGTAGACGCAGTGGGGTGAGGAGTTGAAGTGTTCAATCACGGGATGGTGAAATTGGTGGCTGCGAGTGTCCCAGAGATGTTCTCTGAAATGATCTGCAAGGTATCCTGTCTCCCTGATGCAGAGGAGAGAACACTGGGTGCAACGGATGCAGTAGATGACATTGCAAGCGGTATAGGTGAATGTCTAACGGATGTGGAAGGATCCCTTGGGGCCTTGGACGGAGATGAGTGAAGTGGTGTGGGCGCTGGTGTTACCCTTCCTGTGGTGGTAGGAAAAGATTCCAGCAGTGGGGTGTGGGCTTATTCTGGGTTGTAGACCTGACGAGGGTTTCGTGGAGGGAATGGCCTTTTCAGAATGCTGATAGCGGTGAGGAGGGAAGTATATATATGATGGTTGGGTGTGTTTAGAGATGGCAGAAGTGGTGGAGTCTGATGTGTTTTATGCGGGGGTTGGTGGGGTGAAAGTTGAGGACCAAGGGTTTCTGTTCTTGTTGCAGGAGGGGTGGGGTTGAAGGGTGGTGGTGAGTGATGTGGATGAGATGCACTGTAGGGCATCGTCAAACACGTGGGAAGGGAATTTGCGATTATGGATGAAGGAGAACAACTGGGACTTTCTGAGGTGGAATTGGTCATCCTGGGAAAAGATGTGGTGGAGGCAGAGGAATTGGGAATAAGGGATTGCATTTTTACACGAGGTGCGGTGAGAGGAGGTGTAGTATTGATAGCTGTGGGAGTTAGTGGGGTTGTAGTATATGTCTGTCATTAGTGATTCGCTGGAGAAGGTGATGGACAAGTCCATGAAGGGGAGGGAAGTTGCTAAGATGATCCAGGTAAAGTTGAGATCGAGGTGAAACATACTGGTAACTTTGTTGAACTGTTCAACCTCCTCGTGGGAGCACGAAGTGGCGCCAATGCATTTATCAATGTAGTGGAGGCACAAGTGGAGAGCGGTGCCAGTGTAACTGCGAAAGATGGACAATTCCCGATATCTGACAAGCAGGCAGGCATAGCTACGTCACATGCGGGTGCCCATGGTTATCCCTTTGGTTTGGAGGACGTGAGAGGATTGGACGGAAAAGTTGTTGAGGGTGAGGACCAGTTCAGCCAGGTGGATGAGGGTGTCGATGGAAGGGTACTAGTTGGGATGGGGTGAGATGAAGAAACAGAGGGATTGGAGACTTTCATCATGGCAAATGGATGAGTACAGGGACTGGATGTCTAAGGTGAAGATGACGCGTTGGGGGCCGGAGAAAAATAAAACCCTTGGAGGAGATGAAGTGCACAGCTGGTATCACAAACGTAGGTGTGAATTTCCTGGACTGGGGAGACATGAAGGTTTTGAGGTAGGAAGAGATTAATCATATCGGACAGGCGCAGGCTGAGACAACAGGTCTTAGGAAGGAGGTAGAATCGGGCAGTGGGGGGTTCATGGACAATGAGGTTGGAGGCAGTGAATGGGAGATTCCCCAGAGGTGATAAGATTGTGATTGTCTGGGAGATGATGGGAGGTTTGGCTGTGATCGGGCGCAGTCGGACGAGGTGTCAGTGAGGTGGCGCCTGGTTTCAGCAGTGTACCTCAGGAAGTCGCACATGCCTTATTCCTGATGAAGGGCTTATGCCCGAAATGTCGATTCTCCTGCTCCTCGGATGCTGCCTGACCTGCTGTGCTTCTCCAGCATCACACTGCCGACTCATTCATTATTCCACTTTTATTTCACACTGCCAGGTGCTTGCTGCCTGTTTGCCTCTAGAACGCATTGTTCTCATAACCTTGCACAACATCTGCCAATCTCAAACAAAAAGAGAAATTGCTGTAAAACCTCAGCAGGTCTGGCAGCATCTGGCGATTGGAAGAGTTATCCTCGAGATGGTATTTGGCTTCAGCGGTGTAGAGGTCAGTGCGCCAGACTACCACTGCACCCCCTATATCTGCTAGCTTGATGGTGAGATTGGGATTGGAGCAGGGGGTTTGGAGGGTTGCGCGTTGTGAGGGTGACAGGTTGGAGTGGGGGAGGGGGTAGACAGGTTGAGGCGGTGAATGTCCCAGTGGCAGTTGGAAATGAAGAGTTCGAGGGCAGGTAATGGGCCAGCGCGGGGTGTCCAGGTGGATGCAGTGTGTTGGAGGTGGGCGAAGGAGTCCTCGGAAGATGGGCGGGAGTCATGATTGTGAAAGTAAGCTCGGAGGTGGAGGCAGCAGAAGAAAGGGTCGACGTCACAGCGTGTATTAAATTCTTTGGTGCATGGACGGAGGGGGATGAAGGTGATAGCTATGCTGAGGACAGATCGTTCGTCCTCAGTGAGGGGAAGGTCTGGATGGATGGATCACAGTTAAAGTTTCAGATCAATGCGCCGTCACCAAACCTCTCTACAGTCAGCCCTGCCTCAGCTGAGGACCACACTCTCTCAGAATTGCAAAGGACCCACTCTGTACTACATCGTCAGGAGAATTCATACTCTCAACAAACAGTATTTCAACCTCATCTCCAATATCAAAAACAGTAAGTACGACAAACCTTTATCAGCCCACGTCCATAACAAGCACTCCTCAAACATTTAGGAAGAATCCCCGGCCTCTGAAACTGCTCAGACGCCATTAGCAATGTGGCTGGTGCAGCAGCAACCCCCCAGGCTGATTGATGATGTCACTTCCGCCCCCCATCATGGCCATTCCCAAAACCACTTCCGCCCCTCACAATTCCTCATGCATCACACGTGACATCCTTCCGCCCCTGACATCATCGCTCTTTGACTTCCGGCACCCCAATTCTGAGAGAGTGTGGTCCTCAGGTGAGGCAGGGCTGACTGCAGAGAGGTTCGGTGACGGCGCATTGATCTGAAATGTTAACTGTGATCCATCCATCCAGACCTTCCCCTCACTGAGGACGAACGATCAGTCCTCAGAAAAGGAATCACCTTCATCCCCCTCCGTCCATGCATCAATGAATTTAATACACGCTGTGACTTCGAACCTTTCTTCTGCTGCCTCCACCTCCGAGCTTACTTTCACAACCAGGACGCCCGCCCACCTTCCGAGGACTCCCTCGCCCACCTCCAGCACACTGCATCCACCTGGACACCCCGCGCTGGCCTATTACCTGCCCTCGAACTCTTCATTTCCAACTGCCACTGGGACATTCACCGCCTCAACCTGTCTACCCTCTCCCCCACTCCAACCTGTAACCCTCACAACGCGCAGCCCTCCAATCCCCCTGCTCCAATCCCAATCTCACCATCAAGCTAGCAGATATAGGGGGTGCAGTGGTAGTCTGGCGCACTGACCTCTACACCGCTGAAGCCAAACACCAACTCGAGGACACCTCTTCCCAAGCCCCCTCGACCATGAACCCACCTCCATCACCAAACCATCATCTCCCAGACCATACAGAACCTCATAACATCAGGAGATCTCCGAAACACAGCTTTCATCCTCATTATCCGGGAACACCTCACTGCCCGTTTCTACCTCCTTCCCAAGATCCACATACCTGACCACCCTGGCCGACCCATTGTCTCAGCATGCCCCTGCCTCACTGAACTCACCTCTACCTGCCTTGTAACCGTCCTATCCTCCTAGTTCAAGAACTCCCCAATTACGTTCGAGATACCAACCAACGCTCTCCACTTCCTCCAAGACTTCCGTTTCCCCGGCCACCATCGCCTCATCTTCACCATGGATATCCAATTCCTCTACACCTCCTTCCACCATGACCAGGGCCTCCAAGCCCTCCGTTTCTTCCTCTCCTAACGCCCCCAACAGTATCCTTCCACCGACACTCTCATTCGTTTGGCCGAACTGGTCCTCACCCTTAACAATTTCTCCTTCGAATCCTCCCACTTCCTCCAGATCAAAGGGGTAGCCATGGGCACACGTATGGGCTCCAGCCATGCTTGTCTCTTTGTTGGCTACGGAGAACAGTCGATCTTCCGTCATTACACCAGCACCACTTCTTCTGCTACATCGATGACTGCTTTGGCGCCACCTCGTGCTCCCGCGAGGAGGTTGAGCAATTCGTCAACTTCACCAACACATTCCACCCTGCCCTTAAATTTACCTGGACCATCTCTGACCTCTCCATCTCCATTAATGACGACCGACTTGACACTGATATATTTTACAAACCCACCGACACCCACAACTCTCTGGATTACAACTCTTCCCACCCTACCTCTTGCAAAAATGCCATCCCGCATTCCCAATTCCTCCACCTCAGCTGTATCTGCTCCCAGGAGGACCAGTTCCACCACAGAACACATCAGATTGCCTCCTTCTTTTGAAACTGCAATTTCCCTTCAGACATGGTTAAAGATGCCCTCCAACGCATCTCGTCGACATCTCGCACCTCCGCACTCAGACCCCACCCCTCCAACCGTAACAAGGACAGAACGCCCCTGGTGCTCACCTTCCACCGCACCAACCGTCGCATAAACCAAATGATCCGCCGACATTTCTGCCACCTCCAAACAAACATCACTACCAGGGATATATTTCCCTCACCACCCCTTTCCCCCTTCCGCAAAGACCGTTCACTCCGAGACTAACTGGTCAGGTCCACGCCCCTACAACCCACCCTCCCATCCTGGCATCTTGCCCTGCCACCGCAGGAACTGCAAAACCTGCGCCCACACATACTCCCTCACCTCTATCCAAGACCCAAAAGGAGCCTTGCACATCCATCAAAGTTTTACCTGCACATCCACTAATATCATTTATTTTATCCGTTGGTCCCGATGCAGTCTCCCCCTGATTGGGGAGACTGGACGCCTCCGAGCAGAGCGCTTTAGGGAACATCTCCGGGACACCAGCACCAATCAACCCGACTACCCTGTGGCCCAACATTTCAACTCTCCCTCCCACTCTGCCGAGGATATGGAGGTCCTGGGCCACCTTCACTGTCGCTCCGTCACCACCAGACGCCTGAAGGAAGAACGCCACATCTTCTGCCTCGGAACACTTCAGCCCCAGAGCATCAATGTGTATTTCAACAATTTCCTAATTTCCCCTTCCCCCACCTCACCCCAGTCCCAAACTTCCAGCTCAGCACTGTCCCTGTGACTTGTCCTGTCTTGTCCTACCTGCCTATCTTATTTTCCACCTATCCACTCCACCCTCCCCGTTCCCCCGACCTATCACCTTCATCTCCTCCCCCCTCCCAATTGTACTCTATACTATTTTCTCCCAATCCCCACCCTCCTCTAGCTTATCTCTCCACTCTTCAGGCTCTCTGCCTTTATTCCTGATGAAGGGCTTTTGTCCGAAACGTCGATTTAACTGCTCCTTGGATGCTGCTTGAACTGCTGTGCTCTTCCATCACGAATCCACTTTCAGATCCATTGGTCTGTCCCTCCACAGATCTGTCCGAAATACTGAACTTTTCCAGCAACTTCTGTATTTGTTTGATTTTCAACATCGGCGATTCTTTCGTTTTTTTTCTTATTTTCTACCAATATGATTTGGCTAAAGATAATGTTGAATATTTTGAATTTGACTGCGATAGAATAGCCAGATTTCAAAAGCCCGCTACTGCTACTTGGTTCACGTGACCAATGCCTTTCCACTAGATCACTGCGCCCTACAGCTGCACTGCAGATAAATTAAAAAAATTATGATATTCTCTCGGTTTGGTAATCAGGAGCGAGATTGTTTGAAATGTTGAAAAGGTAAGATATGCTGATAAAATACAGTATATTAAGTGGGGAACCATAAGGGAAAGAGAGAACAGTAAAAGATAGTGTTCTGGCAAAATTTAAATTGTCATTGCACACGATTCAGAAAATGCTGGAATTCACAAACATACCATAATGTGGAATGTACGTTTCAGGACAAGCAAAGCAAGCAGATTGCAAAATCTTAGTCTGAAAGTTTTGCAACGTCAGTTTTAGTTTAGATGAATGCACGCATGGGTTTCAGTGCTGTAATGATCTCATAATCTGTAGAAGGAAATCCTTGCCTTCGAGGATACGTGTGGAATGTTCACTGATTCATCCCAGTAATGGCAGGACTGTCCTCTGGAAGCATATGAGTACAATTATTCAATGCTCCATGGAGTTTCGAATAAGAGGTGAAGGGCATGTCTACATTCACAAATTAATCATTCAGTGGAACTCAATACAAGGACACATGAAGTGATAAACAAAGTGGGCAAGAACACGGAAATATGATACACAATAGCTACGACAATTTCTATGTGCAAATTGTTGATTTCAGACCCACGGTGGCTTTTGGTAATGATATTTACTGTCCAGAACCAGTCTGCACTGGAATGACTCGAGCCCTACTGCGATGTATTTGAACTTCAGTTACCTTTAGAAATAGCTGGCACTCACTCAGATCATGGAGATTTAGAGAAATCAAATTTAAAGCAAATAGTTCATCTTGAAACTGTGAAATCTTTAGGTCACCGTCAGTGGGAGCCTTGTGTGTAATCCTTGTCCTTATTCTCCAACAAAGACATGTGAAGAGGTTAGGAAGGGCACAGACACTGCTTACCGAATAGCCAGATATTAGGAAGCCCAGGGATGGGGTTTACTGAGACATAAAAACATCAGAAAGGATATAAATGATTTCATTCGCATTATGGACAGAATGAAGGAGTTTATTCACGACATGTGGAAATGCTGGACCAGAAACACTCAAGTTTAAAAGTAAACAAAAGAGATTTTCTCATAACGTGTGGTTTGAAGTGACTAAATTCGGGACATTCCGTCTTTCAAGTGAATCAACGACTTTAGTTGGAGCTTCAAAACCATTAGGGAATGATTGAGAAAAGATTGGATGAGAGTTTCTTCCACTCAATAAAGTCGCTGAATTCCTGAATGACTTTCTGGAAATAAAACGTAGATTTATGATTTCATCGTGTTTTAAAAATACACGAACAAACATACAAGGAGGAATTTACCATTGAAAGAAAGGAAAAGTGTGGGTGTGGATTAATTTCGATTTGATTGTTTTCAGACACAAAGACATTTCATGAACACGTTCAGCTGAAGAAAATTGAGTATAAAAAGTTTCTGGATTTGAAAGATACAGCATATTATTCAAGGTGAAGCATTGTAAATGGGGCTGATGTCTTAAAATAACTGCAGACAGAAGTTACATCCTAATGAGTGGCAATTGAATCGTCACTTGGAGACGCAACACCTACTTTAAAGATTTGACCACATTCAAATGAAGTTAGGTGTATTTCACGCTTTCTTATATCCACCACCAAGTCTACTCTGTCTTTTTTGTATTTTTAACCCACTGTACTGCTCTGCAGCACACCATTCCAGCTGAAAGATGCTCAGACTAAAAGTGAGTACAATATTCCGACGGCCCCATGCGATCAGTCTTTTTTTTTATTATTACATTGCGGGTTTGCAACAAACTACATAACATGAAAACAGATCAACATCTATTTTCCCAGAATTTACCGCAGTGCAAATGGGAAACTTTATCCGTCTGCCGAAAAATCACCTTCGGCTCTCCCTCCACACATGATTCTTCACGTTTTAAGTATTCGCAGTATGTTTGTTGATCAAGGTGTCATTATCCTGAAAAGGTCGTTTCTCAATCCACAAAAACTGGTACTTTCCCATAAACGTGACATTGCTCAATATCACCTTCTACCCGTACCCCTCAACACGTCAAATTGAAGCTGCTCCATGTGAGGCTCAAACCTAAAACTTCGGCAGAGCACAGCCCACTATACTGGCACAGAGATACCGTACACTGGTCACCTGCAGCACTGGAGCAACATATTATTGCTTACCTCCACATTCCTGGTTGTACATTAACGGTTGGGAAACCGAGTTTCTCTGATTCCGTGTTTGGTCACTGCGATTATACGATCATCCTCACCAGTGGTTCTGACCCCGTGTGAGGCAAGTGGTGAGCTACTCATTGCAAAGATGTAAAAATGTGCAACTGTAACTTTTGCCTTCACTAATCCATGAGCCTTTTATTTTGTTTTTCATCTGTAGAAATTTTAAAACCTTCATCTTGAACAGACTCAATAACAGATCTCCATTGTGTCTCTGGCATCAAATTCCAAAATGTAAACCCCTTCTGAATTCTTCCACCGCAGTCCACTGTTTGGGAAGTTTTCCTGTTCAGGGGAATGCACTTGCCAGTGTGTCAAATGCTGCTCCCAGCATTCGCTCTGGCACTGCACTCAATTTCCTTCTGACACTTGCTCACTGCGTTGCTGTGATCATACAGTGACTTGGTGTCACACAGCCAGGGAAATGATACAGATCAAGGTTTTTGCATTGTTGAATTCAATTGTCAGTTTAGCCTTATTTAAGATTTCAGATTTGCCTGTCCTGTACACAAGTGCGTGTCAAAAATATCTGAGTGGAAGAAAAGTGTTCTGAATAATGACATTGAGCACTATGCACTCTCCTCCAGTCTGGAAAACAATTCCTCACAGACAACTTTACACCTCCTGCTGTCACGGGCACTTCAGTCCATTGGCTTCAAATCTTCACAGATTTCAACAGACATTGTTACATCGTCATTTCTTCATTTTTGTTCAGATCACTGTGAGCAGAGTGTCACATTGGGAGTCTGTTTGCCCCACAACTCAGAGGTAAGACGATACTATTGGAACCGTCCTGTACTATTTATCATTTCACCAAAACCATGTAGAAATATCTGCTGCTCAGCATAATTTACGCAATTCATTTATTCATAAGGTCAAATGTGCTCGCAATTTATGTGACGAGGTGGCCGAGAGGTTAAGGCGATGGACTGCTAATCCATTGTGTTCTGCACGCGTGGGTTCGAATCCCACTCTCGTCGTTGTTGTCAGCGATTTTCAATTGTGCTATCTTTGGATGATCACAGCTGTCCAATGGTCTGTTTATATGCATCGACACTATAATAAAATCTCAAAGAATAATTTGAGTCTGTTGCCTAAACTGCATTGAAATGTAGATTGAATTGGGACAATGAACAGGAACGCGATTGTCTTTTACAAGTCAAGTTGCTGTGAACTTTTATCGTATGAAAGAGATCCATGAGAACCAAATAACGAGAGATGCGAAGTGCATGTTGATGCATACGATTCTTAATGAGTGTTTTGTCAGATGAAATTTGTAGCAGTTGGGGAGAAGTGATTCGTCTTGGTGAAAAGAGCACAGAGAGATAGTACGAAACAATGGAGGTATTTCAAAAGTGGCAGGGGCTGGGTGTAGGGGCAACCGAGAACTGGCTGTAAATGCACAGTAGAGAATTACCGATGTGGGTGCCGTGCATGGGCACAGACAGACTTACACATTGGTCTTATCCTTTCCCCCTTGCTCTCGCCATTGATGAATGCTGGACATAAGACACATATAAACACAAGATGTGGGAAGTAAACTCCTTCTCGTTATGCACACACTTGATGCTTCATATTTAACTGTGAACAACTGGAGAAGTCAGCAAGTTAACTGCAGGGACTGAATCTAAACTGTGTATCAATAACCGCAGATTTATGCAGCATAAACATGAAAACTGATTTGAAATGTCTTTATACGCATGTCATTAACAGATGGTTCGTTCTAATACCTTGAGCTGCTTTTAATGACATGACGCAGCAGGGAACATTGGAACATCAGACTGGTACAGCCAACAGCAACTGGACGTTTTCTATTGACATGGAGCAGAGAGCATTGGGATATCAAACTGGGAGCTGCAACTTCAACTAGAGTAGCTTGTATTGACATGGAGCATCAAGGAACACTGGAACGTCAGGTTGGGAGCTCCAAACTCTCTTGGAGCAGCTTGTATTTGCATGGAAGAGGAGAGAGTATTGGGACATTAGGCTGGAGGAAAGAGTATTCAACTATTTTAATTTGAAGTAAAATAGGATTCAACACCTCAGGTGTTAACTGATTTATGAAGATTCTGTCATGGGAAAATAATTAATTCATTAGATATTAAAGACAATTCCTGCAAATATTCAACTCAGGAAAACGCATTGGTACAGAGAGAAATGGGAGTGATGTTTCAAGTCTTTGACTTTTCTTTTCTGGCCGACTCTGCACTAGATTACATCACCAGAAGGACGTTTTCACGCATTTCATGTCATTCAGTTTCCTGCAAATACGGACAGATCATTAACATAATCTAAATCTGAAAATTAATGGGAATATGCGATGTAATGATTAGGCTGGAGTTTACCTCTAATTATGGTGAAAACGTAGCAAAGTAAGTTGCAATTTCTTTGATCAGCAGTGACCTCATTGATTGGCTGATCAATGTTTAAGGACAATGTGAAGTGAATCATTGATGGTGACTCACCTTTGTTCACCTTGTGAGTGTTATTTTTATTGCTCCTGTCAAAATTCGCATCACAGCTCTGCAGCGTGTAAAATCTCAGCTGCGCATCTGGCCAGTGGTACAGCCATTCGTATAGCTGGCTATGGATCAGGCGGATGCAGGTTCGACTTTTGCTTTGCGCAAGCGCATTGTGGAGATGCAGCACACATCCAAAGTAATCTTTTTTGTTCCACTGAGGTGGATAATGTTTGAAATTTTCATCTCCAGGAACGAAAATTCTTTTACTGTCTACGATCAGTTAAACATTACCAAGGGTCATCAAAGTTAAAAATCACATGGCATCAGATTGTATCGAACTAGCATATTTGGAAGCAGCAGTGTTCCATGCACTGTTTCTTCATCAGGTGGTTGTGAACTGTTGGGCTCTAATATGGCTTTGTGAAATTTTTAAATTTGTCCATCCCAGTCCAATACCAACACATCCAAGTCATGGGTACCATCGACACCACGAACGGTCGGTTAAAGTCCAGATGATCTTCCACAACATCGCGCATATTGACACACGCATCAAGTTTCTGCAGAAAGACACCTACCTGATAAAAGAGCGGCTCTCTGAAAGCTGGTGTTTCCAAATAAACTTGCTGGACTATGTCCTGATATTGTGTAATTTTTAACTTTGTCTACCCAACTCAAACACTGGCACTTCCATATCATAGAGAACATCAGTCATGTCGCAGCGCTGTCAGAGAAGACAACCCTGGAATAGCCTCACACATTGCACATAAGATACGTTTCATTTTCAGAAACCAACCCACTCAATCGCTGCAGCTCCTGTGTATGAAAAGCACAGAAATGAAATAGCTGAGACTCAGTTTTGACAGTTCTTTGAAACTCTTTGGGAAGTGGAATCAGAGGAGAATGAAGGATTAACTGTCCGACTGTGTAGAGACAGGGAAGGCACTTTTACCTTCATTCAAGGGCTGGGGTATTGACTGATTAAAGGCATTAAACAGATTCCTGGTAGAGCTGCGCTCTCTGCATCAGGAACAAGAAGTCCTTATTTCCTGAACGGTAATGAAATCCAGCCCACTCAGTCAAAGCGCTGAATACTAACTACTAGACCACCAGGGATGAGGGCAGAAGCAGTTGTACAGCTTCTTCATAACGCGGTTTTTGGAATTATGTCACTGCAGATATATTTGCTCTCAAAAATGATTGAATTATCGAATGTTTACAACACAGAAATGGGTCCATCATCTCACTTCCCAGCACTTGGTCTGCAACCTTGTACACTCTGACGTTTCACGTGTTCATTTCAATGCTAATTTCTTTGAAACGTTTTAATCTCGTAAGACACAATAAATTGAATTGAAGTTTGAGATGGGAAAAATGTGTTCACATCCGGTCGGGGAACTGAATCCCATTTTTACCCACAGGCTGAAGCACGCAGACACATTTCCCCAAGAGTGATACAGGCCTCGGGAGAAAACAAGCAGAAAGTAACATTTCACCCACTTGGCTGATGTTGTCCCATTTCAGACTTCAACACCAGCAAAGAAAGGAAGCATTCAGCCCCTCCCGTCCCAGTGTTCCTTGCCCATTCTTTCCACATCTCTCTCTAGTATATACTGTCTCACCTTGTTCTTGCTGGCAAACTGGATCACTGCTCACGCGCGTTTTTTCCTGTCCTGGCGAACCGTTTTTCTCAAGTTATTGGAATTAAAAACAGGAATGGGCTATTTCAAGCACTTTTCTAGTTTATAAGACCAGCGTTATCACCACTGAGCCAGCACATTGTCAGCTCATTAGATAAGGTCTCGTACATCAGAAACTGAAATTCAACAGATGATTAGATAGCCTCAGTATTGTAAACCAACCAACAAGACCAGAATAGAGCCGAAGGGATCATGCACAGAAGGATGGCAGAATAGAATGACGAATCTCATGGTGTCCAGGGTGGTATTAACAGAAATCGTCCCTGGTAGTATCATGATGAGGATTCAATAATTTCACTGTCTTGGCTTGTTAAAGGTTAACGTTTACAGTAATCAATATGAAATACTGCCTGATCTTTCCAAGCAGAATGATGTTGTGCAGCATTCCGAATCGCTTCCCTGCATGTTATAGGTCCAAATCAGCAATGTCAACTGCAATTGCCTGACGTTCAATCAGTTTAAATCAAGAACGGAGAGGGCGTCACTAAAATGGAAGGGGAAAAGTGGTTTGTGAGAGTTAACTGTATGCCTAGTGGAGTCAGGTTTAAAGTAGATAATGAATATTGGTTTTCCTGTTTACCTTGATATACTGATCACTCCGGATCAATTACCCACATTGTCTGCCCTTTGTGTGATGTTCTTTGTACATTTCACATCGGTTCAGTTTTCCGGGGTCCACGCATTTTTAATTTGGCACATTTTACTCAGGTCGGTTTTGCAGCATCATATTTAAGCCAACATTTTTAGGAACAGAAAGACACCATTCAGACCATTAAGTCTGTTCCTGTATTGAATGGTTTCATGTCAGATCTGATAACCTTGAACTGCACTTTCTTGCCTTTCTCCATAACGCTTGATGTCTTTACTGTTTGAAGATCTGCCGATCTCAGCCTCATTCCTCAACAGCCTTCTTGTACAAGAAAGTCCTCGGATCCAGAACTGTCTGAGAGAATAAATGCTTCCTCATCTCTGTTTTAATTGTGAGATCCGCATTATAATACGAAGTTAAATATCACACAACACCAGGTCATAGTCCAACAGGTTTAATTGGAAGCATTAGCTTTCGGAGAGCTGCACCTTCATCAGGTGGTTGTGGAGTTCACAATTGTAAGAAACAGAATTTATAACAAAAGCTTACAGTGCGATGTAACTGAAATTATATATTGAAAAATACCTTGATTATTTGTTAAGTCTGCCATCTGTTAAGATGACTATGTTAGGTTCGCTTCTTTGTTATGTGATTCACAAAACTTTCTTTTAATATTTACATTCTTAGGTAAACTTTAACAATTAGTGTCAGTCCAGATAATATATTGACGTTGTC
The DNA here is from genome assembly GCF_037043375.1 of Chiloscyllium plagiosum. Classification (NCBI taxonomy): domain Eukaryota; kingdom Metazoa; phylum Chordata; class Chondrichthyes; order Orectolobiformes; family Hemiscylliidae; genus Chiloscyllium; species Chiloscyllium plagiosum. Next base: position 44,801,160 of record NW_028270185.1, read on the forward strand.
AGTTCCTGTGTGCTGTGTCCGTGCCATAATGTTTAGACTGACGCTAATCTAAAAAAATGGTGCAGGCAAGGATGCTTTGAGGCATGGTACATTGGTGAAACCGAGCAGAGGCTACAGCAACGGATACATGGGCACTACACATCTATCGACAGACAGGTGTGCGCCTTCCCGGTTGGAGAGCACATCAGTGGTCCAGGACATTTCACCTCGGCCTTTGCGGTGACAATCCACCAAGGCGGAATTCGGAGCAGGCAGCATCTAAAAGTGCCCGAGCAGAAGCTGATAGCTAAGTTCCCATGAGGATGACCTCAACCGGGACCTTGGATTCATGTCACAGTACAGGTGATTCCATTGCACTATCTACACACAGAGACCCTCCTACACACACACACACACACACACACACACACACACACACACACATACACACACACACACACATACACACACACACGCATACATACGTTTGTGGGGTGAATTTGTACTTGCACAGTTACATTGTACTTTGCTCAAAAACTACATGAATCCATGTCAGCCTCTGTTAACTCATTTATTAAAATTGGAATCAGTCTAAACATTATGGAAAAGACAGCAGCGCACGGGGGGCTGACACCAATTGTTCAAGTTAACCTGAGAATGTAACTTTAAAATAGAAAGCTTTGCGCTTTACAAATGTAAGAAGTGAAGTGAAGCTAACATGGTTATTCTAGCAGATGGGAGACTTAGCAAACTATCATGGTAATTTTCAATGTATAATTTCAGTTACATCACACTGCAAATTTGTGCTATAAATTCTGTGCTTTATAACAGTGTACTCCACAACCACCAGACGAATGAGCACCAGTCGGAAAGCTCGTGCATCCAATTAAACCTGTTGGACTGTAACCTGGTGTTATGTGATTTACAAATTTGCTCACCCCAGTCCAAAACCGGTCTCTCCAAGTCATTCGATACGAGGCGCTCTGGTTACAGAGATGGAAATGTGTTGCTGGAGAATCGCAGCAGGTCAGGCAGCATCTAGGGAACAGGAGAATCGACGTTTAGGGCATTAGCCCTTCTAACAAAACTTTCTGCATCCAACTTCTTAAATCCTTGAAAAAAACTGTATGATTCAATAAGGATCATTTTTTGTAGTACTGAGTCTGAGCAGGCAAAAGCACCTGATTTCAGCATTTCTTCCCATTTGATTTCATCTCCGATATGAAATTCTCAATGACTCTGGCAGAACTACTACCTTTGCTGTTTTGTAATGTCAGGAATTCATGTTCATTTTAAGATTTTCATAAGGAGCAACAAATCTTTTTTTTTCCCTGACTGGAAATCAACATTGGGAAATAGCATTGAGACAGCTGAATTTCAGCACTTATGCATCAAGGAAAAAATATGCAATGCTTACAACTTTTCTTGGTGACTTTGTTTTTGCCTTTTTGGTTCAGTTGAAAAATGACAGTCATTAAGTTTTTAAAATCGTGGTGAGAGGCCCTTCAGCCTATTGCATCAGTATCAGTCATCAAACATCTAGTTTATAAACACAGTTTCCAGCACGTGACTCATCGCCTGGTGTGTTCTAACGTTCCAAGTCTTCAGTTAAATTGTTATTCAATTTCTTAAGTGCTAAATTGGGACAAAACATCTTTAAACTAACAGTTCTGAAAGACAAACTCTTTCTCAGAGCCGTTTGTCAGTTTTCCTCAAAATGCTGCGGAAAATGTTTCTGTACTCACATCGGAATTAGTTTACCCTGTTTCTTCTTCAGATTCCTTCTTCTTTCTATTAAATGGTTTAGATTTCAGTACAGACACAAGGTGCATGTTGCAGAAGTCATGTGTTTGTACTTTCACTGTCTCAGCGGGAGCTGCAGTCCTTCCCCACGCTGATTCAGACAGCACTGTCCTTCCTGTGACATGTCCCATGGAGAACGGAAGGACCGGCATTAATATGCTTCACTTGGGAACGGAGCGACAGTTTTAAAACATTTACACTGCCCCAGCGAGGAATTGAGCTTCTATCTCCCGCATAACATGTTTCGACACTAACCACTAAACTACCGAGGACAACAGTTGCAAAGGAGACCCCAGAGCCCGTTGAGGCTCCATTTGTCAAAAACATCTGCTTTACGACCCGAATCGTTTAACCCACAGACTTCTAAGTATTGACAGAACATATTCATATCTGAATATTTCTGCCACTCTGACCCTAATAGACCGTGTGTTACAAATTCCAAAACCCGGCAGCCTATACTGCTTTTCCACGCATCTACTTAAATCTTTCTGTCTTTCTCATTAAATTTCTGGCCCCCTGTGATCGATCTCTCCGTGGATGGGAAACGCTTATTTCAGTCCACCTTAACCATACCCTCATTATTTTGTACATCTGTACAATGCCTTCTCACAAACTCCCCTGCACGATGACAAAAAATCCCAGCCTGTCCAGTCTCTCTTTATGACTGAAACTCTTCAGCCCAGACGCTATCTGAGTGAATGTCTCCTCCAACTTTCCCACTGCGATAACATTCCTGGACTCACGTGAATTGCAGACAATAGTCTAGGTGGAGCCGAATGAACTTTTTTTTTCATTCTGTGACAGCATACGGGGTGGCTCTGCAGCATTTATTGCATTGCGGTCTGGAATCAGACCAGTTAAGGACGTAGTGAAACAGATCGGTTTGTCAGACAATGCATTTCGCATATTCTTAATTATCGCAACCAGTAACAGTGAGGGCAACGGCACAGACTTGACGTTATCAATGTGAAAGTATATGTTAGATTGTGCAATACCTCAGCAAAATGGGATGTGGGACAGAAAAGAGAGTTCGGGAGAGTGGGAGGGGGAGACATCTTCCAGAACTTTTGCGTTTAAATCCTGATACATGAAACGCAGAAACATCAGAGAAGGTGATTCGATGAAAAACACCTCGGAGAATATTATCATGTAAAAATGATTAATTTCTGACCGTGTTTCACCAAAAGTAAAACTTTGAGAGAACTAAGAGCCATGTCGTGGATTAGAGACGTGGACGCTGCAATCACAACGCAGAATACGAACCACTAAATAGTTACAGCACTCCAACAGAGCACTTTTGCAAACTGCCACCAGTATTGTAGCAGTGGAAATGTCAGGGAGAACGTACAATATCAGGCATTATCGACAGGCGTGTGGGAACTCAGAATGGGCTGAATCTTTAACTTTAACGTCCTCAGAGACTATGAAGATTCCATAAATGAGAGTATTGGAGAATGGGATTAATGAAATTTTCCAAACTCCTGGGACAGCGCAGGATATTATTGAAACGTATGTTTCAATAGCATTATATTTTACATTAGCTACTTCATCACTTTGCCCACACAAGGTAGTACCAACTGCTGCAGGCAATCACGCATAATCGGAGTTCCAGACCCGGAATCGTAGAAATGGTGTGAAGCAGACACGAAGATCCAATGGGAAATTGGGATGGAATGACAGGAGAAAGGCGCGTGTATTTCCGAGGGTGGGATTTCTCCTGGTCAAAAGCGGGACGGAACGGAATACTTGCCAACATTTATAATATTATAGCGATAAGTAGTACATGTTGCTGAGACAGCCGATTGGCGCATCTAAAGCGTGTTGATACTTTAACTTTGAGGTGTCAAGGTTCGAAAATTCATTTTCCTGTTTGGAGCAGTGTTTTTGACATTGGTAGTAGCAGCTGCTTTTGCGCGCATCAGCTCAGAATCAGCTTCTTGTTCCCAGTAAATACTGCACCTGGAGAAGGTGATGTTGTGGTTATATAAAAAATTAGTCATCCTTGGGGTCTCAGATTCGGAACTGGTAATGCTAAAGTTCGACGAATAAAACCTGGAATTAAAGCCTGAACTCAGGAACAGAGAACATGTCTTTAATTTCCTGCAATCCCATTCATGCATGTCCGTTATTCAGGGGATGCTACTGTCTTTCGCCAATCCTGCCTACTTGTGACTCCAGGTCCAGAACAACATAGCTGACCCTTAATTCGAGAATGCTGATCGTGTGGCGAAGCAGGCCATTTGGCCCTTCCAGTTGACACCATCCCTCCGAAGCACATTCTATCAGACCCATGCTCCATACCTATTCCTTTTCCCTTCATTTCTAATGGCTGATCCCAGTAACATGCACACCTTCAGACTGTGGGAGGAAACTCACACAAGTAAAGAGAGAATTTGCAAACTGCACACAGTCATACGAGACTGGGATAAAATCCATGTCTCTCACACAACAAGACAGCAACGAATCAGGAGGAACAACAAATGCTGTCCTGACCGGCGACATCCATACCCTGTGGGTATATCAGGAAGAATAAAAACACATTCACAACATGGACAACGGGACTTGCTTCTGCGTGGACATGAGTTGAACTAATCGTTCCCCTTTGGTTAGATACAAGGATACCAATATCACAGAGAAACCAGGGAAATGCGAGATTCAATTGACTGCTGAAGTGGAAACTCATTTATTCAGTCAAACTGGGGACAGACTGAACAGTCCAGTGTATGGAAAGGGCTCAGTGAGCAAATGAACCTCCTGAGTAACCAGCAAGATTATATATCCGAGAAGGAGATCAATTAAACTGTCAATGCTGCTGTTTATCACAACCAGCCGCCATTTCTATAGACTTATAGACATAGACTCACGCAGCATGGAAACAGGCCTTTCACTCCTAACAGTTCATGCTGAACATCATGCCAAACTAAAAGAGTCGCATCTGATGGCTCCTGTAACTGCTGAGGGTTAATTATGCACTCATGATATTATTACTGCATTGTTAATACGAATGTCCAGATATAATTCTGTGGACACGGGTTCAAATCCTGGCATGGCAGATGCTGGAATTTTATTTCAATAAATAGCTAGAGCTGAAGAGTATAATGATGATGTTGAATCAGCTGTTGTAGGTCTGATTCACTAATGCTTGTCAGCGAAGAAACCTGCCATACTTATCTGGTCTGGCTGGGATGCGATTCCAGATCCAAAAAATCGTGCTTGATTCTGAACTGCTCTATGGGCAATAAATAATGGACTGGGCATGAATGAGTAGCTTTTTTAATCCCACTGAAACTTTCCAATTCATTTATCGATCTAAATATTCTGTAAATGTTGTACATTTCCTTTCATTCATTACTGACTCAGGAAGTGAATTGCACACATGAACCATCCTCTGTTAAAAAAGCCTCTCAAGCCTTATTTTAAATCTCTCTCTTTTCACCTAAAACATTTGCCCTCTCGTCTAAAATTCCACATCCTTGGAGAAAAGACAGTTACAGTTAACTCTATCCGAACTCTTAATAGTCTATAACTTTCTATCAGGTCACCTTTCAAGTTCCCGTGTTCGAGAGAAAATATTCTCAGCCGATCTAACCTTTCATTATAACTCAAACCTTCCGCACTAGCAATATGCTGGTATACCTCTTCTAAACCTACTCCAGCTGAAAAATTTCCTGTGATTACTGGGCGACAAGAATTGGACGCAGTATTCCAGAAGACGCATCACCCAATGTCCGATTCAACTTCAACATAATCTACCAACTCCTACGCTCAAAGGACTGAGCAACGAAGGCAAGGTGACATTTTTAACCATTCTGTCTACATGTGAAACAAACGAAAAAGAATTATGTACCTGCATCCCCGGCCACCGTGTTCCACAACACTATGCAACGCCCTAATACAAAAAGTGAAATTGGAGTAGGCTTTCACGAATGTTTGAAGGAGATTGCACAAGGAATTAAGTAGTCTCGAGGGGTTAGATATACATTCTGTTCTTGACCGTAGGTGGGAATATAAGAACACGGATGTGAGGCTAGAACTTTAGCATCTGCCTTTTCAGAAAAGAGTCAGAAGACCGGGCACACGTCTGGTCATTGCATTAATCTTTTTTTTCGGTCGAATGATAAAATAAAGGATGGATGGCTGAAATAGACCATGTGGCCGATCAAGTCTGGGTCAGAACTCAGTCAGATCTTCGCTGACAATGCCCGAAGTCAGGCTGGCACGTTCATTGGAGGGGAACCTGCAGATGGAGTCATTCGATGGATAAGTCCATAAGACAATGGGAGCAGGAATTAAACCATTCAGCGCAGCGAGTCTGCTCTGCCATTAAATCATGGCAGATATCTTTCTAAACCCAATTCTCCTGCTTTCGCCCCATAAACCTTGATCTCCTTGACAACTACGCTGCTACATACCTCAGGCTTACATATAATCGAAGACCTGGCTTCCACAGCCTTATCTGACAATGAATTCCATTCATTCACCACTTCCTGCCTGAATAAGTGTCTCTTATTACTTTTCTTAAATGTCTTCCCTTTTCTCCAAGGCCTTGCCTTTCGGTTCTAGTCTCTACTAAAAATGGAAACACCTTCCCAGCATCCACTCTGTCCAGGCCATTTACGATTCTGTAAGTAACAATTAGACTTCCTGTTATCCTTCTAAACTTCGTGGGTATAGACCCAGAGTCCTCAAACGTTCCTCATGTGTCAGGCTTTTCATTCCTGGGACCATAATCGTGAATCACCTCTGAACACACCCCAGGACCAGTGCATCCTTCCTGACATTTGAAGACCAAACGTGCGCACAGTAATCCAGATGTGGTCTGACTAGACCCTTATAGAGCCACGGAAGTGCATCCCTGCTTTTATATTCAAGTATTCCAAAAATAAATGTCATCATTGCAATTATCTTCCTAACCAGAGATTTAACCTGCCCTACATGTCCATATCCTTCTGCAGCATCCCCGCCTTCTCGTGCTACCTGTTCTTCTGTCTTTCATTGCCTGCAAATTGACACACATCGCACTCAGGAATTTTATCTAGATCGCTAATGAAGAAAATGAAAAGTTGTGGTCCCAACACAGTCTTGAGGAACGCCACTTGTCACCAGCTGCCATCTTGTGAAGGATTCTTTTGTTCCTAATCACTGCATTTTGTCCTGTGAGATCACATTGCCACTGACATCATGGGCCCTTATCTTATTCAGTAGCCTCCTGTGCAGCAAATATCAAAGGCCTTCATAAAGTCCAGACACATAACAGCTATTGGCTCTCCTTGGTCTACCTTCCTTGTTACGTCTTCAAAGAGGAAATCTTCCAGATTTGTCAAGCATGTCTTCCCCTTGATGAAAAAATGCTAATTTTGCGTTATTTTGACAGACACTTACAAGAATTCAGAATTTTTTTCAGCGCAATGGATTCCAGGACCTTTTCCACAACCAAGATTCGGCTGAGTGGTGTATAATTTTCCAGCTTTTGTGTGGTTTCCTTTTAAAATGGGGTGTCACGTTTGTTAATTTTTGGTCCTGTAGCATCCTTCCTGATTCTACCAATTCCTGAAAGTTCTCGACTAACGTATCCTCTATTTCTTCAGTTGTCAACCTTATAATTCTGGAGGGTACTCCATCTGATCCAGATGATATATCCACCTTAAGGCCATTCAGTATTTCTTGCACTTTCTCAATGATGGCCACTAGACTCACATCTGTTCCCCCATTCTCTTGTATGTTTGGGTATAGCTCATGTCTTCCACTGTGAAGACTGGCACTGTAATTATTCAGTTCCTCATATATTTCCTTGTTACCCACTACTATCTGTCAAGTGTCATTTTCCAGTGGCCTATTGTCCACTTCTATCTCTCTTTTGCGTTTATTTGAATAAAGAAACACTGCAGTCTTCCTTTATATTAGTAGTTAGCTTACATTTAATCTTCTCCCTACTCATTTGTTTTGTTATTGCCCTTTGTGGGTCTTTGTGAACTTCCCAATGCTTCGATTACCCACTGCCCTTCGCCACATTATATATTTTCTCTTTTGCTTTTATGCTATCGATGACTTCCTGAGTCAGTCATGGTTGCCTCAACCACCCTGCACCATACCTCAATTTCCACAGGATGTGTCTCGGATGTGTCTGCTAAATTACGCTCAGCCAGTCCTGCCATTGCACATCTACTTACCTGCTTTCTTGCTGGGGTCCTTTCTCACCAATTTCAGCCAGCTTCTACCTCATGCCTCTGCAATTGCCGTTATTCAACTTTAGCACCGTTAATGGGCGGCACGGTGGCACAGCAGTTAGCACTGTTTCCTCACAGCGCCAGAAAGACGGGTTCAATTCCCGCCTCAGGCGACTGACTGTGCTGGAAAAGCACAGCAGTTCAGGCAACATCAAAGGAGCGGGAAAATCAACATTTTATGCAAAAGCCCTTCATCATGGGCGGCATGGTTGCACAGTGGTTAGCACTGCTACCTCACAGCGCCAGAGACCCGGGTACAATTCCCCCCTCAGGCGACTGTCTGTGTGGAGTTTGCATGTTCTCCCTGTGTCTGCGTGGGTTTCGTCCGGGTGCTCCGGTTTCTTCCCACAATCCAAAAAATATTCAGGTTAGGCGAATTGGCCATGCTAAGTTGCCCGTAGTGTCAGGTGAAGGGATAAATGTAGGGGAATGGGTCTGGGTGGGTTATGCTTCGACGGGTCGGTGTGGACTTGTTGGACTAAAGGGCCTGTTTCCACACTGTAAGTAATCTTATCTAATTTTATCTACTTCTGCTTGTATATTCTCTCTCTCAAATTACTTAGTAAATTCAATCATGTTATCATCACCGCTTCCTAAGGGTTCCTTCATCTTCATCTCCCTTGTCACGTCTGCCTCATTGCACAATTCTAAATCCAGTATTGCCTGTTCCCTACTTGGCTCCACCACAAGCTGCTCCAAAAATCCATCGCGTCGACATTCCACAATTGAATTGAATTGAATTTATTGTCACGTGTATTGAGGCACAGTGAAAAGCTTTATCTTGCGATCAATACATACAGATCTCAGTGTTAATTAGCATAGATGTATAAATAATATGTCAACATCTACTAGGTTGGCTTTTGTGATTGTCCGGGTCGAGTTCACCACTCGCTGTAGACATCTCCGAGCTTGAATGGTACAGGTGCCATACCAGGTACTGATACATCCAGACATAATAATCTCAATTAAGCACCTATAAAAATTGGCTAATGTATTCGCACTGGTGATTCAAGTGATCATCGATTTTTTAAAAATTTCGACCACCTCACGAGAGATACCATCATCAGACATATATCCCTCTTCAGTCCATGTCCACCATCCACAGGGACCATTCCCTGCAGGAAACTCTGTTGCACTCTGCCTTCACTCCCAACACCTGAACCAACTGGCCCCATGGAGTCTTCCCTCTGCATCGCTAATTTTGTGACACATAAATGCATAGAGCCTAAAAGCCCGAGCGAGATTAGGCTGTCCGGCCCTTCAAGCCTACTTCGCCATTCAATGACATCATTGCTGATCTTTCTAAAGACTCAAATACGCTTACGCGCCCTCTCACTGTATCCCTTATTTCATTTATTGTTCAAAAGAAGTATTGCTCTTAAAACAAATTGTTGCACTAGCGTCAACTTCTTCGCTGGGCAAGGTATTCCATATATGAACATCTGTCTGTGTGAAGAAGGTCCTTCTGAACTCAGTCCTAAATCTTCTCCCTCTAATCCTGTGGCTATGCCTTCCTGTCCGAATTTCACCCACAAGTGGAAGCATACTTTATAATTCTCTCTAATTTATTCTGTTCAATGTTGTATGTTTTAGTAAGATTGCCCCTCATTTTTCTAAATTCCAAAGAAAGTAATCCTAATGCTGTCACTCTTTATAGGCGAACCCCCTCAACTCCGGAATCAACCCAGTGAACCTCCTGTGAATCCCTTCCACCACCAGTGCCAGTACGTTTGTTCTCAAGTGAGGGGACCAAAAGTGCACACAGTACACCAAGGATAACCTCACCAGCACCTTTTACAGCTACAACATAATATCTCTGTTTGAACCTTCAGGCGCCTAAATTACATCTGTCCAATTTCTAGCGCGATGCCCTGCTGTTTCTTTCTTGATAATACACTCAAGCATCATCCCCACTGCAGAACTTCAGCTAACTGATCAATAATTCCCAATGTTTAATTCATCTCCATTTTTAAACAGTGGTGTCACACAGGTTTTGGTCTGGTTAGAGTCGGATACTGTGAATGTTGGAGGAAGACTGACTGTGCATGGCCTGGCAGAAGATTGATCCTGTGCTTGTGCAATGATCCCCTGCACAGAATATAGAACTCTGTTCCTGTTGAAAAGTTCTCTTGTGGGTTGTTCTGAATACAAGGTGAGCAATCGGCATGAACTTCTTCGGTCGATGAAGACAGCAATCATTTCTGCCGCAGTTCTCTCCTGGATGTGATGAACAGCAGAGAGAAAAGCAACCCTCGTGTCAGATGTGAACGGATTGGAGTCCACGCAGGAGGTGTCATCAATTGACATTTTTTTTACAGATAGAGAACGCTTTCTCACTGTAACAATGTGCCATTGTATATCAAAGATAAACAGTTTATAAGCGCAAAGGCTGAAAACAGCTTTTTCCAGTTAAAATGCGTGAATGTGTTTCATCCAGTGTGACAGTACAGTTGTGTATAGTTGTAAATAGGATAATTGGATGAATCACTTTACGCATTCAGCTGGCGAACAGTCCTCTTGTGGGAAGACATCTGTATAGAATGCAGGAAGAAGCACTCAGAGGTTCTTGATCAGTTTCATCTAGGGACTGAGACAATACTGGAGGTTTTGAGATGCTTAAACGTGGACAAATCCCCAGCTCACAGTGCAGTTATATCTCACGTTGCTCTGTGAGACAAAGGAGCAATTTCAGGGTTTCGGACCAATGTTTCACATTCCTCTTAAAATGGACTGCGCCCTGGGGACTGCCGCTGTGGGAATGTTCAGGGATACGGGTACAGACCCAGAAGCTGGTCTGGTTTACCTTTGGACACAAATGTGGGTCATGTCAAGGAAAATGCTCGCCCACGGCTCACGGTGGATTAAGTGCTCTGTTCTGTGTGCCCTGTTACCGATCAGTGGTGATGTGCAGGTCAGACCAAGAGTGATGATCCCGATGGTTGCAGCGAGCAGCTGGATCCCTCTGTGGTGTCGGGAGCTGTATCCTGTTCTGCTTGGTTATCCTACTGTGGAGGCGGAGCCCTTTTTCACCGGGTCGCAGTCTAGTCTCCCTTGGAGCGTGACAGATGGCACTGTCGTGAGACAGACCAAGAGTGGTCCTTTCCATCTCGGGGAGAGAGAATCTTTCAGCAGGGACTGTCTCCTTACATAGTGCCCAGTTTAAACGGGTGAAGTAGTTCTAGCCGTGGGTTGGACATGGCAGCGTTTTTTTGTTTGCTTTTCTTTTGTTGTACCCCTCACACTATCGTCTAACTGCAGTAATGCTTATTTTTTCCCCAGCACCCATGTTGTGTGTGTGCAGGTTTGATACACTGAAAGATTGAAGGTGCACGAATCTTTATTCCATTTCCACCAGCAGGAAGATAAGAAGCAGCCAAGTACATCGCAGGTTTTAGCAAATCTTGGTTTAAAGTGATCCTTCTACTAATGGCTTGAACGTAATCAAAGAGAATTTCCTGTGTTAAGAGCAGCGCTATGTCATTGCTTAGTTTTGGGGGTCCGGAGGCTGTGGACATGGTTCGTTCCATTAGCACTTCAAATGGTGTAATTTCCGTCGCGCGGTTTCCCTGTCCACTTACTATGTGAAGCACCAGTGGCCGGCCGTCTGGCCAAGCCAGTCCTGTGTCCCGAGTGATTTGGGGGAAGGTGGTTTTGAGGGTGCTGTTCATTGTCTCCAATATTCCTGATGACGGGGGATGGTACAGAATGTGGTATCTCCTGGGTATTCCGAGGGTGTCGCAGTCAGCAGTAATGAGCTTCGCGGAGAAATTGGCACCATACCCCGTATGTTTGTATGCACCTGGGGATAGAAAACTCTGGTAATAACGTCCTGCAGGATACACTTTACCACTGCTCTGGCGTCATTTTTTTTGATGGGTAATGAGTCTACCCATTTTGAAAACATGTCGACAATAACTATTCCTCCTTCTGAGGCGTGAGGGCAAGGTCAATTAGACGATGGGTGAATAGACCATCAGGAACTGGAATGTAGTCACGTTTGGCCATCGACTTCCCTGCATTTTTCGGTAGACAGATGAGGCACTGTGACAGCAGAGCTAAGGCAGCTTCAGCGACTCCCGCTGCATACCCAGGAATGGCTGACAGCATCTTGCCTGTGTGTTCGATTCCGTGTACCACCAGGGCCAATAAGTGCAGGTAGGCTTTCAGTTAAATGATGCAGCGGTCGGTAAGAACCTGTAAGAACGGTCATTGTACGGCACCAGTGCGGGCTCTTGCAGCCCTCTCTTCTGGCGTGGCGGTTTGCTGTGCTGTTGGGTCTGCATCGAGAGAGTCGGGGGACTCTGGAGTTTCACCACCGTGGGGGTTTGCAGGACATAAGTGGCAATGAGTAGTGCAGATTCCCGGGTGGCTGCATCAGCTGAGGCATTTGCTTGGTTGACGGGATCGGTGGCAGAGTTATTGGTATCACATTTTATAATTGCGACAGCGGCAGGTAGCAGGACTGCTTGTTGGATGTTGGCAACGAGTGCAGCATGTTGGAGTGGTCTCCCTGCAAAGCTAATAAACATCCTTTGTTTCCACATTGTGCCAAAGTCCTGAACGACTCCAAAGGCACATCTGGAGTCTGTGTACATATTGGCTGTGCTACCCTGTGCCGGGAGGCAGGCTCTGGTGAGAGCAAAGAACTCTGCCGCCTGTGTGGACACCCCATATGGTAATGCAGCTGATTCGAGAGTGGTGATGGGGGTGCAAATGGCTTGGCCTGCTATTGTGTACTTGTCTGATGGCCGGAAGGAAGAGCCGCTGGTGAAAACAATCTGGTCCGGGTTTTCTCAGACTGGTCAGGACACCTGCTGAACCAGGCGAAAGTGAGGACTGCAGATGCTGAAGATTAGAGTCAAGATGGGAAAGGTGCTGAAAAACACAGCAGTTAAGACAGCTTCCGAGAAGCAGGAATATGAAAGTTTCTGGCAGGATCCCTTTGTCAGGAATGCTGAACCAGGTCCAAGAAGTTGTGGTTGTCTGCAGAATCATGTTAGGTGAGTGGAATTAGAGTGGCGGGGTTCAAACTTAGGGCACGGTGAAGGGAAAGGTATGCCGAGATTACAATTCAACTTCATGACCCAGTTCTCCGAGTTGTAGTAAAATGTTGAATTGCTGCTGAATTAAGCAGCAGGGAGAGACACAGTGGGACCAAAACGGTACACGGGTGATCTAGCAGAATGGAGGTGGCCTTATCCGCTGTTATTGTGGCTGCTTCCACCGTGCACAAACACGCCGGCATTCTGCTCATAACAGATGGTAACTAAGCATTATAAAACGCAACTGGACGACGGAGATCCCCATGAAGCTGTGTTAAAATGCCAGGTGCGAACCCTTCTTACTTGGTTACATAAAGATAGAAGGGCTGTGAGTAATCTGGAACTCCCAGAGCAGGAGTGAAGATTAGTTGTTGTTTCAGTTCAGTGAATACCCGTTGCATTTCGGTTGTCCACTTCACTCTGGCTGGCTGTTTAGGGGAAGCTGCCTCCCACAGTGGTGCATCAATAGCACAATGGACAGGAATCCAGGGCCTGCAGTAGTTTACCAGCCCCAGAAACACTTGCAGCTGTCTGTTTGTGACAGGTAGGCGAATCTGGGCGATGACAGCCAATTGCTCCGTGGACAGTGCTCTGAGGCCATAAGAAAGATCGCACTCCAGATATTAGACACTGATCCCTTTGAGAGAGTCTGCACTCGCCCGCACCGCAGTTAATTCTCCAAGTAGCAAACCCACCAGTTCTTGTTTTTTTTTGTTTGCTTTGAACACGGCACTTAAACACGCTGCAGCTTTGTTGTTGGCCCACAGAAATGGCAGTGGTGGGATGGGAAGCGATGCCCCCTTCGAGACTGGAACCTGGTTCCAGCGCCTTAGACCGCTCGGCCACGGTAACACCCGAAAGCGTGTTGTCTATTTTCATACATTTTCAATTGTGCTCCGTGATCCCTATCCTGCCTGCATCGCAGCTGGGATTTGCCCGACTACAAGATCAATTTCGCAACAGATAAAGGTAGCCCATCAATCCACACAAAAATCAATGGAAAGTCGAATCTATCTTCTGAGACTCTTTTCAGCTACAAATGCATATGCGAGTGTGAGAATGTATGTTCCGTCATGATTTGATAAAATAACCAAGACATTACTGGAATGTCGATTCTTGCTTTAGTAAATGATTTCGCCCATTGTTCGAAACAGATCAACTTTCACGTTTGCACAGAACATGAAACACACCGCACTACAGCGAAAATGCAAAAAGATGAGCAGGCCGTGTTCCACATCATACCGTGCAGGATAGTTTCAGTCATTGTGTCTGTTTTGCAGAATTAGCGTCACAAAGAATGTTCTCTGAAAAGCCGTGGTAGCAGTACAATCCGAGAAGACAGATCACAATATCAGCGTGCTCATACCTCGGTGCCAGTACGAGTTGGCACTTTTCTTGTCTGTTACATTAACCATGCAACTTGCTGCAGAGATGTCTCCACCTGGACATGAGCGACATGGCTGCCAACTGAGTTGGAAACCTGTGTGGGAATCGATGGGAAGCGACTCAGTAAATTTCACAAAATTTATGCTTATTAGAGATGCAGTTTCTGTTCACGTCAATGCAAAATACAGAAGTCAAAAAGAGATTACCCCACCCACTCCCACTCCACAAGATGTCAAAGAGGTGCTAACTGCACTTGAATGCTTTTTGTTCTCGATTTGAAGAGCTCTCACGCCTGAGTCACCTTCACGTCTCTGGTTGCTGAGTGAATCACAAAGAAAGAGTTTCACCAGAGCTGCAACTGCCTCACTTTGTTATCCCGCTTCCCTCCTCCCCTCCCCTCCCCGTTTGCATTTTCCTGCTCATCTATGACTTAAAGAGAACCAAATGTATGCAATGGCATTCGGTAGCCTGGCTGTTATTTCCGAATTCCCACTTCCAACATGTCTTAGATCTCGGGGCACACCTTAATATTAGTGACGCTATGACAGCACAAGTCCAGACGTTCCTCTGAAAGTGTAAATTCATTAATTGCTGTTGCTGACGGAATGAGAAGCGAACGTGCAAAAACATGATTCAGGACTTCTGGTGCGAATTCTCGCACGTCGAATAACGGCAGAAAGCTTCCAAATGAGGCCTGTCAGAGAGTACTTGGGGGTACATTTGACAGAGGGGCTACATTAGGAATCCATGGATCACCGTGACACCAGCACATCAGCTTTCTCCTTGGCTTTGAAATGGGCCATCTGCGCAAGGAATGCAAATGTCTTACTGTTTTTTGTGGAAGGATTAGAACGCAGGAACTACACTCTTAAACAGAATGGCGTATGTTCAGAAGCAGGTTGGAGAAACTCAACAACGTTTCACCAGGGCTGTTTCTGCCCAGTTTCGAACTGGGGACCTTTCATGGGTGAGGCGCATGTGACAACCACTACGCTATAGAAACAATCTGCATCTGAAGCAAAATGCTGGGAAATGGCACTTGTTTAATTATGGCGATGTGTTCAGCATGGACGAGATACACCGAACAATCTGTTCCCATGCTGTGTACTTCAATAACGTTGTGTTGCTTACACCGCCCTTAAAGGATTACTATTAGCGGGGCTTGCCATCGCTCGCTGTGGCGCAATAGTTTAGTCTATTCAACTGTTCAACGGAAAGGTACCATTGTTAAAAACTGCAGAACTGAAAGACTTCCTTATTGTGTCCCGACTGACCATACTTTGTGAAATATTCCCGGATCCACAGTTGAGGGTTTTTGCTGCTGGAAATTATCTCACAAACTGTGTTATCTCGAATGACAAAACAGTCACGATTTAACAAGGAACACAAACAAAAATGACAAACCAAATGCATTTTCAGACACAGCGAAGCATGAATGCCAAATGTGAGACAGTCCGAGGGCATGAGCCATACACTAATCTCACAACTAACGGCAGGGCAATTCCAAATTATTCTTTCAAGCATACTGGAGCCTTAGTGCACCACCACCTCCCAGAAAGTGCTGAAAAGAGAGAAAGAAAGAACACAATAAGAATGGGCCATGGAAAGTCAATTTCATCTATCACATTCTCGATTAGATTAGCTTTCCCTTCCGCCGTCTCCAGGACAGAAAAGAAGGAAATAGAAGAAATTTAAGAACATATGACATCGCAATTCATTGGAATAATTTTCCCTTGCGCCAGAAAACCAAATAACAACGAGTAGAGTCACCGCAGAACTTTGTTTCACAACAGCAATGAAACAACAGTCTGTCTTCGGTTCCAGTGAAAACTCAACTTGCCTGGAATGAAACAGCAGCAGGAGAGCTGCTTGAGCCCGCGATTTACCTTGTGGCTTGACAGCACGGGCACTGACCCCTTGGAGAAAATCTGTTCTCTCCCACACTGCAGTTTACTCTTCAAGAGACAGACCCGCAGTTGTCCTTCGACCACGGCACTTTAACACGCTGCAGCTGATGCGACGGAAATTGCAGCAGTGGGATTCAAACCTCCACCACCTGCCAAAGTGGAACCTGAATCCTGCGGCTGAGGCTGCTTGGCCACGCTACAGAGCCCTGACCTTCTCTGAGGAATGAAGGGGGCTGTGTCTGATCCGCAGGACACCCTGCAGGATTATCAGGCAGCGCCATCCTCCCTGTGACATGTAGGTGCTGGCTAAGATTCTGTTGTGAAGATATGTCCCAGCTTTGCCAATATCACCGTTGTTTAACTCCCTACATTCTGTTGGTCTAACTATGATTCCACTCAGAATCACAAATGTGTCACAAAACACCTTAGCTGTGCTGGTTCTCCACAGAAATAAATGTGTTTCTCTTTTGGTATTATTCTCCTGCGTTCTCCCTGTAATTCTCCACACTTTTACTTTCAACATAAACATCGAATTAATTTTTAAATAACTCGATTGAAACTGCGTCTTTGTCAATGTCAGGCAATAGTTTACAGACCCAACCCTTCGAACAGTACCTTCATCCAGACCACTGCTTATGTGAAAACGCTTCTCCTCATGTACATTTTTCTTCTTTTATTAATGACTAAATATCTGCTGAATCGTTCTCGATCCTTTCAGGCGTAGGGAACATTCTCCCTTCCTTATTTCCTCTGTCTATCCCACTCATGTCTTGGAAAGGTTTAACAAGGCCAGCTTTCAGACTTCTGCTTTCCAAGGAAATCTGTCCCAACTTTCCAAATGATCTTTATTGTTGACATTCCTTATATACCAGACCATTCCCATCAACCTGTTCAGCGCTGTTTCCAATCCTTTCCCGTCCCCACTTCCTAAAGGTTCAAACCCAGAACTGTGCAAACATCCAGATGGTGGAATTATTCAGAGTGGGATTGTGTGGGTGAACATCCTGAAACACTTGTTTCACTTTCAACACATGTGGTACTGTGCCATCCTCACGACCATGACAGTTATTACCCCTGAACTCAACGTTATGTCAACGGTTGCAACTTCATGATTTACACTTTGTTTTTATCAAACAGTTGATAGGGCGGCCAAGCAAAGTGAAATCAAATAACCAAGGCTCGGTGCCGACCTGAAGTAAGATATTCTCACATTCCAGTATTAACTCAAGCTACTAAGCGACGAACATGCCCCTAGACAAGTGACATTCTTCCGTTTCCAACACGAAACCAGCTCAAAGTCGCTCGAATCTAACTACATTACGCTTTGCTCTCGGATTTCTAAGGTCCAAAGAGTTTCAAGAATATCACCTTCTTATTCCGTCTCCTTGTTGACGGGACAGTGCTGTTTATCCCTTCCACTTGGACTCCATCGGCAGAGTATTCAGCTATTTCCCTCCAATGGCAGGCAGTGTGAGGGGAGGCAAGCGCGTGGATGAACTCTCAAGCTCTCTCTGATCGGCACAGCCAGTTCCATCAAGTGCTGGAAATCAGCAAGTTTGTTCGGGAACATCCTGAAAATATCATTTATCTGAGAGTTGTCTGTTGGGAAAGACAGCATGTACTCCGGATTATCGACCCTAGGTAAATTTATGTGAGGGCATTTTTGTGCAGTCTGTTTGCAGTTCAGAATCCATTTTCACAGCAATCCTGCAGAAAGACTTTCGTAACAGTGACATCGGTTTCTATTTTTTCTTTTCTTTTTTAAATTTTCTTTTTGTGAACACTCATGTTTATTTTTCTTATTTTACCCCAACACTACCACCTAAGTGCGGTAGTGCTTTGTTTTCCCCCAGCACCCATGGTGTGTGTGTGCAGGTGTGAGACACAGTAAAAGACACAAAGTGCACGAATCTTTATTCAAATTCCACCACCAGGAAGATAGGAAAACACCCCGGTGGCCAGTGACAAACACTGCCCTTCACATGAAAGGGCAGTGCTGTGTGACATCGGTTTCTATGCTGCCATCGGGCAGCAGTTAACACCTGTCCCGGATGTAGAGAATGCGAATGAAACCCTCAGTCACTGAGACTCATTCCCACGGCCCTGAGCTTCGGGGCTGCAGACAGTCTAACGCGGAAGGGAGGGTTAAAATGAAACATTGTTTCACCATCTGCCACTCTCTCCCAGAGACAGGAGGAGGGACAGCATCAACGTGTGGCGTCACTCACGCGCCAACAGAAGCTGCTCAGCCCATCGAGTCCATGGCGACTCTCTGTAGTTTGTATATTTTGTGGTTATTCATAATTGGCCATCTATGTTATAATAATGCGGAACTGTGTCAGTGTCATAATGCTGTCTCCAACACGTTGATCCAATTGTCACTCACGGCTTTTCATTTCACGGGGAGGACACTGCTGTTCGAACCAGCATAGGGAATAACTGCAGGGCTTCATGCACATAGAGCTCTCTACAACTGATGTACCTCACCTTCACCAGTTTATTCCCAGCTCTGGCAAATGAATTTGCGAATCAGTTCAGAGCTGACCGACAGAGAACAGGAAAAGAGCTTCCAGACCTTCACAAGTGTGTTTCTTCAC